>NW_016813386.1:1960617-2057889 GCF_001698545.2 Rhinopithecus bieti
TTTTTTAAAAATTTAAAAAAAAAAAAAAAAAAAAAAAAAAAAAAAAACTACTTTAAATTTAATATGGAACCAAAAAAGAGCCCATATAGCCAAGACAATCTTAAGCAAAAAGAACAAAGCTGGAGGCATTACGCTAACTGACTTAAAACTATACTACAAGGCTACAGTAACCAAAACAGCATGGTACTGGCACCAAAATAGAAATATAGACCAATGGAAAAGAACAGAGGCCTCAGAAATAATGCCACAAGTCTACCGTCATCTGACTCTTGACAAACCTGACAAAAACAAGCAATGAAGAAAGGATTCCCTATTTAATAAATGGTGTTGGGAAACTGGCTAGCCATATGCAGAAAACTGAAACTGGACCCCTTCCTTACACCTTATACAAAAATTAACTCAAGATGGATTAAAGATTTAAACATTAAGACCTAAAACCGTAAAAGCACTAGATGAAAACCTAGGCAATACCATTCAGGACATAGACATGGGCAAAGACTTCGTGACTAAAACACCAAAGCAATTGCAACAAAATCCAAAATTAACAAATGGAACCTACTTAAACTAAAAAATTTCTACACAGCAAAAGAAACTATCATCAGAGTGAATAGGCAACCTACAGAATGGGAGAAAAATTTTGCAATCTATCCATCTGACAAAGGTCTAATATCCAGCATCTACAAGGAACTTAAACAAATTTACAAGAAAAAAAACAAATAACCCCATCAAAAAGTGGGTGAAGGATATGAACAGACACTTTCTCAAAAGAAGACATTTATGCATCCAATAAAGATAAAAAAACTCATCATCACTGGTCATTAGAGAAATGTAAAGCAAAACCACAGTGAGATACCATCTCACGCCAGTTAGAATAGCAATCATTAAAAAGTCAGGAAACAACAGATGCTGGAAAGAATGTGGAGATATAGGCCTGCTTTTACACTGTTGGTGGGAGTGTAAATTATCTCAACCATTGTGGAAGGCAGTACGGTAACTCCTCAAGGATCTAGAACTAGAAACACCATTTGACCCAGCAATCTCATTACTGGTATATATCCAAAGGATTATAAATCATTCTGTTGTAAAGACACATGCACACACATGTTTATTGCAGCTCTATTCACAACAGCAAAGACTTGGAACCAACCCAAATGCCCATCAATGTTAGAATGGATAAAGAAAATGTGGCACATATACACCATGGAATACTATGCAGCCATAAAAAAGGATGAGTTCATGTCCTTTGCAGGGACATGGAGGAAGCTGGAAATCGTCATTCTCAGCAAACTAACACAGAAACAGAAAACCAAACACTGCATGTTCTCAGTCATAAGTGGGAGTTGAACAATGGAACATATATATGGACACAAGGAGAGGAACATCACACACTGGGGCCTGTCGAGATAGGGGGGTAATGGGAGGGATAGCATTCAGAGAAATACCTAAAGTAGATGACGGGTTGATAGGTGCAGCAAACCACCATGGCACATGTATCCCTATGTAACAAACCTGCACATTCTGCACATATATCCCAGAACTTAAAGTTAAAAAAAGAAAAAAAGAAAAAAAATTACAAAGTTCTAAAACTCAGATGGTTTCTATTAAAAAAAATAAGTTTTCTCCTAACTTTATAGAAGAGAATGTTTAATGCTATGCAACCAAAAGATTTTCCTAAAACTGGGCACTTCTGCTTTAGACAGGTAATTTTCTTTTCTTTTCTTTTCTTTTTTTAGATGGATTCTCACTCTCTTGCCAAGCTGGAGTGCAGTGGCACAATCTTGGCTCACTGCAACCTCTGCCTCCCGGGTTCAAGTGATTCTCCTGCCTCAGCCTCCCGAGTAGCTGGAACTACAGGTGCCAACTACCATGCCCAGTTAATTTTTGCATTTTTAGTAGAGATGGGGTTTCACCATGTTAGCCAGGATGGTCTCGATCTCTTTACCTCGTGATCCACCCATCTCAGCCTCTTAAAGTGCTGGGATTACAGGCATGAGCCACCACAACTGGCCAGACAGATAATTTGCTTATTGTGCAAATACAGGCTATTTGTGGCTCAATAAATAAAATGCTTGATAACTGCTGTTCCCCCCTGGAAAAAAAAAAAAAAAAAAAAATCTTATTACCCAGAAGCCTGTTGATTGGCACCATAAGAGACAGAAGACTCTGAAGGGGAAAATTTCTTTCCAGACCTAAATGACACAAGCATAGAGGTTCGTGACCACCTTACAAAATTAAGCCTATCAAGTAAAAAATCTGATATCAGAAGCTTTGTCTCTTCAATGCCAACCTCTCAGAGTCACTATGGCAACTACCCAGGATATCGCCCTGTAATTTTTAGGGTGGAGTTTCTAAATTGAGGTTAGGAGATGTCTGGAATAAATTCCTTGATCGTTGACTTGAAAGTCAACAAGAGCCAGAGTGGGATGTGTTTTGCCTTCAGCTCAGAGGTGACCTCTAGCAAGGTGACATGGAGAACTATCAATCTTGTGAAGTGAGGTGAGGTGAAAAACCACATCAGAGAAAACATGAAGTAAGACAGAAAGAAGAAATAATTACCAGAGATTAGGAGCTCACCAATATGAAGCTCCAAATGGTTTCCAAACACTTTTCTTGGGCCCCTGATATTGATGTAATGCATCAATTGAGCAATCAGGGAGTTATTCTTTAAGTGATAAAAAGCACACAACTACTAATAAAAATATACATAGTTCAGCCCAGATGACATTTTGATGATCAACCAGTACATAAATAAGACTGTTTGCTTCTTTAAAGAAGTGGAAAAAGAGCAGTGATGCTTGCGAAAATCTCATCCACTACATTTACAAAACAATTTTCAAAACATTCCCATAAGAAAATATCATCCTTCTCATTTCACAGATGGGTACACTGACACTGGGAGGTGAAGTGATTTTTCCATGGTGAAACAAAGTCAATGAACCATTTGGAGTTTGTTCTGAAAGTTCAACATTTTTATTCTTATCTTTCCACAAAGGCTTTATCCCTGTTTGTTTAAATGTAAATTAGACAACAACGAAAACAAATGAGTCATCATTTAAAACTTCAAATTGGAAATTTAAATAAGATGTCAATATTAACTGTTCTTAAATATCTTATCCTCTTGATAACATATTTCTGATAACTAACTGTCCCTAAATATCTTATCTTACTGAGAACTTACTTTTATAATGTATTTTTTCTTACTGGCCCATAGCCAAGAAAGAAACTAATGTTTGTTAGAGTCCTCTGCATACCAGATACTTAATATACACTAGTTTACCTATACCTTCTTCTTCCAGGTTGGAGATTAGAATAGCTTCCCTCCATCTTCTCTCCACATGTATTCTGACTTTGAAGTATGACTTTAGTTCCCCAGGACCTGCAGCCTAAAATCCCTGCAGTCAAATAACTTAGTTTTTCCCAATACAGAGCAAGCTTCTGTGGAGAATCTCCTAATCCTAAATGCCCTTGGGATATGTGGTTTCCAAAATCAATTCAAAAGCTTTATTGAAGATAGTTAAAAGTCTCAAAGCTATGAATTGCCTTTTACTTCTGATTTTAACCTGAAGAGAGCATGAGTTAGCTGCTACTTTTATCTTTTAACTCTTCATGGTTCAAGATCTCCTTTCAATCTTAGAGTCTTTCCAAAGAAATTACTAATTTTTCAAATTAGCAAAATTAGTATGCTACCAGGTAACCATAATTAATAATAATAAGTTGTGTATTGCAAAATTGCCAAAATAATAGATTGTTAATGTTCTTATCACAAAAATAATGGTTAAGTTAGTGAGGTGATGAATATGCTAATTAGCTTATGGAATCTTTTGTAATGTATGCATAGATCAACAAATCACATTGTACCCCAAAACATGCAAAATTATTATTTGTTCATTAAAATACATTTTTTAAAATTTAAAAATCTTAGCCTTAATTCAATAATTACGTAGATGTATTAGAAAACCTACTATGTGCCGTGCTTTGTATGAATCAACATCTGAAGGATGCTAAAGAAAGAGAAGCTTACTAAGGAGTCTGCAAAGTAATTAGATACTTTAGGAGAGAGTTTAATGACCAGCAAGAAGACAGCCCGGATGGTACAGTATGGATCTTGTTCCCCATCTACAAGGATTTTTAATATACATTGGTCATATCATTGAGATCTTATTTTAAAATAATACTGGCTCTGGCTAAGCTCACCACCATCCTAGATTTCAGAGGAGTCATTCGTATCAAACAAGCATATGGCAAGATTTAAAAGAAACAAAACTTTCTCTTGGGAATCTTAGAAGCTGGCTACTTTTCCAAGCAAGTTACATTTATTATTTTCTTCCCCTCCTTCTAGTGTTTACTTCCTCTTATCATTTGTGTAAATATCTCTCTCCTTTACTTGATTCTAATCTAATTAACGTTATAGTAACAGGGACATCTTTCTTCTCTTTTAATCAACTACACTGTTTACCATATTGTATAGTAAATAAGAGCTCTCAAAAGGTGTTCATCATCTAAAGTAAATGCATCATTTTAAAACAATGGCTGACATTTGCAGGGGCCGTTTTGACAGTAGAATGACCAAGATAACTTAAGTTTCATGCATTTGTTCATGGTCAAGATGGAAGGCCAAAAAGAAAGACTAATTCTTCACTGAGAAAATATATGGAGATGGACTTCTGTGATTCTGAAAGTATTTTACCTTTCCTTCCTTGTCCAATTTATCTCGCATCAACATCCATTTTAATAGAGACTTTTCAGTGGCCAGGAAAATAAGGTAAATTCAATTCTGACTTAACAACTGTTATAAAAGCAAAACATAGTTTATAGTCAAACATGTCAAAGATGCATTTAGACCTTTTACACCTATTTTTAATAAGTGAATGAACATTTGAAATCCAAGTAAAACTTGATATGCTAGAGCTGGCTCACACCAGCTCCAGAGCATCAACTAGGTGCAACTCTTCTCAATTCATGCCCAGTGACACAGGCTGGCAGCTTGAAATTGACCACAGAGGGTGTCTTTTTACCAGGGAAATTGGCAAACACCACAACTCAACGATTTTCTCCATAGAGCATGTTGTTAAACATTTACACCTCTCAAACTCATCCTTGATATCTCTTTTGGGTGCTTCTGTGCATATTTTCAGCTTTCTCCCCATTCCCACCCACAATTCTTCCCATAAAAATCCTTCAAATAGGCTCCCTTTTTTCCTCTACTCTGTGAACAGTGATCTTGAATTTCTAGTTTTCCTTTGGCTGCCAAGTTTAGTTCTCTCTAACTAACACCAGTGGTTGAAAACCATTTAAGATAGCTTCAGACGTTATGCAGAAATGATGTTCTTAATTTATTGCCATGAAATACATTTTAATGAAGAGCAATAATTCAATATCCTGAAATAATAATTCTCCTGGTCTTGTCTTTAAATAGCAGACTGAACAGCTGCCATTATTCCTTCTATGTTACCATCTGTCATATAATTAGGGAAAGAATGGTCAAACCTTTTTTGAATACATTAGGAATTATCAAGTTCAGAATCAAGTGAACTGAATATTGACTCCTGTTGACCTCAGTTAGTTAAGAGTTGTCCCTCCCTCACATGTTTCATGTGTGCCTTCACTGCCTAACCACCAAGTATCCAGCATGCTATCACATAGGACATAAAGAAGAAAATTCTAAGATTATGGCCACTCTTACCTCTGTGATTGGCTATGATGTGATCTTAGAGCATAAAAACAATAAGCAAAGCAGTAAAGAGAGATCTTTGAAATAAGTATTGTTCAAAGAGACTAGGAAGATGCAAGTTTCAACACTGATCCCAAAGCATCACTCTGCTTTCGAAAATAACATCATTCAAGCCTTGCTATCTCGATTGGATGATGAGTGGTGGCAATGGTTTTCTCCATCTCTCTTCCTGTGCTAAAGATTAAATGTGGCCACAGCAGTGGATCAGTGCACACTGCACATGAGTGCTTGCTCTCCAAGAGCAATAATCACCCGAGATATATCCAGACAGACAAGCAGAGGTTGAGGCTTTGCACATTTGAGAGGAAGCGAGTTAGTCGGTAGTTTTGGAGGGTTAATAATCAAATGTTGTGAGCTATTTAACAGGAGCTTAAGTCCTCTCACTATTTTCTAGTTACTAAAATGAGCAAAACTTTTCAAAGGAAGAAACAGATTTAAAACAGTGAATAGCAACAAACAAAAACAAGACGTTAAGAATATTTAAGACACAATTTGTCAATAATAAAGTATAAAAGTCTCATGAGATAAACAATACCAAGTATTTTGACCTTTCATTTGGGCATATATTTGTCCTTAGTGAAAACTGTCAACTTCACCTACAAAATTATGTAATTCAACAGAGACATAGACACCTGAATCAAATGGCATACATCATGTTTTGGTTGTTTTAAAAATATTTTTGTATTTTCTCAAGAACCTCGTTTAAACAAAAATACTGTTCTTATATTAAGGTCCTCATATCTTGGCTATGAAAACACAAACGCTAAATGGATCAGGAGATACAAAATAAGTTAATGGTTCTTAAATATAAAACTCAAGAAGAAATGATAGAAAGAGGCAACACATTTTTAAATGAAGTACAGTGCTAGCCTAGCTTTTTTTTTTTTTTTTTTTTGAGACACAGAGACGCCAGGCTAGAGTGCAGTGGGCCAGATCTCGGGCTCACTGCAGCTCGCGCCTCCCGGTTTATGAACGCATTTCGTGCTCAGCCTCTGCCGAGTAGCTGGGAGCTACAGGCGCCCGCCACAGCGTCCGGCCTAGTCTTTTGTATTTTTTAGTAGAGACGGGGTTTCACCTGGTTAGCCAGAATGGTCTCGATCTCCTGACCTCGTGATCTGCCCATCTCGGCCTCCCAAAGTGCTGGGATTACAGGCTTGAGCCACCGCGCCCGGCCTAGCCTACAATTCTTTAAGTTTTTCCCTCAACTATTTTCAGCTTTTTTTGTTTTCTCTCTCTCTGTGTCTCTCTCATTCTTTCTCTCTCTCTCTCTCTCCCCTCCCCCCCACCTCATCCGTCAACTGCTAAGGCATATTTATACAAAGAACCTGTGTCTTAGAAAGTTCAAGATCATTCTTGTTGCCTAAATTAGGGTCTAAAAATATATCTAAATGCACACATAGCATGCTATTACTTCCACTAAATTACTGAAGGCATTCTAAACAAATAACCTTCTAATGTGAAAGTTGTGGCTCAGTAGTTGTGTGGACTGAAGCACATATTGCATTCTAAAGTCTATTGGACTGAAAAGCACAAATGTCATTAAGGCCGGCTTATAATTCTCGAGGCAAGTGCAATGAATGCTCTATCATATGAGATAGGAAATGAGAGGAAAAATTAAGACTGATAATTAGGTGCCAAATGTTTTCACTTTTGGAATGCCCCTCTGTTCTTTCAAATACTTAGAATTCTGTAGTTTTTTTATTTTTTAATCATTTTAGTGCAGCTTTTAGGTTTGTCTGAAAGACTTTAAGTTGTCTACTTTTCTAGGCAACCACATAATATTTTATTTTTCTTTGATTCTACTTCACCCTTTTGAATTCAGCCTGTCTTTTAGAGTACAACACCTGGCATCCACCTTCTGTGCCACCACTCTGCCCAGCCACTGCAGAGCACGGCCGTCAGTCTGGTGCTGCTTGCCAGTTTCCATAGAGACAGGAAGTACTTTGGAGACCTGTATTCCATTGCAACTGCCAGACCAAGGCAGGGAAGAAACAAAGCTGGCCGGCAGTGGGTCTTGCAAGGCCAGAAAAGGTTGGAAGGGCTTTCGACTCCTGATATCAGAGTGTAACATTGCCAAATTGGCAGCTTCAGCCCTTACAGTCCTGTAGACCAGATCCTGGTGTTCACTGTGGCCATTGTAAGCAGCCCATTCTGCTCCCAATTCTGGGAGCAGAAACTCTTGTGTACCCGAAGCTTGGCCCTAGTTCTTTGTTGGCTTCTGATCCATGACAAAAGTCTCTTTCAGATTTACAGTGGCTCCCACAGCTCCTGACCCAGAGGATTATAATTCTCCTGTGGAAATTTTACGTCTTTCTTTTTTCCAGAATGTGATAATAGTTTTCTAGGTCGTTCACAGCAGATAAGGGAACTTATGGGATAACCACTGGATTGTTTCCAGTTTACCTACACAGTGACTGTGAGTAAGTGACCCAGATAACACATAACATTATACCAAAACTAGCTACCATACGCTGTGTCTGTAACAGGACTTATATTTAGAATTAATTCTTGATTATCAGGATCACAGTCAGCTGTGGGGAGATTTGTCATGTAGGTGAAACATAACATCATTGTCTTCCCCTTCATTTCAAAAATATTTTGCATGATTGTGATACCTCAGCTTTCTTTATTATAATATTCCCAGCACAGTTATTATTTCTACATAAAATACATTTTTCTAATTTCTTCCATTAGTTTTGTTTTACTCAGCCATATCACTAAAGTTTTTCTTAATGTATGAAATCCCAAGTTTCAGAGAGCACTTAGAAAATCCTAGGAAACTTTATTTAATGGATGCTTTATGTTCTTGCCTAGTGGCTGCATTGCTTTAGCATGTCTTAAAGCATTATCAGATTTTTAAACTTCTCAACACTTTTTTGACTTGTATCTGTACAAAGTCAATTCTTTCTATTCTTAGCTTTTCTGCTTACTACCCTGCCAAAATGGAAAATGAACACAAACTTGTTTACACACCATGCAATTAGTCAAACAGAATAAATACAAATATATATGGATTTATAACAAAATAGATTTTGAAATGAAAACTTTGAAATAGATTTTGTTTTATTAATTTATCCATATTTAATTCACTCCATAAAATGTTCAATGTTTTCTCAAAATTCAAACCATAGTTTATTGAATGAACACATGATTTTTCAAGGAAAAAGTGAACTTGACAAGCTGCTCACATTTATGTTCACCAGGTTACTTTTGTTCTTCTACAAATACATCTTCAAATTTTGTAATGTGGAGCAATCCAAAAGAATTTCAAAATGAAAAGAAAATTGTATGTGTCTCAAGGCAATATAAAAGAATAAGAGGGTTTTAAAATGATTTCTGTGATTTTTAAAACAGGCTTACCTGGTAATTATTATGTATACATAAAGTTATTTTATCTTTCTAGAATATTATTTTCAGGTTGAATGAGCAAGACCTGGAACTGACTAGCTTTACTTGCTAACTGATGAACATTTGAGAGGCAGCCTTCCAGAGAAAAGAAATTTATGACCACAATCACAGTCTGGTTCATAGTGAAACTCAATCACGCTACTAAATTCGAAATTGAGATGTCAAACTGGAGGAAATATCCTGGAAAGGAACACACAGATGGTAGGACTCTTCTGGAGACGGGGTGAGGAATATAGTGCTGAGCACACAATAATCAATTTTCTGGAGGCAATTGACTGGGTGGGACATAACTGTTTAAAATTGAAGTTCCTGAGAAAAATTTCAATCTGAGGCTCGAAAAGGGGAAATATTATACGTATATATTTGTTTAATCCAGTAGGTCTTAGAAGGTTGATATAGTAAAGAAAGTCACTAATAATACTGAATTATAAGGTATTTTAAAATTACATAAAGTCAATAAAATTGAAATTCCTAATAACATTTCCAGAAGCAAATGAAATGAAAAAAATCTAAGAAAGTAAGGCAAGTATCATTAAAACCTTATTTCAAATACACATGTTTTAAAATATATGAATATATAAAATATCATTAGCCAAATAAGACAATGATTATAACGAAAGTTATAAATTGAGAAGATCTTCAATCTGGTTTTCCTGCTGGTTTTTCCTAATTCCAAATGAAAAAAAAAATTATTCAAACTCAAATCAATTGTGTCCTGCCTTATTGTTGCTAGCGATTTGACTTACTGTATGTATATTTTGACATTATTTTTATTTTGAATTGCACTTCTTATATGCATACTCTGGAAGCATAAAATTATATTGATTATTATCTAAGTTGATTCTACATTAATATTATTTTTCTGTATCCTTCTCTGTAAAAAGTTAAAATAATTGCATTGGTGCACCAAATAAAGTTATTTATGTAAAATAGCTACATAGATGTCTGTTTGGATTCTAAGTCATTAAATCACAGAATGTAATAAGAAATTTTGAAACGACATAGATATAAGATATGTATAAGAGAATATGATATCCCACATATGCATATGTCACTTAATAGTGTATAATTTCAGTTTATATTACTGATATGAATTATAAATATAACAATGTTTTCTGAAATTGCTTTTACATTTTTGGTGGATTTTACTGATAAAATATACCTCAATGACATTAATTTATTCAACAAATATATGTTTTATACCAGAACAGGATTCCCATGGTACGTGTTGCAAATACAACTGTGAACAGCTAGAAATGATTCTTGCCCACCCAGAAGTAATAGCCTAAAGAAGGTAAGTAAAAACAAAAAAGCACAGATAAATAAAGACTTAGTTAAATGGCGAGAAAGAGCCAAACATTTAAAAATAGTCCAAGGTCAACAATGTTAGAGGCCAGGGCCAGTATTCCAAAAAGCAAATCAGCTAATGCAAAAGTCCTGAGCTAGAGGCAGGGAATAGGTTCGCTGTTGAAAGAACTGCAAAAATATCAATAGGACTGGCACACAACAGACAACAATGGCATAGCCCAAGATGAGGTAGAAAAGAAGTTCAAGGCCAGATCATGCAGGACTTGCTATGTTATAACAAGGAGCTTACATTTATTCTACACACAATGGCAAGACATTGAAAGAAGTGATATGACTCAATTTACATGATCAGAAAATGCTCTTTTCTAATTAAAGTTGACCCTTGAACAAGATGGGTTTGAACTGCACAGGATCATTTATACAGGGATGTATTTCAAACAAATGCAGGCTGAACACATGGGACTTGCAGGATGAGAAACCCACATACATAGAAGGCCAACTTTTAATATAAGCAGGTTCCACAGAGTCAACTGTGGGACTTGAGTACACCTGGATTTTGATGTAGTCAGGGTTCCGGAACCAGTGCCCCTTGGACACCAAGGAATGACTTAATCAAGATCCCTAAGTCAAGCATTTTGAACCTTGAAGATGAATCATTGTAAAAATTGTGTTTACAGTCAAGTACTTCATTGAGAAAATATCAAAGAATCCATTAAATCCTGGAATAATTGATTTGTAGAGGTAACAAATTTCATGATTTTAAATTTTACACTGCAAAATACTTCCTATTAAATGGAGACCTATCTTGTACTGGCTTAAGTTTGTATAAAACAGGATTGTTATCCATATACTCACATCCTCCTCACTCTTTGATGGAAAATGTGTCCTTTACTTCCACTCTAAAATGTCATTGGCTTGGTAAGTTCCTTGTTATTAATGATGGTGGACATTTATTTTACTGCTTGCTTATAAACTGTAATAGTTATTTGGGAGAAAAGAATATATTTCTGGTAATCCCCCTGTGGGTGTAAATGTTATATTTAAAACAGTTTTCTTTTTCAAATATATATTTATCTGAGTGAATAACAATAGTGTGCTTTCAAATGAATAAGCTCCTGGCAGACTACAAAAATGTGGTAACACAAAATTTAAGCTTTTCCCCTGTGAAATATAAACTTTATAAATACAACTTCTCCTTTGACTAATATCATAGAAATAATTTTCTTTTCCAATACCAGAATTTTTATCCCCAAGATAACCATTGATATATGAATGTGAGACATGTATAAAGCTCTTGATAGCAGAGGTATACATATATACAATATTTAATTCTCTGACAGACATAAGATACTGCCTTAGACATGTTGGGCACATATGTGTGAACACATAAATATTGTGTTCTAATGATAGTACCTTAATTGTTTAAGTGTTGATCAATATGTAGAAACATAGAAATAAACTTGCAATATTCCCTAACGAACAAACTCTTTTTTAAAAACAATCTAAAATAACACAGTGGTTAAAAGGATGTGTTTTCCACTGTTTGATCATTTCTGAATGCACAAAGATGTCATTAATGTTGATTTCACCCATCTTGTCCATGTTTACATGCTTTGATGTTCAAGCCCTTTGTAGTGCCACATTAGATCTAGGGGAACATTACCCTGTGAGAGTTAAGTGGAAACTGTTGTGGGAACATATTAAAATGAAACTTGGTACTTTGTTTCATTTCTACAGATTTCTACAGATAAATCAGCCAAAAGAATTATACTTCTAATAAAGCAAACTGAGAATTAATACTATATTTTGCATCCTTTTTTTGGGATTACATTTTAATCTGTTCACTAGAAAATTATAATGAAGTGTTTTAATTTAAATTATTAAAATAAACTTCAATAAAAGTTAAGGTGACATTTTAAAATATTTGATTCTTTACATTTATGAATGCAGATTCTGGAGAATAGTTCCAAAATGATAGCTGGAAAAAATACATTCACAGCAAAGTCAATGATCTCTTCACTATAATATTGGGGGGAAAGGACTAATCATGAATTATTGACCTTTCCTCCAGTATCCGGAACTCCTAAGCAGTTTCCTTTTGGTTGAAACATCTTTGCAATTCAAATAATTCATAGATGTGTACTGGATCCAAAATAAATGACAACTGAGGAAGTTGTTATGTACTAGGCTAAGTGCCTGCATGCCATTGTTGAGATTGTTTATTGCACAATGAATGATCAGTATTGATCAGATTTAGTTGTACAAGAAAACGGAAGCTGATGGAAAAATTCCCAATAGCCGGTGTGACTACCAAGACAAAATGCTCGAACAGACTCCAAAGATGGAAGCTTCCCTGAGCTGAGGACGCTCATGCTAACTCTAGTCGTTACTACAAATGACTATGCATATTCGGAAGTATTTCAAGGAGTCTCTGCTAACTGTTAACATTCTGTTGTATCACCTGTCTTATGACTTTCAGGTAAACTTGGTATTGGATAAAGTTTGGTGTGTTTCATAGATATTATTGTATCCATAAAACCTAGAATTGTGCTATCATGCTAGCAAAGTGGGAACTGCAACTACAATATCCAGATTAACACAAGATAAAATTTCTGCATAATATGTCTGCTGAGGTTCAGGCTATTCTAATAATTCTAATAACAGATTAGTCTCATTATTCATGCTTCAAATTGTACTTATTTGTCTTATTTCCTAAAGAACTAGAAAAGCAAGTACAAACTGAACCCAAAATTAGTGCACAAAAGAAATAATAAAGATCAGAGCAGAAATAAATGAATCTGACACTAAAAAAATATAAAAGATGAACAAAATGTAAAGTTGGATTTTTTGAAAAGATAAAACTGACCAACCTTTAGCCAGACTAAGGAAAACATATTAAAGACCCAAGTAACTGAAATCAGTGATGAAAAATGATGCATTACAATTAATACTACAAAAATTCAAAACTCATTAGAGTTTGTTATGTTAACTATATGCCAACAAATTGGAAAATGCAGAAGAAATGGACAGATTCCTAAACACAGACAATCAACCGAGATTGAATCATGAAGAAATACAAAATCTGAAAAGATCAATAAAAAATAACAAGATAGAAGCCTTAATAAAAAGTCTCCTGTAGAAGAAAAGCCCACAGCCTGATGGCTTCACTGCCAAATTCTACAAATATTTAAAGAACTAATACCGATTATATTTAAACTAGTTCAAAAAATGAAGGAGGAGGGAATACTTCTAAATTCATCCTGTGAGACCAGTATTACCCTGACACCAAAACCATGCAGAAACATACACACAAAGGAGAAAACTCCGGGCTAATATCTCTGATGAACATAGATGCAAAAATTCATATCAGATTAGAAGTAAATAAATTATGAAATGAATTCTGTGTATACTTTGTGCAACAATAGATTTTCATTTCAATGTGCTAGCCTCATACACTTTTACAGATGTGAAACCAAACGTGTTTTAGTAGGTAGGTAGGTAGATAGATAAATGATAGATAGATAGATAGATAGATAGATAGATACATAGATAGATAGATAGATAGATAGATACATAGATAGACACATAGACGATAGATGGATAGATAGATAGGTAATATATTTAGATCTATTTCTGTCTTCTCAGCTGCATGTCATATTAATGATACCTGATTCTTATTGCTCAAATTTAGATATAAACTGAGTGTTGTATTTCTAAAATCAGTCCATTAAATAAAATTTCAACTACACTGCCATTACTAAAATTCCTCTTTCAGATAAGTCATAATGAAAAATTTGCCTCATTGCTTCATAGCATTCCCTTGTTTATAATTCTGAAAATTGATCCATATTTTCTTCCAGTGACTTAGTTGTTACCAAAATTTTAATAAATAAATCATTGGAAGCTACAGATTTTCAAATTAAGGACATTGAATAGAATTAGCCAAAGATTCAGGGGACAACTGCAGGAAATTCCAAGTGTTCTGGTTTTTGGGAGCAAGATGGGAATAAGTGTACACTTTTGAATACAACTGTTACTTTTGAAATGACAAATGTGTGTCTGTGCAGTGTGTGTGGGAGATAGCGTGCATGCACGCATGCATGAGAGAGAAAGAGAGAGGGAGAGAGAGATCAATAGTTATATTTAGCGACAATTTATTAAGCTCACATTTGAGGCTATAATTTCAAGTCCCATTGTTTAAATCATTCACCAGTTAATCTTAAAGTGAGCTACAGAGATGATCTTACTTTAAAAAAATGTGGCGCATATTTTTCTGACAAATGTTTTCTCACCAAAGAGAAACAATAACCAACTTCTCAAGTTTAAGGGTCAAATATCCCTAAGTAAAGTCCCACATGCATAGAATCCATCATTAATCAAAATGATCTAATTAATGATAAGATAATCCAGTAAACTCTATTTGTTACAGTTTGAATTTCATCAGTACCAAACTCATGATTTATAATGCCATGATAGCTACTTAAAAATACATAATACTTATTTAATGAGGAAATTTTGGCATGTAATGCACTTCCTTCATTTTTTTCTTGAATTAGCTTGTGTAGCTCCAGGGCACAGGAAATATGGACTCATATGGCAGGGTTGATAAGCATCAACTCTCCCTGCTGACTTGGGCCAGCAAGCTGCTCATGAATGCAGCAGATGTTTCTACTGTTTGGACCAATGGGAACCTTATGGACCCTTTTTCCTTCATCTCCCCCCAGGAGCAAATGTTAACGCAGCAGAAACTTGGACATATGCCAAATAAGGAGCAGAAGGGTTGGTGAGGAGTAGGGTGTACACTTATCTATAAATAATGGGCATCAGTGGTTTGAGTTGACTGTTAAGCCCTTTTATTGGCTGATTTTTGTGCATTTGCTACTTTATTTAACCAAATCTTATAAACTCTGCTATTCTTACGTAAGAGTTTCATCCTAAGTATATAAATCTAATCCTTGACTATGCTAGTTGTTTCAAGACAAAAACAAAAAAGAGTCTGAATATATGAAGTAAGAAAACTGGTTGTTTCTTACATCTTTTCTCACATGAATAGAAAAATTACCTAATCATCAACTTGCATATAACCAGAGTAAATTTACATATTGTTGACGTACTAATATTGGGCCCTGTTCTGATAAAAATTTCTAAGACAAAAATAATTTAAAATTTAAGCTTTGCACTGTTTACTGAATATCATTCTTGTTGAGTTTTAAATGTACTTTTGGAAGAATGCAATCTGATTAAATTAAATGTAGCTGTTACTTCTTTCTTCTTTAATCTCCCTACCCTCGATTACATTGACCCAGGGGAGTGGCTATCACTTTTGTAAGACTTGGTTTTATTATCTATACCCAAATTCTGTATTCTAAAATGCTGTATTGTTTCTAAGCAAGTTTTCTCTTCTAAGCAATATATTAATTTAAGGAAAGAAAAAAAGATTCAAAAGAAATGGAGTGTATTTCTTTATTTTTTTTTTCTTTTCTTTTTTTTTGAGACGGAGTCTCATTCTGTTGCCCAGGCTGGAGTACAGTGGCATGATTTTGGCTCACTGCAACTTCCACCTCCTGGGTTCAAGCGATTCTCCTGCCTCAGCCTCCAGAGTAGCTGGGACTTCAGGCTAATTTTTGTGTTTTTAGTAGAGACAGGGTTTCACCGTGTTAGCCATGATGGTCTTGATCTGCTGACCTCGTGATCTGCCTGCCTCAGCCTCCCAAAGTGTTGGGATTACAGGCATGAGCCACCTCGCCTGGCAAGAAATGGAGTGTATTTCTTAGCCTCTGAAATTATGTATTTCCTTCATTCATTACAGCATAGTAGATATATTTCCTGTTGACAAAAGACTTAAAATGTTCATGGAAAAAAATGAACAGAGATCACTTAATGTTTGTTAATTTCCATTTATTCTAACATTATTTATTGAACACATACTATCAGTAAACCACATTAAATTCAAATGAAAAGAAATAGCAAAGTGCATAAGCACAAATACATAGTATAATAATTGATAGAAGTTGTTTTAATAAAGTCAGCATTAAGAATGTTCTATTATACACTCAATCAACTCCAAAAGCTACACTAAGTGGCTGCTGGGCAAAAGCCTTGTTTTCATTTGTTTCTAAGATTACTTTGGAAAGGGCATGTCGTTTTGAGCAAAGTAGCAAAGCATAAGTGGCTAAAAAATGTTGGCAGTATTTCAAAATAATTCCTGTGCATAACATTTACAATAGGTGTGTTTAGAAAAGACACTCACTCACATACATTTTCAATGCCAAACATTTTACAGTTTTTCTTTGTTGTATTCTAATTGTTAATTTTAAATTTCGTCAAGGATTCTGTGGGTATTACTTAGCTTTGTGAAAGAAAATAGAAAGTCTGGTCCAAAACACTGGCAAAACATGGCCATGAGGCAGAGGCATTATAAAGATTTAATTTCCTACAAGAGTATTATTTGCAAGCTGTGCAAACAGTCTTTGGTTAAACAAAGAATCAAGATGCTGGAGATTTTACATCTCAGTTAAACAACTACAGATATAATTCCTGATTTCATTTTATAATTAAAACCCCTCAAAATAGACTATTTTGCATTTTCTATATTCTCTTTTAGAAAAAGGACTACGAAGGCTTTCAAAAGACTTTAGGTAACAAATAAAATAAAGCATTTTCAATAGATTCTCCATTGTACTCATGGCCTAGTGCATATCTTGCACTACATAGACAATCAGAAAGAGTGTGTATGAAAGAGAAAGTAGAATATAGAACCTAAAGGAAAGAGAGCACTTAAATTCATATCAGATAATGACAAATATATGCTAAGTTCATAAAATAATTCAGTACTAAAACAATTTCAAATTTAAAAATAGCAGTAAGACTTAAAGGCCAATTACATGAAGGACAGAATGGAAAGGCAACCACTGAGCATGACCTTGGTTTTCCAGTTAGGTGATAGAATAGATGGTGATGCCATCTTAATTAGTTTCAAGTACTGACACAAAAGGAAAAGTTCATGGGTAGCAATTTAATCAGGGCTTCATTGGCCAGTTCTTGTGATCTTGGCTGTGCTCCTTAGTGCATCTACAGTTAGTTGCCAGCCATCTGCTTTTGGGGAGTTGGCTTCTGGGGATAGGCTGGCTGTCAGCTGGGGTGACAGGTGGTGACTAGGCTTGATTTCATGGCTCCTAGGTCCCAAGAGCATGGTCCAAGGAACAAGCACTTACCAATTCCCTTCTTGCTTTATGTTTGTTATTGTCTCATTGGCCAAAACAAGTCACAAGGTTAAGCCCAGAGTCTAGATGGAAAGAGACTACCTGAGGGAACAGATACAGGGATACATGATCGAAATAGCAGCTATTGGAGGAGGAGACTGAAGTAGTTGATTGTTAGAAGGAATAACATATCTAAAGGCAAGAAAAAAATTAAGATTATTTTCACAGCTCAAATGTTGCAGGAGAACAAGATTTATAAAAGATCAGAAATATATCCATGAGGACTGATCAACATATGCCTGAGGGACTTCGCTAATTGAAAAAATGAAAAGAGAAAGCAGAAGGCAATGTTTTGGGAAGCGATCAAATGAAAATATTAAGGGTAACCAACACTTTTCAAGAAATTTGTCCATAAGGGGATTTAAGAAAAAGTAAAAGAAGGTGTAGATCTTTTTCTTGTTTTATTGTTTATGACACATAAGTTAGTGGCAATGGTGTTGTATAAACTTCATTGCGACCCAGTAGACTTTTCTCTGTTCTATAGACGATGATTTCATGAATGTTTGCTTTGATCAAACAGAAAGAGTGGGAAGACCTAGCTCCAGTGTTTTCTCACTTCAGGAAAAGCACCTCAAAAGAAGTACACTATTTTAAGGTCAGTAGTATCATAGTGTATCCAGTACAGCACAGTCCTCCTTAAATGTGCATGTTGGCCTACTAGTCACACCCTTATCTTTCTCATGGCAGCATTAACAAAGGTAATGAAAATAAAAATAAAAGCTATTATGAGAGTTAAAGGAAGAGTACACTTAACTCATGTTTCAGATTTCACTTAAATAATTGTGGTCCTTATTCTGAAATTATTTTTCATTACTTAACGGTTATAGAAACTCAAGAAATATTTCTTTTTTCTTTATCATATTGATCAACTCCAATTGGACCACTAGATGTTACTTAGTCCTTAATATCTTCACCAGTTCAATCATTGTGAACCTGCCTGTTGTACTACATACCTAACCTAGTTCCTTTCGTTTTTAAAATAAGTAGATAAGGGAACTTAATAAAACATAAATAAAACTCAGCTTTTCATTGAAAATAATCTTAGCAAATATACAGTTCCCATTCTGATTTTTGATACATGTATGATGGGAATATGGTATCTGTAAATGTTTAAAATCCAGGTAATATGACTTCCCTGTGTCCCCACCCAAATCTCATCTTGAATTGTACTTCCCATAATCCTCATGTATTGTGGTAGGAACCCAGTGGAAGGTAGTTTAATTATGGGGGTGGTTACCCTCATGCTGCCCTCATGATAGTGAGTGAGTTCTCACGAGATCTGATGGTTTTGTAACCAGCATTCCTCTCTTCGCTCTTCACTTCTCCTTGTTGTTGCTATGTGAAGAAGGATGTGTTTGCTTCCCCTTCTGGCATGATAGTAAGTTTCCTGAGGCCTCCTGAGCCATGCTGAACTGTGAGTCAATTAAACCCCTTTCCTTTCTAAATGGCACAGTCTCATGTATGTGTTTATTAGCAGCATGAGAATGGAATAATAAAATAGGAAATAATAAAAAGATGCTCAGCTCAAAACTGCAGAGCCTTTAGGCATGCTATGAGTGTTTTAAACAGTAGCTTTACAAATATTAAGGTGTGTAAAAATAAACTTTATTTTATTGACTACTGACTTCAACAGTCATTGCACTGACTGAAAAAAAATCATTAACTCAGGAGAATGCAAGTTCTCCTTTGACTAAAAATATGCCCCATAGAGACCCATGGCCCTAAAATACTTAGAATTATCCTTAAGTATTATACTGTAAAGTACTCTCTTGTATTTGGACAATGGCTAAAAGCAAAATTTCACCCCTAGAAATTAAATCTAATCAAGTCCTAAGTCTCCTTGTCTTAAAGGAAAGCATATGCTGTCACTTACATTTACCAGGATGGATTTCTTTGTTTATTGTTGGAGTCCAATAGGCCTTTGTGTGTTACACAATGAAAATAAAGTGTACGAAGAGTGTGTCTTTAAAATTTATGCAAAGATTTTTTGGTCATAGGAGAAATAGGCAAGTAAAAGGAAACTAAAGCAGTGTTAGGAGAAAGGGAGAGTGAGGCTAAGTGAGAGGGTGACAAGTTAGCAAAGTAACAGTAGGAGGTGAGTGACCTCATATACATAAAAGATATATTAATTATTGTGTTATTTCATTCTCACATTTCTATGAAGAAATACCCAAGACTGGGTAATTTATAAAGGAAAGAGGTTTAATTGACTCACAGTTCTGCATGGCTTGAGAGGCCTCAGGAAACTTACAATCACGGAGGAAGGCAAAGGAGAAACCTTCATAGAGCGGCAGGATGGAGTGAGTGCATGCAGGGGAAATGCCAAATGTTTATAAATCCATCAGATCTCATGCATTATCATGAGAACCTCGTGGGGGAAACCGCTCCCATGATGATTCAAATTACCTCCACATGGTCCTGCCCCTGACATGCAGGAATTATGGGGATTTCAATTCAAGGTGAAATTGGAGTGGGGACACGGAGCCAAACCATATAAGTTATATTCAGAATAATTTTTTAAAATGAACCTTTTTATTTAAAATTGTGTATGTGTGTGTATGTCCACACATACACATATGGATTCTTCTTTATCTTCCTGATAAACAGGAAATACAAATGGCATCATTTCTAAATAATACTTTTCAACAGGTGCATTTTTGAACACTAAAATAATATAAACACACTAATAATGCTGCTTTCATCTTTACTTCTCCTAAACATTTCCAAATGTTTTCCTCATGCTACCGTTATTTAGGGCAGGAGCCAAATTAGGCTCAGCCCATGTGGTTATCCTAGGTTGCCTCTCTTTGCCCTTACACAGAAATCATAATGGATGTTTCTGCTGTTCACTGATTGAGGTGTTGAAGACAATATAACACCTACATATGCATATTTTGTATACTTATGCATATTAAAATGAGATAAGGGGTAATATCTGTGAGTTCATCTACTTTGACATTAGAGTTTGCTTCAGGAAGATTGTTCATTATTTCTGACGGTACAGACTGACTTTTATCACTGCTCTATACTGGAACACATAAAAAACTTTTCTATAAATTGGTTTGCCTACATGTTAGACAATTGGAGAGAACGTACTTTTTGAAGACTGGGTTTATATATTTCTATTAAATAATGTCAGTGTGGAAGATCTCTTCATAAGCCGAATTTTACTTTAAATCAGGTGTATTGAAATGAGAAAGGATAAGAGGTATGAAGAATAGAAGAGGAATATAGGAAAAGGTGAGAGCAGAAGAACCAACCATGAAAACCTGAGTTTAAAATATAGCAGTCCAGGGGCAGTGGCTCATGCTTTAATCCCAGCACTTTGGGAGCCCCAGGTGGGCAGATCACCTGAGGTCAGGAGTTCGAGACCAGCCTGACAAATGTGGTGAAACCCCGTCTTTACTACAAATACAAAAAAATTAGCCAGGCATGGTGGCGTGTGCCTGTAGTTCCAGCTGCTCCAGAGACTGAGGCAAGAGAATTGCTTGAACCCAGGAGGCAGAGGCTGCAGTGAACTGAGATCATGTCACCACACTCCAGCCTGGGCAACAGAGTGAGATTCTACTAAAATAAATAAATAAACAAATAAATAACAATAATAAAAATTTTAAAAATAAAATATAGCAAATGTTTTCTGTACAACTAGATACATTAGAATGTCATGAGAAAGAATGTCATAAAAATTTTATTTATGAAAATGATAATGCTGAAATACAAAATGAAAAATTTGCATAAATAGATGAAAGTAAGAGAAATAAATATTATGCATATTTATGTACATTTTGGAAATATAACAAGCAATGAATTTGAAATGGTTTAAAAGGAAACATGAATAAATAATGTATAACCTGATTTATACTAGGGGAACAAATAAACAGGAATGCATTAAATTGTGATTCAAAGACCATATCAAATCAAGTCATATTATTTAGCAGAACTCTCAGGCATGTCAGAAATCTATTCTGTTTTGCAAATACCATATACCTAAAGGTAACTGGGATTCATTTTTCTCTTTTGACTCGGTAATATTTACAAAAAAAGATATAATCACCATGATTGAGAAGTAAAAACAATTAGCACTGAGTATTTACTTATGTAAGACATTAGAAATCTAGTATTTTATCAAAAATGCCTTAACACTTATATTGAAATATTACATTTCTCTGGTGCACAAAAATATAGTCTCTCACAAAGAGCAGAAATGATTTCAAGGTGTATATTATTGTCAACAATATAAATAAAGATAAGAAATACATCTAAAAGTAAATAGCTGGGGAAGGGCTAGACGGGAATTTCAAACTATATCTTACATTAAACAATGTTCTATTCAACTGTTCATTCAAATAATAAGTTATTAAGTTCCTATGCCAGATATGACAGTCATGGGTTTTTAAATAATATTAAAAATGAAAATGGTGATTTAACTTCAGTAGTATTCACGAATTAGAGAATAAAAGTAACATTCTCTTTCTCTTTCACTGTGTGTGTGTGTGTGTGTGAGAGAGTTTGTGTGTCATATTTTCCTTAAGATTTACAATGTTTTAATTTTTTTTGTTTGTTTGTTTTTGTTTGGAGCCGGAGTCTCGCTCTGTCGCCCAGGCTGGAGTGAGTGGCGTGATCTCAGCTCACTGCAAGCTCCGCCTCCCGGGTTCCCGCCATTCTCCTGCCTCAGCCTCCCGAGTAGCTGGGACCACAGGCGCCGCCACCACACCCGGCTAGTTTTTTTGTATTTTTAGTAGAGACGGGGTTTCACCGTGTTAGCCAGGATGGTCTCGATCTCCTGACCTCGTGATCCACCCGTCTCGGCCTCCCAAAGTGCTGGGATTACAGGCGTGAGCCACCGTGCCCGGCACAATGTTTTAATTTTCAATTCTTAAACTATTTGGCTACTAAGTCTGTTTTATCATTTAAAAAAACGTAAAGATATATTTTCTACCAACACAATTTTCTCAGTGAAGACTATAATAAGCCTAGAATGAGTGATTTGTTTTCCCTATTTTCAACATTTTATTAATTAAAACTTCATTTTACTAGTATAACAATAATGAAGGTATAATTATGCTTTTACTGTGAAAATTTCTTATATATTCTCATTATAACCCCAAAGAGAAATTCACAGATATTTTTAATTGCTGAAATAAAAGTAACTGGCTTGTATATTGATATGTGCATTAAAGTAATTTTCTAGATCAATGAATTCATGTTAGAAATTGTTGCCTGTACTAAAATTATGTTTCTTCTTTTGCTCTAAAATCCTTTAATAAAATCTTCTACTTTTTAAATTACTGAATTATTTTAAAGGTAATTTAGTACCTAATAACATGTAGACATGAGTGGATTTATCTGAATAGAAACTGTGTGTTGGAGCATAGTTTTCTCATAAATGAGAGTATAATTCCTTTTTCATGTCAGTAAGTTTATTATATCAGATTGTATATAACTGAAATAATGGAAGATCAACCTCTAGTAATCTTTTAAAACAGAAATGCACTTAGTATAGCACCAAATCTGTGTTATAGAGCTGAATTTAGAGGTAGCAAAATTCCTAAGAAAAACAAGAAAATTCAGCATAGGAAAATTAAAAAAAAAAAAAAAAAGTTTATAAAATTCTAAGTGCAAATGATTATCTTAATAAATCATTCTGAATGGATTTTGTTTTCAAGTTTATAAAGCTACAATATAGTCATCACAATCTGTTGAATGCTATGCAAATTTTTGAAACTATGTCTTTTAAGACCTGAGCCAATCACCAATATATTATAGTATTAATTCCTGCATTAATACAACTGATGATATCAGTAGTAATATTATTATACTATTATAGGGCACAAAGCTTTGAAAGTAGGATCATTTAAATTATTTTGCAGAAATGTAAATGGATGCCCATTTAAAGATTTGAAAGAATTGTAAATGTCATGAGACAAACCTACTGATGTGCTTTAGAAATTTGGGTTTTAACTTGTATTCGATACTAAAAATCTTTACTGCTATACACAGATGCTCAGCATGGTCACCTTAAGTATGTTAAATATTCCATTTATTTCTAATTCTGAATTTTGTTTACTCCTTATTTTTGATGTAGGTTTATGAAAATCACATGATGGGCCGGGCGCAATGGCTCAAGCCTGTAATCTCAGCACTTTGGGAGGCCGAGACTGGCGGATCACGAGGTCAGGAGATCGAGACCATCCTGGCTAACAAGGTGAAACGCCGCCTCTACTCAAAAAAAAAAAAAAAAAAAAAAATAGCCAGGCGAGGTGGCGGGCGCCTGTAGTCCCAGCTACTCGGGAGGCTGAGGCAGGAGAATGGCGTAAACCCGGAGGCGGAGCTTGCAGTGAGCTGAGATCCGGCCACTGCACTCCAGCCTGGGCGACAGAGCGAGACTCCGTCTCAAAAAAAAAAAAAAGAAAAACGAAAATCACATGATGAAAGTGCTATCGTAAAGGGCTTACTTTCATGATTATATAAGGTTGTGTGTGTGTGCGTGTGTGTGTGTGTGCATATGTAAGTACACATATATATCTATATGAAATTATGTGTGTGCATGTACGTGTATTTTCCAGATTTAACTGATTGGCAATGATTTAACTGTGCACGTGTGTATCATGAAGATTTAATCACACCGAACCTGGTGGATCTATCCGCGATTAAATAGAACCCGACGATACAACTCTGCTACTTTCCCAGTGTTTTCATAGGCTTCCCCATCCTAACAATAACTACCAAAATTATTTAAAATGATTGTGGCCCATCATGTTATATCTAACTTAGTTTAGGTGACCCATTATGAGGGCAGACTTCATAATCTTCCAGTAAAATAAAGATTAAAATTGAAGTTTTAAAGAAAACCACAATTTTTCTAATTCCAGAGCTATTCTCAGGATTAAAAAAAAAAGCTAGCATATATAAACAGTAGCAATATTTCTGGTTGCAAGAGACTAATAAAAATGTTTAATGAGGATAATGTTTTGCAAAGAAGGTAATAAAATTAGCATTAAATAAGATATATCATACTTTTTACAGATGAAAACCACTTCTTGACTATCTACATATTCAAACATTTCCTTGTGCATTCCACTTGGCATATGGTGACTATAGAATCTTCCTCTTTAAACTGCTGAAAATTATTGCCTTTCTGTGAATAATTGCCTTTTTCTTATGTTAAGAAATTCTACCATAAATAATACTGCATAAAATATCTGTAGGCTATCAACATTAAATTTAAGAACACCAATATTCGTGTGGAAATCATGGAAATGTTATTTTCTCCTGTCCATCTAAACCAGGAGACTGTACATCTGTTTGTTGAGAAACATTTACCATATTTCTTCTTAGATTCCTTTTAGTTATTTTAGTTAGAAACACAATACTCCTGTTCTTCAGTTAAAAAAAAAAATGTAGAGGGAATAGAGGTATAAGGCTTTAAAAATGTAGACAAAGATCTAATGAAAGTACAAAAGCTATGTGCCAAGGTTAATGGAAACAATTTTCAAATACAACTTTCAAAGCAAAAGTATCGCCTCAAAAGCAAGATTATGTTTTCCTGGATAGGTAAATGTTTCCCTTTAAAAAGGAAATAGTGTATTGATACTAAAATTTTGGCTATTAAGATAAAATAAAATTACATCAATTTCTAGTATTTTTGTATTCATTCGCCACACATTTGTACATATTTATTTAGTAATACTTTCCATGAAAAGTGCATCATTTTTAATAATGAGGATCAGGAATGACCAAGATTGGCACGAACCCCAGCACTCACGAACTGAAAGTATGAGAAATCAAGGACATTAAAACAATAAGCAGCAATCTCTAGTCTTTCTCTGAAAGATATTCTATGTTATTTCAGATGTAAATGTGCCTGAAAGCAATACCATTGTATGGAAAAGTGATAATCCAACTAATGAAGTCTTAAACAAGTAATCATACAAATGCTTATTTGACAAGTAAAGTTTAAAATTGGTATATTGAATATACAAACAAGTGAAAGACTTTTATGTTGGCCATTTCTCTCATCTGAAAATATAGATTTGAGGATATAGATGTTTTTGTGACAGGGTTAAATGGACTAAAAATAGCATTTAATGTTAAGTTCCTTGTGCAGAGATCGCTAGCTATGAAAACACTTTTCCTCCGGTACCTATCTTTACAGCCGGTCTGCACTGCCCATCTTACTCTTCCATTAAGTGTGACTGTATGGCTACATGATACACGAATGTAAGGAGAAGGGGCTGTTTATTTCCTGGGATTGAGCCATTAAAAAGTTTCACACCACTATGCTATGTTTTCTTCTTCATCTGGCTGACTATGACATTCTGACAGGTCTTTTTTATTTTGCTTTGTGTTTTAAGAAGATGACAAGGCTCTTGTTTGTCAGCCTGTTTCCCTGAATTTCTTTGGGGAAGAGGCGAACTCTTGGGATCAATATGCAAACAAGAAAAATTATGTGTATCTCAGCTGCTTAATCAATTATGCATCTGGGATCTATCTGTTATAAGAGTTAGATTTACCTAACTAATACATTTATCACAGGGAATCATACAGCAAAATGAACACATTTTTAGCTAGAGTCAAAAAAAAATGAAAATGGATGAGGAAATGAACAAAACTGGAACTGAAAGACAAAAAGGAGATCTGAGTTACTGTACA
Source organism: Rhinopithecus bieti (assembly GCF_001698545.2). Taxonomy (NCBI): domain Eukaryota; kingdom Metazoa; phylum Chordata; class Mammalia; order Primates; family Cercopithecidae; genus Rhinopithecus; species Rhinopithecus bieti. Next base: position 1,986,979 of record NW_016813386.1, read on the forward strand.
CTTAAGGCTGCTCTCAGCAGATGTGAGAAAAAAAAAGAAAACATGGCTTCTATTCTAGACTGTGATGAGAGTTAAATAGAGATAGATGCTTCTTGACTGTCAATGGCATTTTGTATTTTAAGGTTTGCAAAATATCCTCCTCCTCTAAACTGAACTTCCTGGTTGATCTCTGAATGCCAGTTTCTGGGCTGCTGAAAAGGAGGGAGGTTAATATTCCCTGCTTATTACCAACTATTAAGACTTTGAAATTCTATGATCAACGCTATACTTTTTATTGATCACCAGTGCCAAAAGAAGTGAAACTGAGTTAGAAACATATACATTTTTGTTTGTTTATGAGAATTGTCTGTATCTTAATTCAAGGCTTATATTCAAGAACTTAGATATTCCATAAATTCTACTTAGAGGGACCCATACACACAGATTAATGACAAGGAACACATTTTCTGCATACATACACTTAAGAACAGATCTAAGTAATTCAAAGAAAATTTCAATATTCGAATGCAGAAATTCCAAAGTTAAACATAACTAGAAAGAGTTAGTTTTAGTAAAAGAAAATAGTAAGTTAATGATCAGTTAATATTATGAAAATTCTCTTTTTCCATATGGATATATCTGAGTGTCTTATCCTGCACAGTTTCAAAGCTGGCCCAACTTGTTTTATGTTTCATAAATGCTTTGGTTAGGACCGATCTTGCTAACCTCAACTTTATTCTCTCCCCATGATATTTTCATTTGCTTCCAATAGTGTCAGAGGTGCACAGATTCTTTTATCAATACATTTTATACACCATACCAAAAAAAAAAAAAAAAAAAAGAGAGAGAAAAGAAAGAAAAAAAAATAATCAATACGACGGCAGCTCTGAGTTCGTGCATTTACTATCCCTTTTGCTGAAAAACTTCACCTTTCTTGATTTGTGACATTCTGGTTCAACTTGGAAAGAAATGGAACTAGTTCTTTCTGATCATTGACAAAACACTTTTAGGAAAGAGCAAAATCCCTTCTTCAACTCATTATAGATCAGCCATCTAGAGAGATGGAACTTGAAGAAAGAGATATTTCATTTTGGAAAGAAAAATCCTTTTCAGAAATAATTCTATCAGTGTGTCGTAAATGTCTGGCCTGTTCTCCACTTCTTTTTGAGTATTTACCTGCAAAGAGAGACCCTTTTAGAAATTCCTTTGTTCATCCCTACCTATCTGCTTCTATGGGTACATTTTCTAGACATTTCCATCCAATGTTTAGTATCTGTTTAAAACTTTTAATATGTAAGTGTAGATTCAAAAGCTGAAACTAATTTTAAAATATTAAGTATAATATGAAAAATATCAGGGAGATATACATTTTGCTCAAATAACTTACAATGCTTTACAAGCAAGCTTTGTTTTCCCAATGCAAATAGTAGAAAATACTGAATTCTAGACTCTTTCTTAAGAAACTTTTCAGTTTATTCAACTTAAAATAGTAAATAAGTGTTACATTCATGCAACCATAGGCACATTAATTTTTATTTAATTTCCCTAAAGAAAGCTATGGATTGATTTGTGAATTGACCAATGAGTTTAAGAAGTTCAGGAGGTGCTGTTATTCTAAGGTGATCATTATATAATGTTACTGAGCCAATCAACTGTAACCTATGCTTCACTAAACAAAACGCTTATGGTCTAATTTAGATTGATAAAGGGCTCACTTTCAAGGCTCATACAACTCTATTGGAAGAATTATTGTTTTCTAATTCTTAAAAATAAGAGGATTGTCTTAATCCATGTGAGAAAGGAGTTGCCAGAGCCAAAAAGGGGCACAGTGTAAGTTACACCTATCATGAGACACAGGGTAAGTGACATGTGTAACAGACGATGAAGTCCAGGCACACTTTATTATATTGCTAACTTAAAAAATTAAGACTATTGTATATCTTGCGAATTATCAAAGTATATGGAAAATCATGTCTGGATTTAGAGAAGTACACAGTCATTTAAGACCAGAAAACTCCTGTTTCTGGCCTTAAATAGGTGCATGAACAAGAAAGGAAGTTAGTTAAAAAATTTGAAGGGATACCCCAGACAGGTACGGTGCCTTGGCTATTTATGTTTCCTATGATTTGCTGTACACTTGCTGTTTTTATCTAGATAAAATTCTTACATATTTCTAGAATCAAAATCAAAAAGCAATCTTCATATCTAATCTCCCTATCATGTAACATCATTGCATTTGGATATTTGGCACTTTGGAAGGCTGAGGTGGGAGGATCACTTGAGCCCAGGAGTTTGAGACTAGCCTGAGCAATGTAGTGAGACTCTTTATCTACAAAAAATAATAATAATAAAACAGCTGGTGGTGGTAGTGCATGCTTGTAGTCTCAGCTACTTGGGAGGCTGAGAGGGAAGGATCAGGATTGCTTGAGCCCATAATGTCAAGGTTGCAGTGATCCATGAGGGTGCTGCTGCACTCCAGCCAAGGTGACAGAGCAAGACTCTATCTCAAACAACAACAACAAAATTGATATGTCATTACCTGTGCTTCATTTTTAGTGGTTTTTACAGCCATATGAGGATTCTTGAAATTTTAGACTCCCTCTCAAATAAGCACACAGAATTGGGGTTTTGGTCTAGAAATGACATTGACGACTGCAATATTGTACTTTATGACCTTTCAAATAAGAACACTGAGGTCTAGAAAGTTGAACCAATTGCCACTGTAGCACAGTTAGTTACCCACAGAGTTGTCTGAGGAATCAGGTTTTCTGTTTCCCAATCCAGGGCTCTTTCTATATCTTATTGAAAGAGGCTGAAGAAATGCTGTTTTTGTAAATGATATATAAATTTGCAACATGCAAGTACATTTCATTTGAACACACATTTTTAAATGAGCCATCACTATTTTATGTTCTAGCATCAAAGCACTCAATGAAGTTAGTTGCTACTTTGTTTTCCCTTTTTTTCTCATTGCTGTCTGGACACTGCAATGTAGATGTCACGGAATACTAGATTTTCTACTTAGAGATCACAGTTAGGCAAAACCAAGCATTGTCATCTGTTCAAATGAAATAGAGGAAGTTTTTGTTAATATGTGAAATATCAAATTAGTATGCAAAATATACAGAACAACAAATCATATATATGGTATATATGTGTATATATATGGATATATGTGTGTATATATATATTCAGATTCCATCAGTAGCATATAGATATCTAAAATAATTTTCAAACTAGGAATTAAATTATGATTTTTTACTATGAATGTTAGATTTTAACAGTGATTGCTATTGTGTAGGATTATCAGTTTAGCCAAGAAGTTTTGTTCATAATAGTTTTCACAGTTGAAAATAAAATAAAATTTGGAGGAACAAAAAAGCAATTCAAAATATTTTTTATTGTGATCCCAAATAAAACAAATTTTATTTTCATATATTAATTAATAAAATATTTAAGTATTGCTGTCCATCTTCCTCCATGCTCATACCTTTTTTTACTTAGCTGATGCCTTTAATAGTTAAGTTTGCCCACTTAAAAAGATTCCTTTGACGCTGGGCGGCGGTGGCCTTCGAGCTCGCTCTTCCTGAGCTTGCGGAGGCTCCTCGAGCGACGCGCGAACTCACGAGGCGTCACGCGAGAATCGAGCCATCCATGCGCTTAACATGGTGGAAACCCCGTCCGTGCTACTAGGAGATACAAAAGAAACGTAGCCGCGGCGAGTGCGCAGCGCGCCTGATAGTCCAGCGTCTCGGCGAGGGGCTGAGGCAGAGAATTGCGGAACGCCGGCGAATCTCCCCCGTCGGCCCTCGCGCGCGCGCAGCTTGCAGTGAGCTGAGATCTGGCGACGGTGCCACTCAGGCCGCGGCCGCGACAGAGCGCAGACTCGTATCTTCAAAAAAAAAAAAAAAAAAAGATTCATTTTCTACTTCATTAAAAAATAAAAAATATATTTTTTAAATTTTATTTATTTATTTTGAGATGGAGTCTCACACTGTAACGCATTCTGGAGTGGAATGGTACAATCTGGGTTCACTGCAACCTCCGCTTCCTGGGTTCAAGCAATTCTCCTGCCTCAGCCTCCCGAGTAGCTGGGACTACAGGTGCATTCCACCACACCCAGCTAATTTTTGTATTTTAGTAGAGATGGGGTTTCACTGTGCTGCCCAGGCTGGTAGTGAACTCCTGAGCTCAGGCAAACCGTCCGCCTTGGCCTCCCAAAGTGCTGGGATTACAGGGGTCAGCCACCGCATCCAGCCAATAAAATATATTTTAAATAAACATCCATATAACCTGAAAACCATTTGTTGATGAGCTTATGGTAAAGAAATTAATATGAGACCATCAGATAATTACCATTGAAGCTAATCTATGTAAGAAAGAAGAACTTAAAAAGATGCATGATTGTCTGGACAATAATAAAATATAATCAACAAAACTAACAGATATGATAATTTACTATCTGTGGTGTATAGATTTTAATAAATTTATTGTACAACAGATGAAAAAGATGAGATACATACATAAGTTTAAGATGCTAAATTACAGTCGGTTTCAATCACACATTAAAGAGTGTAGATCTACCAGCATCCTTTATAATTTTACTTCTGATGCGCATTTCTGGAATAGAGATGGAGGTATGTGCATCGTATTGTCCTTCTGAAACCCACTTTTTAATGAGGTCAGACCCTTTTTTTTTTTTTTTTTTTGGTGCATATGGAATTTGGGATCTGAAAATTTGAATTGTTTCTGTAATGCCACATTTAGCAATTTGGGATGTGGAAGTGCTAGAAGGTCGTGGTTGGACATGGCAGCACTCTTATGGAACTGGTATCTACTGTACAGCAGACTGGATAGTGGGTGATAGAATAAAAGATCATGATAATCCAACCAGCCACAAGAAATTTAGTGACAAATTTCATGTATTAAATTTGCACTAGTAAGTGACTACTCTGCAAATTTTATTTCTTCTTATCAATAAAATAGCCAAGGTCGCATAAAATATATAAATAATATATTACTTAGAACTGTATTATGAAGGTGAAAACACAGTTTTACATTTTGAAATCTCTTTTGCTTAAGCACACTTTATCGTTTCATTACATGCCTTCAAAGCAGCCTCTGGCGTATTTGTACATTGGGAGCAGTATCCTACTGGCGTATGCCCCATATTGACACAGTCAGCCATTAAGACGTTAGGAGTGCATCATGGTATATTAGGTAATATATTTAAATCACTAGAGTAAACTTCAAGGTGGTCACTAATAAAACTCAATATGACAATCAGGAATGTTTCACTTTATGGTACATACTTTGTTACTACCAGTAAAATATTTCACATCTATTCATTTGGGTAAAGTGTATTGAATATATTTCAAGTAAGTTAACAATGTGGTACAATAGTAGATAATCAACATAAATTTTTATTGAGTCAATTTGTTGTTTCATACCCTGCGGGAGTTGCTAATCTATGGCAAAAACTAAACACATATTTATTACATACAATACATAAAGAGTTAATGTGAAGTAGATTTCAGCACAGGATTAAGAACATATATTATGAGGTTGAATGAAATAGAACCAGAAATTCACATGAAATATTGCTAGCACGGCCTGATTTACTTTCTCCCAGTATTCAACAAAACAATTATAGAGACAGAAAAAAAAAAATGAAAGCTCATGATAAAATTGGACAATGGGACTCATCAACATATCAGAAGCATTTCAGAAAAATATCTCTGAACTACAAGACCAACATAACTAAACTGACATAAAGAATTATTTATTTTCCACTCCTATGTAATTGCAAGAGCAAAATTCCAGCATCACAAAACTAAAATGTGTGTGGGAGTCTCTTCTTTGCTCCAAATGTGCAAGGCATGTGCCACTCACTTGAAAACTTAGTGTTCATCCTTCTACGGCATAGTGGCTATGTTTTCAAGGAGCAGAATATTATTCTTTAGCCAACTCATTTTTAGATCTAAGTACCACTTCTACATCCATCTGAATGCTTTTAGAATTTAGGTGAGCATACTTCCCAGTTTGCCAGGGACAATCCTAGTATGTTCTAGGGCCCTGACATAACTGTTAATAGAGAGCTTTCATTCTCAAATTTTCCTTTTGTGGACAATAACTTGTAAGTTTATCTCACCTAGAGCACATATACTCGGTACATTATACAACTGGTTATATGGAGAACTGGCAGTTGCTTGCAGTGTCAGGAAGGAAGTTTGAACATTTTAAAGTAAAACAGACACAATTAATATAGGCATTGCCCTTGTAATAATTAGGTATTACTCTCTTTTATATACTTCCTCTACTCAGACTATCAGGCCAAAAGATGGTGAGAGCAGAAAATTGCATCGTATTCTAATAGGTCTATAGTAGTTGCATGACATTTAGACAGGAGGAACTGGTTCAGGAAATATGCACATTTTCCCCCCATCTCATTTGCATATGAGGGACATTTATTCAACATTCATGCTGCCAGAAAGTGGAATCAAATGCGATCTGAGCACTCTGTTGGAAAACACAAACATTGGATAAAATTTCCTCATTCATGGAGGAGTAAACATAACAAAAACATAGATAGGACTTTGCCATACATACTAATTACCCTGTACAGGACATTTGCTTCGTCATATACTCAATAGGATACAAGATAGGTGAACTCAATGAAAAAAGAGGAGAGAAATGAAAGAATAAAGTAAAAAAAATTTAAAAATGATAAAAAATGTATGAAGTAAAAAAGAAATGCAACAAAATTTAAAATGTGATTGAATAGCTAAAATCTGAGTTAGAAATAAAGAGCATCTCTGATATTAGAACCCAAATAAAGGAATTAGAGGAAATTGAAAAGCTCCCAGAAAATACAGAGATACTTTGACATCTGAATTAAAACACTGGGAACGTAGATCATATATGTGCTAGATTGGAGTTGAGGATCAACCTTGGGAATGTTAGAGGGAAAATCAAGCATAACTGTGGCTGTAATAACCAAAAATAAATTTTGAAATGAAAAATGTACTTAATATGAGGATTACACATTCTGACCACCTCACAGACAACATTAATGAATCCTCAATTAAGCAGGTGTTAGAAAGGTTTACTATTTTAAGAATATATTTTAAAATCTTAGAAGCATCCAGGTTGATAATTTTCAAAAGAAGCAAAGGGCTTCTGACTTCTTTTCAAAAGTAATTGCCAGAGGACATCAGAATAATAGCTGTAAGGCTGAGAAGGCATTTTATATTCACTGAAGCATTTCTTTGTGAAAGCTTAGAAAACATACTTTCTACATAGTTGGACACATATCAAACAACCAAGAAGGGAATAATATTAAAAATTCAAAGTTGAGCTCTTTACATTCTCTGCCATTCTTTCCAAAGCCTACCTCTTCTACCTATTAGAAAAAGCAGCACTTTAGAAAAAAACAAAAAACAAACAAACAAAAACCAGAATAAATGAGTAGTCCAGGTTTGTATACCCATTACTAACCTCACCATCTTCAGTAAGTCACTTAACCTCCCTGACCTTGGTTTATCCATTTATAAATAGGATGATTATAAAACCTACTTTACAACTCTGTTGAGAACATAAAAGGAGATAATTAATACAAGAGTGACCTTATAACACTTTTGTTATACTAATATAAACAATTGTTATTAATCATCTAGGGACTTGCAATTTCTTTAGGAGGAATAAAGGTTATTTCCACAGTCCTTTCCTGAAATGACCCCACTCTTGATATGCTGATGCATCTCTTAATACATAAGGAATCTGGAACTGAATAATATTTTACATGAGAAAATATTCCTTGTTAAGTCTTTCAATGCTAATTTTAGGTTTGGTTACATAACAACAAATACTCCTTGGTGCTAAAGACTTGACTTTGAACATAAAGTAGCCACTTCCTTCCTATGTGCATACAAGTATTCTGTTTCCTCCAGGGTAGCTTTTTATCAGATTCTTTATGAATTTGTTTCTTATACAGAGCATGTCTACTCATGACATTGTCTTATTTAAAAAAGATTTAATCTTCCCATTTCTGGATGACTCCATCTATTGCTGATAACTGATAATTCCTTTTAATTGCCAGAATAATTCAGTCACATTAATTTTATTTTTAACTATATCCTTAAATGGAGTACTTTGTAGTGTATCACCAGGTACTGTTATTTTCCTCTGGGAAATTGCTGTGTCATACAAAAATGTTTTATATGTATAAAATCCTTATAATACAGTACTTAGAAAAAAGATACAAATTAGATATAAACTTGATACTGAATTTTTAATATAATGCAGAATAAAAGAAAAATGCCAACAGCACAATAGGACACATCCTGAGTTGACAACATTATGTTCTTATTTCTTTTTCCCATTTCCCTCTGTTCATTTCATAAATTATAAAATTATGCAAAATTTCTATCAAAAGTGTAGTAAAAGAAGACAAAGTTCTTGTAAGTCAAGGCAGAGAATGCTCTGAAGAGAAAAGGAGGCAAGTAGGCTGATTGTAAAAAGGGATGTGGTAAGACTGCCAGGCTATTATCAGTAAAGAGGATATGGGTAAGGACAGAGAAAACAAATCTAACACTCTGATGAAAAGCTATGGGATGAAAGCTGGTATTCTCCAGCCAGATGTGTAGATTATGCGGCTACAGGAGGATAGAAATGAGAAAAGAATTACAGTCAAAGCAATTGGAGAAAAGGATCATTTTGTCAGCTGCAGATTGGCAATTGATTAGAGATGGATAGCGTTTAGCAGGAAGACCAAGGAGGAGTTGTGCAGTGGTCAAAATGAGAGATGACCACATCACCAACCCACTTAAATGCTGCAAGAAATGTTTCTAAGAAAGCACAGTTGAATGAAGAGATACTTTATTCACTTAGAATAATTTGTTAAGGTGGCAATAAATCATGTGCTTCTATAAATGAACCACCAGAAGGGAAATGAATATAAAGCTACCTTTGTATAGGTGAAGATGGTGTTATTTCCAAAGGGCTTCAGCATTGTGAATATATCAGTAAAGTGCCATATGACAGTGAAATAAAATAAATCAGGGTAAGTCTTACATAAGTAAAGAAGAATGCAACGTGATCTTAGTTGATAGAACCTGTATTATGAGCAGTTAGCATGGGATACAAAATAGTCATAGTTGGAATCCCTTCCTGCCCAGTAGTTCCTTTTTATATGTAGAACAGAAGGTCCTGCTTCTAGATCCAGGGTTATGGCTCTCCATCCAATCTGTCAGCAGAGTGTTGCAATTATGCAGTCAGTTCCATACTAGTTTTCAAGTGGGGAATTTTAAAAAGCACTTCTTCCTTTAAGCAACTCATTGTCTTATTAAGAAGCTCTAACAAATATTTATCAATAATGTCCAAGAATGCATATTATAGCTTTGTTGTAATAATGAGAAATTAGAAACTACTCAAAGGACTATCATCAGAGGTATTAGTAAATAAAAAACATTTTTTAAATATATAATAAAATGCTATGTACAATTAAAGTGAATAAACTAAATTTGTCCATATCTAAATTTATATCTAAATTTGTCCATAAATTTCATAAGATGTCATGATAAGTGGGGAAAAGCAAATGTTAAAGTACAGGGATATTTCAGCATATAATTAATAATATATTATACATATATATGGATGACATATAGTACATATTTCCTAGATTGCGTGTGTGTATATATAGTATATACATATATATAGTATATTATTTATGGCTTTATGGCAAAAATGAAAATGAAAACTTTAATGGGAAAGATAAAATAACAGAGAGAGAGACAGAGAGGAGCAGTGCAGTGGATCATGCAGTAAATTGCTAAAACAAGGTAGGAAAGCGTTTGAAGAGAGGAGGGAACAGGAGGTGTAGATAACTAGGGAAGGTTTGGCAGAGGATTGGGACTGACATAGAACATTCAGGATGGGAGGGCTTGAAATGGAGAAAGGGGAGGTGGAAAAACAGTGTGAGAAAAATCTCAAATTTCTGAAATTAATGGTGATTCCAGTAAATGTTGAGTAGTAAAACAAACAAACAAGCAAACAAACTGGACTGCGAGTTATGCCAAAAAGAAATAATACTGGGGCCAGGCGCGGTGGCTCACGCCTGTAATCGCAGCACTTTGGTAGGTCGAGGCGGGCGGATCACAAGGTCAGGAGATCCAGACCATCCTGGCTAAAATGGTGAAACCCCGTCTCTATTAAAAATACAAAAAATTATCTGGGCACAATGGCGGCGCCTGTGGTCCCAGCTACTCGGGAGGCTGAGGCAGGAGAATGGCGGGAACCCGGGGGGCGGAGCTTGCAGTGAGCCGAGATGGCGCCGCTCACTCCAGCCTGGGCCACAGAGCCAGAAGATAGGTAGATACCACGTGGCAAGGAGTCTCAAGGGGGACTACTATGTCACTATTAACAGATTTTCGATAAATGCTTAAGTTCATTTGTCACTAACCCTCCTATCTCCCTTAAGCAAGGGGGTTTCTGACTGCACTGTAACTTTTCTTCTTCTACACTTAGTTATGTAAAGGATTTCCCGTGTTTGTTTCAAGTTTGACCTCGTGATTTGAAAAATCTTTCTAACCCCAATAAATGATTCTTCCTCCTTTCATTTAGTATTTCCATAAAACTCAGGTTAGCCATACACAAATTCCCTAACTTAAAACAAAACAAGGAGTGGATGTTGGTGTGTACCACCCACATTCCACTTCAGCCCGGAGGCACTCATTTCCCTACCTGTTGGATGACCCTCAGCTGAGCTGCCTTCATAAATTGTCCTTAGTCAAAGAAATCGATGAAATATTGTAAGCTCTTTGAGGGCAGAATTCATAAGCACTCTAAGTCTGCTTTATACGAAAGACAGCACAGTGCTACTAACAAACATACAAGAATGAGATCATCTCTTTCCCAATGGTTGAATTCCTTACTCTATTACTAATGTAAAGTCAGTATCTATTAAAGTAAGTTTTGTGGCCGGGCACGGTGGCTCACGCCTGTAATCCTAGAACTTTGGGAGGCCGAGGCGGGTGGATCACGAGGTCAAGAGATCAAGACCATCCTGGCCAACATGGTGAAACCCCGTCTCTACTAAAAATACAAAAATTAGCTGGGTGTGGTGGCACAAGTCTGTAGTCCCAGCTACTCGGGAGGCTGAGGTAGGAGAATTGCTCGAACTTAGGAGGTGGAGGTTGCAATGAGCCAAGATCGTGCCACTGACTGCACTCCAGCCTGGCAACAGAGCGAGGTTCTGACTCAAAAAAAAAAAAAAAAAAAAAAAAAATTGTGTTGTATATCAACAGTTTTATTCATACCATTATCGCTTTTACTTAGGTTAATAAATATGTATGTATTTTTGCTTTAAAAAACTGATAATTACTTTTAAAAATGGAAAACTTAATGTGTGTTAGAGTGTCTAGAAAAGGGGTTTCCATCCCTGTTTATGTCCCAAACAGAAGGACACAAAATAGTCCAATCAAACATAATACTCTGTGGCTCAGTAAGGCACAGTTTTGGGAGATAGTGTCATTCAGGAGCGTTTTGCAAATGTTTCTGCAGGTGATCCTGATAGGGACTTCATCTCCTGCCTTAGGGAGAATCGAACTAAAGGAAATGGCCAAGGCATTAGCTCTAATACTATATAATACTAACAGTAGGACTCATGCATGATCTAAATCAGTTTTCTATTTCTTATCAAGTAACAAGCCCGTGTGGTAAAAGGAAAGACGAGATAAAATCATGTTCACAATATTTAAAGGGTGTATACCTTTTACCATTTCCTTCTTTGAATGTTAATATATTACCTATTTTAAAACAATATTTTAAATATATTTGAATATAATTATTATTAACTAACCTAAGGAAATTTATACAAATACATAAGATGTTAAGAAAATTGATTTCAATGTAATTTATCTTAATGTATTACTTTCAAGATATTCTCAAACAACTATAAAGGGATCAAAATAACTCTACTATGAACCATAAAACTTATCAGCTGCCTTGTGTAAATTATGTGTAGAGAAGGCATATTTCTGTGCTGCTCATACTGCAGCACATCTTTGAATGAACACTGACTTCTGAATGCCTCATGTTCTTTTATGATGAATTATGCAGAAGTTCCATACCAGAACTATGCTAAGGTGCTGAAGTTCATGTCGGTGAGTTGTTTATGGCTCATACAGATGCAGTGGACAAATACCTTCTTTTTTCCTTTACATGTAAGTCCAACATTTTGTGTAGAATAAATGCCATCAACGTACAAATGGATAAATTGAAAAGCAACTGCTCAGATAAAATAATCTTCTTAAATGAAAAAAAAAAAAAGTATCCATCTTTCAAGGATACAGCTGGGAAAATTTCAGAGTAACTTGCTGTGCAAGCTACGCCTGCAAATCTCATTAACAGTAATGGAATTTTGAACATAACAACTAGTACATTGATTTGAACATTTTCCCAATGTGTACATTTGATTTTAGAAAAGCATTTCTTTCAGAGCAGTGAGATTTCAGAAAACTTCATATATCTAGCAAATCTGACATTATATGTGGATGTTTCTTTTATAAAAGTGAAATTATAAAACACTCAAATAGAGATCACAAAAGGTCCTTCTAATACTTTATGAAACTATAAAACATTAAGAAAAGAAGTACTGGAGGAGAAGTTACACTTTTCCATCTGTTGATTTGTGGTACTTTACCTCCTCTGCACACGCTGGTGAAATCTATAAAACTTCCATTTGATTATTAAGTTCAGTCAGCCTAGGATAAAGTAACCCACTCTACTAAAACTTAGAGGAATCTTTTCAAACATACATTTGAATGTCAATCATTAAAGATTTTTCAATAGATCACAAAGATTACAATCAAATGCCTCCTTTAGTATCTCAATCATCTCTCACTCTCCAGCCTCATCTTCAATCACTTTATTCTTGCATTATACACTCAGTCATTAAAAANTAGGGAGAATCGAACTAAAGGAAATGGCCAAGGCATTAGCTCTAATACTATATAATACTAACAGTAGGACTCATGCATGATCTAAATCAGTTTTCTATTTCTTATCAAGTAACAAGCCCGTGTGGTAAAAGGAAAGACGAGATAAAAATCATGTTCACAATATTTAAAGGGTGTATACCTTTTTACCATTTCCTTCTTTGAATGTTAATATATTACCTATTTTTAAAACAATATTTTAAATATATTTGAATATAATTATTATTAACTAACCTAAGGAAATTTATACAAATACATAAGATGTTAAGAAAATTGATTTCAATGTAATTTATCTTAATGTATTACTTTCAAGATATTCTCAAACAACTATAAAGGGATCAAAATAACTCTACTATGAACCATAAAACTTATCAGCTGCCTTGTGTAAATTATGTGTAGAGAAGGCATATTTCTGTGCTGCTCATACTGCAGCACATCTTTGAATGAACACTGACTTCTGAATGCCTCATGTTCTTTTATGATGAATTATGCAGAAGTTCCATACCAGAACTATGCTAAGGTGCTGAAGTTCATGTCGGTGAGTTGTTTATGGCTCATACAGATGCAGTGGACAAATACCTTCTTTTTTCCTTTACATGTAAGTCCAACATTTTGTGTAGAATAAATGCCATCAACGTACAAATGGATAAATTGAAAAGCAACTGCTCAGATAAAATAATCTTCTTAAATGAAAAAAAAAAAAAAGTATCCATCTTTCAAGGATACAGCTGGGAAAAATTTCAGAGTAACTTGCTGTGCAAGCTACGCCTGCAAATCTCATTAACAGTAATGGAATTTTGAACATAACAACTAGTACATTGATTTGAACATTTTCCCAATGTGTACATTTGATTTTTAGAAAAGCATTTCTTTCAGAGCAGTGAGATTTCAGAAAACTTCATATATCTAGCAAATCTGACATTATATGTGGATGTTTCTTTTATAAAAGTGAAATTATAAAAACACTCAAATAGAGATCACAAAAGGTCCTTCTAATACTTTATGAAACTATAAAACATTAAGAAAAGAAGTACTGGAGGAGAAGTTACACTTTTCCATCTGTTGATTTGTGGTACTTTACCTCCTCTGCACACGCTGGTGAAATCTATAAAACTTCCATTTGATTATTAAGTTCAGTCAGCCTAGGATAAAGTAACCCACTCTACTAAAACTTAGAGGAATCTTTTCAAACATACATTTGAATGTCAATCATTAAAGATTTTTCAATAGATCACAAAGATTACAATCAAATGCCTCCTTTAGTATCTCAATCATCTCTCACTCTCCAGCCTCATCTTCAATCACTTTATTCTTGCATTATACACTCAGTCATTAAAAACTTGAAGTCCCTAGCATCTACAACACCCATAAATTTATGTACTTACTTTTAAGTCTATGTATTTACCATGATAAATTTATTTATCAGAAGTTTTTTATTGTCATAGGAGATATTTATAATAGAATTTGGAGAAAGTTTATGGAAAAACAGTTTTGCAATTCTTTTGCTTGAAAGCTAGCAAACACACATCAAAGTAGAGAAAGGACACAATGTAATGTTCCCAAGGTCCCCAGTATGGCAGAGACTGTTAATTATTTCCCAATATCTGTTCTCCCATCCCATAATTTTATCTGGGTAAGTGTCCTCCAGAATAAAGACTGTATTTCCAGAATCTCTTGCAGCTAAATGTAGCAATCTAAGTTACGGTCAGTGAAATATAAAGCAAAGTATTATGTGGCAGCTTATGAATAAACAGAATTTAAACCCCTTCCCTTTCTTACCTATTCCTTTGTCCATGCTAAGCTTGAAATAAAAGATGTTGCCATCTAGAACCATGGCATAGAGACCAGACAAATTCTAGAGAACAGTAATTTTAAATGCCCAAGTAGGAGTGATCTTTATTGCTTATACAATATCATACATTATTTTATTGCTTATACAATATCATACATTATTTTATTGTGTTTGTGTTGCATTGTATTACACTGTATTTCATCAGAAGTAAAATGCCTATATAGTAGACTGTATTCATGTGTTAAAACATAACAATATTCTGATTCTGTGCTACCTTTTCATTCTGTGCTTGAAATTTACATGCTTAAAGTGGATATATTTGAGGAAAATTGGGTAATGCAGAAGAGAACTAGGCAGGAATTAAGAACCATAGCAGAGGAGTTCAAGCAATGTCTTTTGTTCTCTGGTAAGATATTCTAAACATGATAAAAAAGGAAGATGAGAGAGCATTAATCATATATCCATGCATTTATTATTTTAAAAAATTAATAAATGAAATCAGCCTCTGTTTGATTCCCTCTCTGTATAGTAAATGATAATCTGTTCCAAATAATAGCTGGACCTACATGTGCAATAGCATTATTTCTTATTATCATTTAGACTTTATTAGGTATGAGTACATCACATTTGAATTAGTTATTTTAAGTTTTGTGTCCCACCCCCACTTTACCCCTTCTCATGCTCAGCAATATACATTAAAAATTATATTTATAATTTTCTGTCTTTGGGACAAAATTAAGAAACATGAAGACAAGTTTTAAACAGTCAAGCTGGAACACTAATACTTCTAGTACCAAAAAAGACTCATTAATGTGAGATCAACTACTTCAAGTGAAATTGGAAATATAATAGCCAGTAAGATTCATCTTTGGTGAGATTACTGCTACACTGAAAATCTCAGTCATATTTAGTAATATTTGTCTTTAAGTTTAATGGATTACATACTTAAACCTCTGACTCAAATAAAACCAAACTAAATATTGAGTCATCAGGAACATGCACAGATAAAACATTTTACTGGAAATAGAATACTGTGTATGAATAAATTTGTCTCTGTTCTAGAAAGAAACACATAATAATTAAGAGTATCTTGAGGCCCAGATAATGGTCAAAGTATTTCTCCACAAAGGTGTCTTTTACTAGTGGTCATAAACATGAAAATGTTTTCTGGAAAGGATAACTTAAATGGGGGTAGGAAATGCTAGTCATGTTTCTCATTGAGTTTATAATTACCATCAACTAATATTTTTTGAGTCCCTCTGTGCGTGGCAGTATGGTAATAATGATCAGCATCACTGACTGCCATCTAGATGTCCAATGCTAAATTAAGTTTTGCTGATTTATGTTCATTGCTTTATTTGTGCCCTGGCTCATCTGTTATTACAAGCTGCTCTGTTGTGCTCCTACCAACAAATTATGTGACAGTACCAACCTGGTGCTAATTTACGGAACTCTGTGCTACCACCAAAACATTTCCCAGCTTATATATATCCCTGTCCATTATTGTTTTTCTACCACCCTTTGTCTCTTAGTGAGCACTGCCAAGTCAATAATATATCCGGAGTAATTAAAAAACAAATAAAGCAACTCAACTTTACACTTTTCCATCTGTTGGTTTGTGGTACTTTACCTCCTCTGCACACGCTGGTGAAATCTATAAAACTTTCATTTGATTATTAAGTTCAGTCAGCCTAGGACAAAGTAACCCACTCTACTAAAACTTAGAGGAATCTTTTCAAACCTACATTTGAATGTCAATCATTAAAGATTTTCAATAGATCACAAAGATTACAATCAAATGCCTCCTTTAGTATCTCAATCATCTCTCACTCTCCAGCCTCATCTCCAATCACTTTATTCTTGCATTATACACTCAGTCATTAAAAAACGTGAAGTCCCTAGAATCTACAACACTATGTTTCTTCTCAATTGCATTAATCATTAATCATATGCAGTAGCCCATCCCTTCAGTATCTGGCTCAACTTCTATTAAGCTTTGAAATGTTAGCCTTTATTACTCCTCGTACTTTAGCGCCTATTCCAGTTTTTTAAAAAATGCCCCATCTCATGTTTCTGTATCATCTACTATATATATATATATAACATTTATCATACTCTCTGAATTATCTATTTACTCATCTATGTCTGTGATGCTTCTTGAAACAAAAATTAAAGTATTGGGACTCCTCAATTGCAAACTCCTTAAATACACGAACCATGTTTCTTTATTTCTCTAAACCAAGAACTTAATATTTGTCTTTTGTAATGTAGGTGCTCAGTTAAAATATTTGAATGTTAACTAAGTTAAAGCATGAACAAATATGCATCTTCAAGCCAAACTCTTATCTTTAGTCCTTTTCTTATAGTCTTCTAATAGCATTGCAAATGTTAATTTCTTCCCCAAGTTGTCATTATGGTATCTAAGTCTAGGTGTATGGTAAATTTCATTAGTTAAAACATGCCTTTACTTAATATTAATATTTTATAAAGCCAAAAGCCAATATGATTTTATAAAGACATAAACAGCCAAGATTCATCAACTTTCACTTCTGATAGACTTCATCTCCTGAGCTCTGACAACCCAAGTGGAGATCAATGAATCACTTCACTGTTGCGGAAAGTCAAATGATATTTTTATTAAGCCATCGTGCTATTTCACTCCTTCTACTGTGCAGGAGATCCAATTATATAAAACTTCTGTGTCTGTCCTATTTTTCAGCTTTGGGAAATTGCCCAATCAATATTTCTTAAAATCATAGAGTTGATTCAAAAATAAAATAATTTATTTTCTGTCACAAAAAACCACTTGATGCTGTTCAAATTGGATTACAAAAGACTAAAAAGCCAGTAATATCATCCTAATATCTATGCTGAGATAATTTGAAAGAAAATTAGTTTTTTAACATTAATCTGATAAATAGGTTACATATTTAATATGATATTTACATATGTAGGCTATATATTTAATATGATGTCCATATGTAAGAATAAATACAGTACATATAATATCAAAGTTTACAATATAAAGCAGTTACTACATGATCTTCTTTTACAAATCCCATTGTACCATGCAGTAAAACTAGTATAATTGACGGTGTCAAATAAAATTTAATCATATGTGTACTCAATATGCAATGTCTTCAAACATTGGGAGAGCCAATGATCATGTATATATGTAGATAAGGATCTGGAGCAATCTGGATTCAATAATTAGAATTAATCATTGCCTAATTTTGTCCAAGACCATCTAAGAATAAACTTGAGTTAGAAGAAAGTGGAGACAAGAAGTTGGTGAGAAAAAGACATGATGATGACATTATTCTAGCCCTTGCGTTCAATCATGCCTAAACTTCACCCTGAACTTTCCATACATATAGACCATTAAATCTCTTTTTATGCTGTAGTGTAATTACAAAAAAAAAAAAAAAGTTGGTCTTTGTCCTAGACTCCTGTCACAAGAGATTCAAACACCCTTAGAATTTCCTGAGTGATAGGCATGTCTTTTGTTATTCATTACGAGCCCCTTTCAATCATACCTGAGTTTATACTAACGAGATGTGTCATGGTAGTGTCAAGGGAGGGGCTTGCCAAGTGATTAGAGGTTTGGAACTTTCAGCCCCATCTCCCAGCTTCCTGGAAGAAGAGGGAAGTTGCTACACGTTGAGTTTAATCAAGTGGCCGTGATTTGATCAATCATATCTGATATGGTTCTGATTTGTGTCACCACCCAAATCTCATGTGAAATTATAATCCCTGGTGTTGGAGGAGGGGCATGGTGAGGGGTGATTGGATAATGGGGGTGGATTCCCCCTTGTTGTTTTCATGCTAGTGAGTTTTCAGGAGATCTGGCTGTTTAAAAGTGTGTAGCACCTCCCCCTTCTCTCACTTCCTCCTGCTCCAGCCCTGTAAAATATGCCTGCTTCCCCTTCACTTTCCGCCATGATTGAGTTTCCTGAGGCTGGTAAGCCATGCTTCCTGTACAGCCCGTGGAATAGTGAACCAATTAAACTTTTTTCTTTATTCATTACCAAATCTTTCTAGCAGTGCAAGAATGGACTAGTAATACAGTGTCCAAGTAATGAAGTGTCTCAGTAAAAACTTTTCAACAATGAGGTTTAGGGAGGTTTCAGTTTGGTGAACACAACAGTTTGCTGAGAGGGTGGCATCTCTGGAGGGCAGGAAGCTCTAGGCTACCCACCCACTCCCACATACCGTTTTAAAGCATCTTTTCCATTTGGCTATTCCTGAGCTGTATTCTTTATAATAAAAATACAATGGTAATGCTTTCCTGAGTTCTGTAAATTATTCTAACAAATGTTCTCACTGGAGGGGGAGGAGAGGAAAGGCTTGAGGAACCCCACATTTTGGATCAGCCAGGTCAAGTATGGGTAACTTGAGGATACCCAAAACTTTGGCTGACAGTGGAATTGGGGATGGTCTTGTGCAACTGACCCCTAATTTGCTGGACTGCACTAACTCTAGATAATATGTCAGAATTGAGTTAAATTGTAGGACGTCCAGTGGTGCCACAGAATTTTTGTAAAAAACATCAAATATGGTTAAGTTATGAGAACTGGGTTTCTGTAACTTGCAACTGAAAAGAATCTGACTCTTGTTCATTCATAATTTACTGTTAATTTAAATCAATACATTTTACCTTCTAAGGTTATTTCCGTTTCATTTTTCTATAAGCCAAGATCCTTTGGAGTTGCATGCTGCTTTTAAAAAAATGTCAATTCTCTGTAGTGGTATTTTATTTTTTTAATTTTTTTTAAATTTGTTTTATTTTATTTTTTTAATTTGTTAAAATGTTAGTTTCTTTTTAAAAAATTCGAGACAGTCATGGCAATGTTAATGTTTGTTTTACTGAAGAAATTTGAAATAATCAGTAATGGCTTCTATTATTGTTGTTTTGTTTTGTTTTACATTCTCACAAAACTTGTTTGAAGAACTTGATTAGCACTATTTTGTGATCAAATGAAATAAATGTTGAAATTGGCAAATCAAACAAAGTGTAGACCCATGGTTGCTTGGTTCTAATAACCAGTGATCTAAATGCAAAGCATATGAAAATTCATGAAATAACTAGGATACATTATACAAGACATGTAGAAAACTACTCAAATAACTTTCTAGGGTTGCAGTGAGTTCCATATGAGATAGTGATTTAAAAATCAGTGAATCCTTAGTGTTGGAGTAGGTAGCTAGTTAGACATGATCAGGGCAGGAGAGGGCCCCCCACCAGGAATGCCAGGCAACCATCAGGTGATGTCCAGGCCGTTGTTTCACTGTCAAAAATAATAATTGGTTGCACCTGGTGTCAGGCAACGGTCGTCTCCCAATAGATAGAAACACCTGAAGCTGGTGATCAGCAGCTTTCCAATAAGATCTCAGGACTTGGGTGCGTGGGCTCAAGTGTGCACATTAAGAGGCAAAATGGCCACATTTAACTGGCATATGACTTCTAGAAACATTAGACTGATAAGGGAAGAACACCTCAAGTGAGCATGCGTATATCTCCAGTAAACACATGGCACGTGCACCCCCCAAGTGCTGCCAGGCCACTGTGCATGCAGACAACCCACCTCAAAGGAAGAATCCAGGGAGAAGAAAATCAGACCCTGGAAGAATGCCAACCTATAAAACCCCAAGTGAAAGGTCAAGCCAAACACTTGAATCTCTCAGGTTGCCCCCTTGACCCTCTTCCAAGAGTACTTTACTTTCCTTCCTGCTCTAAAACTTGCCTCAGTCTCTCACTCTGTCTTATGCCCCTCCCTTGAATTCTTTCTTCTGCGGCGGCAAGAATGGAGGTTGCTGCAGACCTGTACGAGTTCACGGCCACTAACAATAGAAGGCATATCAGAACAGGTGTCATCATTTTCTCTACCCTTCCTGCACGCTTTGTACTCACCTGTTCTAGTTCCTGTATTCTCTGCTCATGTTGTTCCTAGTTGTTCTTAGCTAGCACCAGATCACCTCCCACGAAGAGGTAGAGGGCAGCACTGGAGAAGGTAGACTAGAAATAGACCGACTTCTACGAGCCAACAAGTACGGAGGTTGTGTACAGTGTGTGTATATGTGAGTGCTTTACCCCATTGGCTGTTATGACAGGAGAAACTGCAACTGTCTTTCGCTAAATTTATATATACAAATGTCACATATTGGGGTTCTGATGTCTGCCTATTTCTTCTCGCAATCACATTTTTTTTCCTGTTTCTACATTTACACTCTCTTCACATCACTTTTTGATTCTTATTTTCTTTTACATTTCTTTTTCCTTCCCCCTTCTTCTTTTTGCCTCTTCCAACATTCCTTTATAATGTCCTCTCTTTCTTGCCTCATCAAAGCCAGGACTGTCTTTCCACTTTTCTAATAATCCCATAGCATTAAAAAATATATATTTTAATGTGTGTGTATATTAGAAACCATACATCTGCTGTCTATGGCACAGCTCCCAATATCCCTGGGAGCACAGTTTTGTTTTTGTCTTTTTTTTTTTTTAACAAATTCTGTCATATTAAAAGGAAAAACAATATCATCAATCATAGAAAACAGATCTGCCTACCTTTGCAGCTGCATGACAAAAATATCTCTGTGAACATTTTCTATTTGTACCTACTGAGTAAGGAAAAAATTCACCGTGGCAAACCTGGGAAGCCTCCTTAGTATTTTTTAAGGTGCTTTGTTTTCCAGTCTCTGCTCTTGTACTCTTTTCCTTTATGCATCTTAATTGGCCCATGTGTTTCGGATTGTCATTTATATTCACTATCTGAATGATTAAATTCATCTGAAAACTATTTGTGTTACCTTCACTCCATTTACATGTTGAAACTTTTGTATTTACTTGTAGAAAAAAAAAATCCATGACTCTTTTCCTTTCCACAAATGGGGCAATCTGGACATTAATGTTTGCATTTGGGCAATAACTTTAGGATGACTTACTAGACAGTGAGGTAGGAGGCATCAGAATAGCTATTCTTGTTTTCAGATAATTTGTCTTCTTTCTTCCTGGGTAACAATGCAAAAGTTTAATTCTTTAATATAGTCAGAATCCAAATCCTACATGCTGACATGCTGATGGACTTTGGAAAAGTTTAAGTCAACTTTGTGTGTGTGTGTGTGTGTGTGTGTGCGCGCACACACACACACGCACATATGAGACATCAGGAGAAGGTAGAGAAGAGAGGGGAGGAGAGATGTTAAACTTCTTCCTGTGCTGTATATCTTATTTGATTGCCTAGATGTACACCACACACACCTGATCTTTCTCTACCTGTTTCTGCCCTGGGAGGCTTCTGATTAAGTTAGACAAGTGCAGAACCCTTTCAGGAGATCAGAGAAAGGAAAGAAAAAGGTCAGCATCTCATATCCCTGCAGGGTTGCATCATGCTGGATAGACCTCATTTTTGAAAGTGGCTCTCTCTACACTATTCTCTCTTTCTTATCTTGGAAATCATTATCTCCTTTTGCATCTTCAGGTTGAGTATTGGTGGTAGCTGCCCTGTTACCAACCATGGGTTAGTGCACCGTTTCTTGTGATTTTCCTATGCAGTATCCATTTCTTTGTTAAACATCTCTTTGTTAAATTCTATTTAAATTATCTTAAAGTTGAGTATTTTGTGCCAGGGCCATTTTTGATTCATTTCATCTAAAATCATTTCTAAGAAAAATCACCACAGGTATTAGTCCTTATAAAGGTTCTCATACGACTGTGGTCAGAAGAGACATTTACCAAATGACATCCTCTAGCGATAGTTCTGATATTTATAAAGGTCATTTGAGATAATCTTTACAAACATAAAAGCAAACAGAATTTAACATGGACTTAGTCATAAGCATATGCCTTGATAATTGCAAGTATTGGTTGTCAAGTTTTTAAAAGATCATTTAAGAAATATATTAACTGATTGTCTGGTGAAGACCATAAAAAGCAAATGGGTACTTCGGGTTTGCATTAAAATTTGCAGTGCCAGCATCATAGACAAATGAAAGAGTGCTGCAGCATCTCAAAGAACTTAAATGGATATGAAGATATGTTCTGAAAAACTCATGTTAAATGACTCAACACATGGATGTATTGATGGCAAGACTCTGATGCCAAAGATGTATATGAGAATTCTGAATAATATTTCCATGAAATAGGAACATAGAAATAAAATACTATTTCTCAATGAATATATTTTTATAAAATATTCTCATTTGAACGTGTCATTAACATGATAAATATTATAAGATGACATCTAATAATACCATGGATATCCTTAACAGTTTAACTCTTCAATCCTGACAACATATGAAAACGATCTGCCATTGAAAAAAATGAAGCTCAACTTACAACTGGTTTGCTTCATGTTCAGACATATGTAGTTCCTTTCCTCACTATACATATTTTCTCAATGAGTGTTAGACTCATTGACTAGATTTTTATCTTAGGTTCCTTTCCATCACCTCCACCACCATTGCCCCTACCCAGTTTTTGACTCACCTCTCGGGTTTCCCCCCAGCTGAATGACTCATTGTACATTAGGACCTCCTATTTTAACCTACATTCTTTCTTTTCAAGTTTCAAGATTTCTGGGTAATTACTTTTCAAAATGTTCTTTTATGCTTGTTTTAGTTGAAATTAAATTCCTCTCTTATTTAACTTCTAAATCTAATGCCTATATTATATCTAATTCTGTAAGGAGGCTTCTGAGAAGGGAAGTTATGAATGTTTGCTTTTCATGAACCAAGTTTTCACTAAGCTTGTCAAATTATAACATATGGTAAATGGTGTCACATATGAAATTACATTTGTTCCCTGAGTATGCACACTGATAGCATGGAGGACCCTAGCTTAGGAAACTAGTCAATAAAAAAATAATGCTCTAATTCTTTTTATCTTAGTGTCAGAGCAACATCAGACATCCAAGATAGTAAATATCCTGTACCATGGCACTTGATATATTTCTTATCTATTTTAATATAAATGCCCCACTAAAGAATCTAACTGCTCTTACCATGAGAAAGGGAAATAATAAAATATTTTCTTTGTTTTATTTTTGTATGCATTACAAATACATTAAAGAACACAATAACTGAATATTCACTATATTTACCATAACCCCTTATTCTGTATCTCAAAGTGTTCTTCAGTGAATCTTAGAGTATTTCCAATATGACAAGGATCAAGAGGAAGAATGTTTGTATTTTCAGTCCTCCTGCCTATACAATTCCACTTTGTTCCCAAATTTCCAATTGCAGGATTAAAGACAGATGAGTAAGTGACAAATTTTAGAAAGCTGGAGGGATGACCTTAGAAAATTAAGTAGCAGAGAACACACCATTCACATTTTAGCAAATGCTATCTGGATGTCAAAATAAACTCATTCAAGACGAAAACACATCTCAAAAGATGTAGAGTTGGTGAGAAAATTACTAGACATCTTCAGAAAATAAAAATGCATGATCAAAGGTGGAACTTTTGATATTAAACAGAAAGATATGGGATACAAAAAAGTCTTAAGATGAGTTAAACTTCTCAGACTATAGCTTTAAAGCTTCTTATGATTTCTATCTAATGCGGAATGACAAAGAGTAATTCATGGAAAAAATTTACATCACCTAAAAGGAAAAGATTTGACCATACACCTCATCATTACTAAATAGATAGTATCGGAAGAGGTACATACTCCTAAAACAAAGGAATCTAATACCATACACGAAGCATGCAAATAGCAACAATAACAACAAAAATACTGATATAAATTGTATACCCAAATTCTTCCAACTAAACAAACACACAAAAACTATTTAGGAATAGGCAAATGTTAACACTTGAAAATAAAACCAAAGGAATGGTAGAATCCACAACACATTTACTTTAATCCCAAGGAAATTCATGAACCTCTGCATATGAAAATATTCTGGGCTTAGTGATTGTTGTATTACGACCACCTATTTTTTTCCTCTCTATGCACAGTCACACAACACAAATACACAAAACGTGTCTATCGTTTGCTATATAGATGTCTCTGTCAGCATTTTAAAAATGTATTTATACCACAAAATGTTCTAAGATACAGATATATCCTGGGTTGTATCAATTTAGAGCAAGCAATCTTTTCCTTTTTAGATTGGCAATTTCTGACAAAATTGATTTGTACTTCATTAAAGCATTTAATAATGTAAGGATAAGTAAGAAAAATAGGTTAGGCCATGAAAGTAAAGATACCTGAAGAATAATTATCATACTAATTATTTTTATAGAAATGAAACTCTTGTAACTATTTCTTCTAGGGTTGCAATACAGTTGAAGTGAGAAAATGGGTAAATAGTGCTTAGAAAAGCGTCTGCACTTAGTATTACTAATTAGTATTACTAATGTCAACAAATTGGGGATACATTTGATATCAGTTTTTTGTTGTTATTCTTGCCATTGTTTGTTTTGTGTATGGTACTGAATTCGTTTGTTTCAAAAGTATACACCTGTTCTGACATTTCCTGTTTACTAATGATAAGGAGTATTGTGCAAACCTGTTCCTTGTAGGTGACACACTTTTCCAGTGAATTACTCTTGTTATTCTGCATTAGATATGAATGTAAGCACAATTGAAGCTATACTCTGAAAAGCTTATTGAACTTATCTAAAGACACTGTTGATATCTTGTAGCTTTCAATTTAATATCAAAAGTTATTATTATCTCATATTTACAGCATGTCTTGAGCTGCCTTCTTTCATGTACACTGCTTGAATACTTTTATAATTAATTCATTTATCCACCAGAAAACATTGAATACTTACAGATTACTAGTTGCTATATCAAGAACTAGTAAAGTTCCTTACAGTTTAGAAGGATAAAAGAACATATCAATAAAGACAAAAACATGTGGTGAACACCTGAGAGAGGTAAATGCAGAGCACCATAAAAGTGCATAAAGGAAAGCCCCCTAAATGGGATTAGGATGAGGGCAGCTGTGGAAAGACTGAGCTAGGCAGGGAAAGTTTTTCAGATGATGTGAAACTGAGCAATGTGTGGTGTGACTAACACAATCTCTCTTCCAGTCTTCTCCATCCTATTTGCATCTAGGGCCCTGATATTATTAGACTCAGATAAGTGAGCATTCAGCTGAAGTAGATACAGTCAGAGTTCCTACACAAACACAGATACCCATCAGAAACCTGGGTAGAGAAATAAATTGACTAGAAAGGAGACACAAGGACAATTTAGGCTATTTTGCCTGCTTCGTTTCTTTTGGCAATGCTGTGCGCTTATTTTTTTTAAATGGATGTCTAGACATAAATAAGATAAAGTTGATTATAGGAAGAATGTAAATGAACTTCTCCGTACTTTTATTTTAAAAGCTAACAACATTGAGGCCTATTAAGAGCAGTATGATGAGAGAAAGTCTTTGATGTCTGGAAGAGGAATGTTCCTGAGAGTTTGATAGCGAAAAAAATCTACATAATCTTTTTTTTCTACTAATGGAGATTATGGTTCAACAGGGGTAAAAGTTCTCAATTTATAAAACGATTTCATACACAGGAATTTTAAAACACATTGAAAAGATGTTTTATATTATAATAAAACATTAAAAATGAACCATATTTCTTTACATCAAATGCCATCCCAGCTTATAGGGGAAACTCCTTTATATCAAAAAATTTTACTGTATCAATTGGTATGCCTCCTCATATGAGGCCCACTCTAGTTCTCCTTTCCATACAGTGTCATCCTACAGCACATAATTCATTCAGAAACTGCTCCTCATGGTCAAAATGAGTAATATTAAAAAGTAAATTAATACAAACCTGGTTAGGCTAGCAGTTTTGATAACCTCATGGGAGACTGTGGTTATTTATGGAATTAAGGAGATTCTAAATTTTCATAAATTTACAAATTTTTCATTCTATTTTAAACACTGAAACAATCTGCATATTACATTTGGGACCAATGATTTTTACTCTTTATTGTATTGCTGCTGTAGTACCCACGTAATATCCTCTTTTTATTTGTAAGGCACCAGAACATCATAGAAGAATAAAGGTTTTACCATTCTTGAAGCAGCTCAGTCAAGATAGGTTGATTCTCTGTCTCTCGTTCTTTTTCTCCCACTGATGTTGCCTTCACTTTCTCCTGTATCCTAATAATCTCTCATCATCTACTACAAGTATCTTATTTACCCTTTCCTTCTAATTGGAGGGCAGACAATTTATTTCCATTAATATACAAACATTCAAGGAAGTGTTAAGTAGAATATTGTTTGTCACATAATATGAAGATCTGTGTTTAACTAATGTGTTAACTATTTATTTATAGGTGATCATAAAAGAAATTTCTAATTTTAAGAAATTATTTCATTTCCATCTCATAAGATGGAAGCTTCATAGATGAAGAATGCATGAGTAAAAGAAAACATTGAAAACAGGATACATAATTCTCCAAAATGTAAGTCAAATTCCTTGGTATTGATGAATTGGTAAACAAGCAATGTTAAGAGTCAAGCGATTATAGGATGTTATTTGTAGTATTTCTGGTAGTCATTGTTAATATTTTTGAAATATCATTAGATATTTTTCTTATATTTCCAGATCTGCTTTGGTCTTCTCTTCATCCTGTTTTACCTTCCAAAATGAGGCAGAAGTCAGGTTATTCAGTATCCCGACATTAGGAAAAATGTAAATTCAAAATTAGAGGAAAACAGAGTCTTTCCTGGCTTTTTTATTTTAAAAGCCTCAGCTCTAAGAGAAAAAACTTGGACTTAACGAAAGATTTGAAAAGACATGATGGAGGTGAGGAGATAAGACACATCTGTCTCTGGCAACATGAAGAAAAATCAATGAGTAGAAGAGAAATTGGAAGGGGGGTTTGGGGAGAGTTACCCCCTGAGTCACAGGAAGACAATGCAAGCTCTAGATGGTTCAGAGGGATTCCTGAGAATTTTTTCCTCAGAAGATCTTAGGACTGGGATAAGACTCTAAAGCAGACATGAGACAGTAAGTGTAGAGAAAGAGACTTTTATTCAGGAGCTGCAGGATGGTGCCACAGGCATGAGAGATATGAGGAAAATACTGACAATGAAAGAGAAAGAGAAAAAGAAAAGAAGGAGGGCAGGCACATACCAAATGATGGCAAAAATACCGTTTTGTTGAATTTAGAAAATGCAGTTATATGGTACACTTGTTTTTGTGCTTAGAATATTGATGTTACAATACAAATTCTCCATGTTTTTCCTTCTAAAGCCTTTTTTTTCAATGAGTAGGTGGAGAGCAACACACAGGGCTTTTCCAAATATACATTCATCAGTTCTATTTATGTAATTAAATAACAATGCTAATGATCAACAGCTGTGTTTCCAGAAATCAGAAATAAGCAAGAAGGAATCTTGTACAGCTGCAATACTTGTTAGAAGCCCAAGCAATTTCTACCTCAGTGGCCTTTGAGGTTATTACTGGATTGCCATAAAATAATTGTTCATACTGAGGTTCCAGTTGCTCTTTGGGGAAGTTTTAAATTGAAGTTGTTAAAATAAAAAATAAAAAATGTCCGTGCTTTCAAAAAGCACTAGAAATCATTCAACCTTTTTATTTTGTTGGATAATGGTATTTTTTTCTGACTATGTATCTTCTCTTATTTCCTATTTGACCATAAGTGTTGTCGATCTTTTCATTGTGTTGGAGTGGGGAAGGCTAAAGTTGGGGGTAGGCTTTGATTCTGACACAACAAATAAATGGAACATCGAGAAAATAATAATTAAAAAAAATAGGCAAAAGAAAGATTAACACAGAAGGAATCTCAGAAAGAAAATATTCAACATGATTTAGAAGTAAGATCTAACTTCATAATTCCATTCAACAGCTCAAGCCATCCTGCCACCTCAGCCTTCTGAGTAGCTGGGACTACAGGCATGCACCACTATGCCTGAATAAGTTTTATTTTTTTGTAGAGATGGGGTATCGCTATGTTGCATAGGCCGGTCTTGAACTCCTGGCTTCAAGTGATCTTCCCACTTTCACCTCCCAAAGTGTTGGGATTACAGGCGAGCACCACCACACCCAGCCCACATAACATTCTTTATATAGAGTTATATTTTACTTCTGAATCATGTTGAGTATTTTGTTTCTGAGACTCCTTCCTTGTTAATTTCTCTTTGCCTATATTTTTTCTTATTTTGTGCATGATCCATTTATTTGTTATTTCAGAATCAAAGCCTACCCCCAACTTTAACCTTCCCCACTCCAACACAATGAAAAGATCAACAACACTTATGGTCAACTAAGAAATAAAAGAAGATACATAGTCAGAAAAATACCATTAGCCAACAAAATAAAAATGTTGAATCATTACTAGTACTTTTGTTTGTTTGTTTGTTTGTTTTGAGATGGAGTCTGGCTGTGTTGCCCAGGCTGGAGTGCAGTGGCGTGATCTCGGCTCACTGCAAGCTCTGCCTCCCGAGTTCACGCCATTCTCCTGCCTCAGCCTCCCAAGTAGCTGGGACTACAGCACCTGCCACTATGCCCAGCTAATTTCTTTGTATTTTCAGTAGAGACGGGGTTTCACCGTGTTAGCCAGGATAGTCTTGATATCCTGACCTCACAATCTGCCCGCCTCGGCCTCCCAAAGTGCTGGGATTACAGGCGTGAACCACTGCGCCCGGCCACTAGTACTTTCTGAAAGCATGGAGATTTTTTATTTTTAACAGCTTCAATTCAAAACTTCCCCAAAGAGCAACTAGAACCTCATTATGCACAATTATTTTATGGCAATCCAGTAATAACATCAAAAGCCACTGAGGTAGAAATTGCTTGGGCTTTTAACAATCAGCCAAAACCTTAGAGACACCCTTGACTCTTTCTTTTCTTTGCATTCTGCCTCCAAACTTCCAGAAAATCCCCCTGGCTATAATTTTAAATTAAATGCAATTTCTTCTCACCAACTCCATGCTAGCACATAATAAAAGCCACCATTATCTCTTCCCTATAGTATTATAATAACATCTTGAACCCTCACCAATACAGCAACCATAATTTCCATTGAAATTCATAAGGCAGAGCATGTCCTTCCAATGCTTTGCCATTGCACTCAGAGTAAAAGCTGAGTCCATGAGCTGGCCTACTTGGCCCCGTGCAACCAGGTCCTGTTACCCCATCTATTTCATCTACTCTTCTCTCCTTCTGACTTCCTTTTGATCCTGGCCTCCATCTTCTTCACCCATACTAGACCCCTTGCTCCTTAAGCATGGCAAGTATACTCCTGCCTCGGGGTCTTTGCTCTGGTCTTATACTTAACTCGTAGTGCTCATCCCCAGTAGCCTCGTGGCTGCTCCCTCCCACCTTCATTTTGTCCAAACATCATCTTCTCATTAAGACCTTACCCTGAGTATTCCATTTACTTATTTATTTATTTATTTATTATTTATCTTTACTTTTTTTATTGTTATTTTTTGTGGGTATGTGGCAGATGTATATATTTATGGGGTATATGAGATATTTTGACGCAGGCGTGCGATGTGTATTAATTACATCAGAGTAAATGAGATATCCTTCACCTCAAGCATTTATCCACAGTGTTACAAACAATCCAAGTATACTCTTGATTATTTAAAAATGTACAATTAAATTATTATTGAATTTAGTTACCCCATTTTGCTATCAAACATTTGATCTTATTCATTCTTTGTAACCATTTATTTGTACCCATTAGCCATTCCTTCTCCCATCCCCTAAATCCCTCACTACCCTTCCTAGCCTCTGGTAACCATCACTGTACACTCCATGAATTCCATTAGTCCAGTTTATTTTTTATTTATTTATTTTTTTTTGAGGTGGAGTTTCACTCTTGTTGCCCAGGCTG
This sequence comes from Rhinopithecus bieti, assembly GCF_001698545.2. Classification (NCBI taxonomy): domain Eukaryota; kingdom Metazoa; phylum Chordata; class Mammalia; order Primates; family Cercopithecidae; genus Rhinopithecus; species Rhinopithecus bieti. The sequence goes on from NW_016813386.1 coordinate 2,017,578, forward strand.
GAGTGCAATGGCACAATCTCGGCTCACCGCAACCTCCACCTCCCAGGTTCAAGCAATTCTCCTGCCTCAGCCTCCCTAGTAGCTGGGATTATAGGCATGTGCCACCAGGCCCAGTTAATTTTGTATTTTTAGTAGAGACAGAGTTTTTCCATGTTGGTTAGGCTGGTCTCGAACTCCCGACCTCAGGCCATCCACCCGCCTCGGCCTCCCAAAGTGCTGGGATTACAGGCGTGAACCACTGCACCCAGCTCATCAGTCCAGTTTAAATAGCAGTTGCCCTACCTCTAGGCATGTCTCAGATCCCTTCCTTGTGTTCTCCTCACAGTACTGATCACCTTTAAACATGACTAGAATGTCTACTCATCTTGCTATTGTTGTTTATCTTCCCCCACTGGGGTATGTGCTCTATGAGGCTAGGGATTTTGTCTCTTTTGTTATTTGTATACACCATTGAAACAGAGGTACCTAAAGTAGAACTTGCCTAATAATTATTTTACAATTTAACATGGATGAAATCTTAACTACGTAAATATATATTTATTTAAATATCTTTTAAAATGTGTCTTATCACTTAAAACATCTCTTTTCTTCCTAAAACTATAACTGAGATGTTTTAATAAATACTTTAGAATCTCTTTTCAGGTGATTTTAACCTTTGTGTTTAAATTGTTTTCACTTGAAAGCTGCGTCTTTGCTCTATTCAGTGTATGAATTCCTGTGTCTGGATGTGTGAGAACAGGTTTGTAGAATATTCTACCCAATCCAAAGGAGGTTGTGAATTCTTTTTTTTACTTGGATCAATAACTGTCTGAATTGGACAGATTAAATTAGCCCCAGGCTGGTTAGGAGGCAGGAGGATAGATGGACAGCTTCTGTGAGTCTCTTGTAGTTCTATACAAAGTGTTTGTTAAAGTTTCAATGGGAGAAAAAAGGCAGTAAAATGCAAAGGTAAACATTCTGCTTTAAAGTGATAGAGACAAATGTCCGTATGCAGCACAAACCTTTTCAGAGATGGTATAGATCATCTGTATTATGTGTTTGTGTTGCCTGTGAAAAGGATGTGTGGAGAAAGGCGCTACTTGAAATTCAGCTCCAATATCATGTTGGCTGAAAAGCTGTGCTTTTTAGTAAATCCAACCAAATACACTGACATTTTCAGAGTGCATCTGATACATTTCAATAATTAATTCTTAAGTCAAGAAAGAGTCAAGAAATGAGATGAAGCAGCACAGTAGGCTGAAAATTGCCAGTGGGAAGGAAGAAAAAAATCAGCAATAGATAGAACCTTTTCAAGCTGAAAAGAGGTCAGTGGGAAACCACTGGGAATGGGGATGCAGCTTCGGGGCCTTTTATTATTGTTATTTACATAAACCACCCAGAGAGTAGTGAGAGATGCTCCAGTCCATAAATTGCAGAAATCAGTAGACTCAGAAAGAGGAAAATGTGATCACCGAGTAGAAAGAACTAAGTCAGTGAAGTACGTATATAACATGCAGTCAAAGAGGAAAAATCTCAGTTGAAATATATTCCCTTTTAAAGAAAACAGATTGTAGAATGATGGTGCTGGATAGGAACTTGAAAAGTGCTCCAATAAGCTCCATGGGAAAGTTTTATTTATGTCCTGGAGATGGCTTTTGTCTTTGGATATGAGGAATGTCAAAGGATTGCCAACTGAAATGCTAAGATCATATTAACAGTTAAATATACTTTAATGTGGAAAATAAACATCTTAGATAGAAGATTTCAGACACGCTGTAATTGCCAACATAGCTTCAAAGTATCCATTTTGCAAAATTATATTTTATGATTTCTCCAATTATTTTTAATTTTTGCTTTGAAATAACTACTCTATCAAATAGTATTAATAAAACAGCAATTTATATCTCATTTATAATTTAAGCCACTGATAGTTAATTTTAAAAAATACCAATCTAACTTATGATCTTAAGGGTCTATCATGTACTTGTGGATAATAGAGAGTCATAATGGAGAGACAACCAGATCATGACAGTGAGTGACCTATTTAGAATATGTCTTCATAGTGGCTTTCCCACACAAGGTCTCAGGGAAGGTTAACATATGTAGAAAGATATGTATGTATAACATCTATAACATGCTTCATCAGATGAATTCATCCACTGAATGTAAAAGAATACCTCTCAGGCCAATGCCTATAACCTGGCATAGGGACCACTGGATGACTGTCACAATGCTACTTCTGACCAATGTCTAAGCCTCTAATGAGGAAAATAAAATAACAGTCTACTTGTTTTAAAACTCCTGAAAAAGTCAGCGTGTGCTTTTGTATTCTATAATGTGATCGTAAGTGTTAGGTACTGCTGGAAAACGTCCTTTATTTTCAAATCTAGCTGCTACAGCAGTGCGAAACACATAATAAGCAGTCGAGTTACTGGACATACAAATAACTTATATCCGTCTAGAACTTCTAAGGAAGCAAAAGCTATAAAAAAGAAGTGTTTGGGGTTTAGGAATTCACTGCATGATTCCTTATAATTCAACTGATTTATGAAATATTATTTTCCAATAGTGTCTGTGTACTATAGAATGATTTTTTAAGGAAAATAAATAAGTTTCAATTTTATTTTTTAAGTGAATGAAAGAGGAGAATACATAACTCAAATGGGTGGAGTAACAAGTACATTGATTTTTAAATCTCAGTTTGAATAATATAGGTGGTAGTGGAAAAGATACGGAATTTTCCATAAGTGAGACAACTTTTTTTTGAGACAGTCTTGCCTGTCGCCCAGGCTGGAGTGCAATGGCACGATCTCGGCTCACTGCAACCTCTGCCTCCCGGGTTCAGGTGATTCTCCTGCCTCAGCCTCTTGAGTAGCTGGGATTACAGGCATGCACCACCATGCCCGGCTAATTTTTGTATTTTTAGTAGAGATGGGGTTTCACCATGTTGGCCAGGATGGTCTGGAACTCCTGACCTCGTGATCTGCCTGCCTCGGCCCCTCAAAGTGCTGGGATTACAGGCATGAGCCACCATGCCAGACCCGGACAATTTTTTATTTGGCAACTGAATAACAAGTCACTCTATTTTGTTTTTCTCCTGAGGGGAAATAAATCATCGAAGACAGGAGTAAGTGACTTCGCACTAATGCACTTTCCAATTATTTGGAGAAGTTTCCAAAATATAAACAGGGCAGCTATTGGCTGAAATTAGATCTCCTTATGCTGAAATAGAAGATGATATCTAAACATCTCAGATGCTCAGGTAAAATGGTTGAAGAATTTTAACCTCTTCTTTGCCTGTAGTTCTATTAATTCCTTTAGACCTGAACAAATCTCATTGTGTGATTCAATTTAATTATGTTAACTGCTACTATGTATCTCAGTAAATTGATGTTTCAGTGGCACTTGGAAACATAAAAGTGCCTGTTCATTTGGAGAAAGGAGGAGAATTCTTGTCCTGAACTAGAATTACCTGTGCTTATTTGGACTATTCTGGATAAAACTGCTAGATCAGGTGAGTATAGAACCAAGATCTAAATGAAGATAATACGACTTAAGAGTGAGCATATACATTAATATCAGATGTGAGAATTAATCACAGTCGGAAAGCTACAGAGCTGCTACAGTGAGTCAGAAGAAACTGACTCCAAGTACATCGAGGTAAGTTGTGTGGGCAGATTCCTCGTGCAGAAAAAGAGCAATTAATTGAAGGGAGCCAGCTGATGCTTAGGCATTTGAAACTCTTAAATATCAATGTGAATTCTTATGTAATTTTAAAAACTGCAGGATCTGGTGGTAAACTGCATAGATAAAAAAAAAAAAAGAGAGAGAGAGAGAGCATGATTATGGCTTCATATTCTTTATAGTTGCAAGAAAAGAAAAAAGAAGCAAAAAAGAGGGAGAATAAACAAGATAGTGCAAATAATAATGATAAATACCAACACAGAGCAAAAATTAAGGCCTTCCAAATAACAAACCTAAAGAATAATAAATTAGATTGAAATAGTGGTCACATAAGCAACTCTTTGGAATTACTATTGACAAGTATGAATCATTTGACCTCCACAGTGCCAGGAAGAGTTCATTATCTTTACTACTGAAGCTACTGCACCCAGTGCTATTACAGGGCTCACTGGAATAAGGCATACAGATAGGGCATACAATCGGTTTACCTGTGGAAGACTATAACATTCTGTAAGATCAAAGGAGTAGCAATAGTACACTCTGTGTACAGATATCAAAAAGACACAGACTTGTTTACCAAATTCCTTAGAAAACAAAACGTGACCCACTTGATCATGCATTCCAACTGGATTCAAACGAGAATGGTTCTGTCATTCATTTCCTTTGATTTCAGTTGTTTCACCCTGACATTAACTGCATGTGGCTACTTTTAACGTAATACTGTTACTCATAACAGATCTCTCTCTAAGTAAAACTGATTAAGCTGAATCCAGTTGCAAGAATAAGAATTAAATCTTTCATCTCCCGTTTGCACTTTGCATATTACTTTAAATAGCTGGAAAAAAAAGTAATTGTTTTGAATGCAGACTTCGGCATCACTATCACGGGCTTTGATAATAAGAATTATCAAATTCTGAATTATCAAATTCTGAAGAATTATCAAATATCTGAAATCGATTTTAAAATTGTTAATTTCTTGACATGCTTTTTTTGTTTTTAAAGTTACCAACAATAGCTTATGTTATATGAGATAGCTGATACATTTTCTGATATTTAGATGATGATTTAAATTTTGTCTATTTTCAGTGCTTCCTCACCTGTAACTATAAATGCTTTGATATTTAAAACTAAAATACTTTTTATTATCTTTCAAAATAAGAACACCCTTTCACATTGTGTTCCTTATAATTTATGCAACTTTAATTTTATATGAATTTTTAATCATGGTATTGTCATCTTATTCATTTCTCAGCAACATTATTATTCCCCTTAAGTTACTTTTCCTCCTCTCTAATTATTCAGGGTTAATTCTGAATTTCTCATTTATGTTTTCATGAATGATCGATGGAGCTAAGACAGTTATATAATTTTGAAAGAAAACAGATCCTGATGAATTTGTTTAAACTTTAATAACATAGAATGTATCTAAATGTATTCATCTCTATCAGTTTTATAAGTTATAAAGATAATATAATTGATGTCTAAAACTTAATGTTCAGACTCTAATCTACTTTGAAACATTACTTACAAGATGACAGTTACCTTTAAGGCTACAGAGAACTTTTGAACAACAAAGTAGCATGACTCTATTCTGTCAAAACTTACTTCGGTACGGAAATCAGTGTAAGTCAAAGTTAATAATAGAATATACAAACTGATGATGCGAACTTCCTTTCCGTTATGTTTTAGGAAGCCAACGATAAATGTCATAATGTAAGGCAAAATGGTGATGTTTATTTTCCTGGGGTAATTTTTTGTGAAAATCATATGTAGTCTTTTTAAATTAATTTTTAAACATATATTCATGTTTGGTGATATATATACTTTATTTTAAATCATTGAGATTTATATATCTGTTAAGTTTTGAAATCGATTTTAAAATATAAAATACATATTACAACTACTTTGGACTAGGGTCTTACACATAAACTCAACAAATATTTGGGCAATGAATAGATGAATAATTAAATGTGAATGAGTTATTGTGTCACTAAATGCAGTTCTAGTTGCTCCATTTTAAAATAGAACAAATAAAGATGATAAGAAATGCTCTTTTAGTATATCTCTATCCCTTACTATGCTGTGGGTTGTTTAAGAAATCTCCTGAAAATGACTAAGACTTTTTAAAACTTGCATTCCCTTAACCTGTCCGTCCGTTATATTTAAAATAAAAAAGGCAGAAAAGAAAGAGAGATATGGTGAGTTATGATTATTGAAATACTGATAAGAGAAACACTCATTAAACACATATTTTGCTCTAATAAATATAAAGTCAAATTATCATGCTGAAATGACCTACTGGCCATGCCACCTGTTGTGCCAGATGCATTAAATAACATTTGAGTGTGAAAAATCCCAAAGCATTTGTTAACACTTCCCAAAAGGCTTGTAAAGAGTTTGAAAACCTATCTTTTATCTAAGCTACATTTTACCTAAATCTAAATTAATCCCTCAGTTTTATAAGGAAAAAATATTTCATGCATGAAAAGTGATGTGTTATTTGCTGACAGTCAGAATTCAGGTCTTTAATAAATCAAATATCAGATTACATAGGAGCATCTATCTCTATTTCTAAGGGAAGCTGTATCTAATATGCACAGATATTTGCTCTCTATTTCCTAGTTTCCATTTGAATATGCTATCACAGTCCTATGCCATCGTGAATGTATGTCATTGGGATTCTCAGACTCTGGGGAAGCAGCCAAGAGATTTGACTGTCTTTCCCGAGATAACTTCCGGCTGAGGTGGAAGGTAATGACTTCATGAACTATTTGGTGATTGTTCAGGCCAAATAGCATTCCTGCCTTGTCTCTAGACAGCATGCTTATTAAGTGGACTCAGTGCCCATCAGATGATTATCCCATCTTAGAGAAAACAGATTACATGGGAACATTTTGAAATCCTGTTCTGCTGGTAGTTTTTGCTTGGCCAAGATGGGAAGACACATAAAGAGTGAGTTAAATTAGGCCGGGCGCGGTGGCTCATGCCTGTAATCCCAGCACTTTGGGAGGCTGAGCTGGGCGGATCACGAGGTCAGGAGATCGAGACCATCCTGGCTAATACGGTGAAACCCCGTATCTCCTAAAAATACAAAAAACTTAGCTGTGCGTGGTGGCGGGCGCCTGTAGACCCAGCTACTTGGGAGGCTGAGGCAGGAGAATGGCGTGAACCAGGGAGATGGAGGTTGCAGTGAGCTGAGATGGCACCATTGCACTCCAGCCTGGGTGACAAAGCAAGACCCCGTCTCAAAAAAAAAAAAAAAAAAAAGAGTGAGTTAAATGAATGACTCTTTCAAAGTTTAGGCCAGATACATTGTTGCTGCTTGGATGTCATTAAAATAACCTTGTATTGCACTATAGTCAAGAATCAAATGTACAAGTAACTTTTCATCTGCCCTGTTCAGAATAGAAACAACTAGAATATACAATTCAGGTGTGCAGTTTTGACATGAGCTTTGGCATGTCATTCTTGACAAGCTATTTTTAATATACAGTTTCCTCCTACCTAAATTGTTTATATGTATGAAATTTTCAATTAAGAGAATCCATAATATAGACAAGAACTACTTTAGGTAAAGAAGACCTTATCTTCTTATATTATTCCAGTAATAAAATTTGTCGTTTTCCCTTTGCTTTCACTTGCCTTACACAGTACACCATAAATGTATTTTCCTGTTAACCCTGACACGAGGACAAGGTCAGGACTGTCTGCTTGTTGGTCTTCAGTATTGATGACAATGAAGAGAAATGAAGAATAACAAAATGTTTTAAATAATTTACAAATATTTAAGGGCACCTACTTAATTCAAGTTCAGTTAATTTTTTCTGACTGCTAACTGTTTCAACTGTATTCTTGAAAGGAATTTCTATTCTTGTGAATCTGCCAGTTTCTCTCTGACATTACCACTGACCACTCCGGGCCAATCTACCATCATTTCTCCCTGGACTATTGTAAATTTCCAGGCAATTCACCTTTTCTCTTTGTCATCTATAGTAGTCTCAACTAATTTGTTTTTTCATGAGCAGTCAGTGATCTTTTTCAAAGCATGAATGTAAGAATATTCCACCACCCCTATCACTACCTCTATTCCCTTTTAAAACCACTTATTGGCTTCCCATTGTTTTTAGAATAAGAACAAAACAAACAAGCAAAAAGTAATAATTTAAAAAAATAAAACAGAAAAAAGAAAACCCTGTAACTTTCACGGCACTGCATGGGCTGCCTATCTATCCTCTCTAATTTTAACCCTGGTTCCCTTTGATGTTCTCCAGAAACTCTTTTGGCTGTCTTTTAGTCCCCTGCTGACATTTCCTTGACTTGGGCAGTTCTTCCCTCTGTTTGTTGCCCAGTTAATTCTCACAAGTTATTCAGCTTTTTTCTGACCATCATTTTCTCCAAGAAATCTTCCTAGCCTTCTTTCACTAAGGTGAATTTCCCTGTAGTTGAATCTTATTGTACCATTGTTTCACAATAGCCAATTTCTTCTGGTGATTATATGATTAATTTCTATATCATATAGTAATTGGCAATTACCAAGGTTACCACTGCTTGTTTCCACATTGGTAAATCCATTTGTATCTATCACGACTTATCAAGAGCATTTGCCCCAGCTGAACACCACTTCCTTTGTAAATACATTTTCTTCCGTTTTATTTATTTTTTTATTTTCTTCTTTTTCTCTGACTCTCACCATCTGATTGATCTCTTTAAGGTTGGAGTATGTGAGAGCTCAAGTCCTAACATTTTTGCTTTCTTCTCTAGCTACACTCATGCATTTGATGAGCTCATTCAGTCTCATGTTTTTATTGACTGTCCACATGGTTTCCAGGTAGTTTATCGAAAGTGTAGAACTTTCTTCTAAATTTCACATTTATTAACCCCACTGTTACTTACCATCTTCACATGAATGTCTAACAGGTCTCTTCAATTTCCACGATGAAAACTGAGCTCTCATTATTTTGTTGTGCTCCTCCAGTCTTTTCAATCTTGTAAATGTAACTTTGTCCTTCCAGTTTTCAAGTAAAGCCAAACACAAAAAAACAAACAAAACATCTACAGTCCATCCTCTATATCATGTCCTACTTCCAGTCAGCAAATTCTACTAGACATAACTTTACCTCCAGTGCTATGATTCTCATCCTATTATACTCATTTTTTTCCCCTGGATTCTTGGAAAAGCATCCAAAAAAAAACTCTCATGGCAGTCTTTTTTCACCAGAGCAACCAAATTGATCCTGTTAAAACTAAGCCAGTGCACATTTCTCTTCTGCTCAGACTTCCTATGGCTCTCTACTTCACTTGAAGGATATCAAAAATCCTTACATGACCTGTGTCTCCTTCCCTCTATGACCCTTTCTCTAACATGTTGTGCCAGGCTCGTGCTTTTCTATTCTTACAGGGCTGTTGAATATCCCTTAAATACATTAGGCCACTTCCTGCCTTAAGGCCTCTGTCTTTGCTGTTTCCTCTTCTTGGATTGTTTCCATTGATATGACTTGCTCCCTCACCCTCAATTTTCTGTTCAGATGTTCACTTTTCTTGGTCTGCCAACTCAAAATTAGAACCACTCTCTTCTCTCCTCTGCCTAAGTATTCCTATCTCATTTTTCCACTTTATTCTTCGTAATGGCCACTACATTGTAATATACGACAGTATGCAACTTTTTTTCTTAAACTGATAAATTTCCAGGAGTCCCTGGAAATTTTGGATAAATAAATGAATTATTTTATATGTATGTGTGTTATATATTATATGTATGTTATATACGTATATATCTTATATGTGCTATATATATTATATATATGCGTGTGTGTGTGTGTGTGTAGGTGTCAAATAATATATATATAATCTCCATTGTATCTTGTCATAGTGCTACATGTAAATGTTTGTGTATCTCCAAAATAGACCACGGTGGGGATAAGGCAGGATTCGTATACAGTCTCCCCCGCATTGAGAGTGCCATGTGTTCTCATTTGGAAATGTATCTTAGGAATTATATAGGATATTATGTGACGTCTCCTATTTGTGCATTGAATTTCCTGACCATGAGCATATATAGTGATAACCATTATATATCAGGATAAGTTAATTTTTTTCCATTAAAATATATAACCATAATTCCATCAAATTTGAAATATAATGAATTACATTTATTTTTAGTGTAACTTAACTTTTAGTCTTGTAGTATTATTTGAAAAATGCCCCACTAACTGCTACACATTGATCATTGTGTTTCTCCTTATTACAGACTTTTTTCTGTTTCAAAACCTGTAAGAAGCCACAAATCTTAGGAATTTAATTACAGACTTTCTAAACCCCCACACAGCAGCTGTGGAATAAGCAAATACCAATTTTATTAGCATAATAGAATGACATGAACCAACTGAATGAATTGAGTCCCAGAAGATCTTGCCTTTCAGATGAGATGTGTTTAGACAGAATAAAAAAAGTATTATAATGATTTATTTATGGTAGAAATGAGGATATAAACTTAAAGTAGCAATGCTTAAACTACTTTCTAATTGCTATACAAAATTGAGCCTTGTTTTCATGACAAATAAGTTATATTTATCCACATGTGCACAGTGAAGCTCAAACCTATTTTTGCATTTCAAGAAAAAAAAGAGAGATGGAGAAAATGCACCTCCATTAAATCAATCGGAAATAATATTATTTTAGACTTGCAAGTGGAATATATAATGCTCTCTTTCCTTTGTGACCCAGACTAGTTTGTACTTTGCACCATAAAAGGGGACAGTTATATAACAGAAAGTAATGATACTCCACAGAGCAAATGCATGTCAATATCCCTATACAGTGAGAAATAAAAAACAGAAACCACATTGAATGAAGCTGCACGTTAGAAACAACTAAAATTACTTATATTTTGACCCACTGGGTCATCTTACAATAAAATTTTTATGAACACACTTCTTACCCCTGTTTGTTTCCTCTGAGTTCAGCGCTTCGCATTAGCTGTGCCTGAAGCTTTTCTAGAACCTTACTCATCTTATTGACAAACTAATTACCTTCTCACGTTCCCAAGAGGGAGTAAGTGAGGTTAACATAAGGTAAGTGAATGACAGACCTAGAAGAAGGAGAGTTTTAAAAGAATGAGAAATGCCAGATTTACCTGGGGAATATTTTTCTGGCCGGTGGACACAACTAAGCTGGTCCAGTGTATTTGCTCCGGCTAGCTACTCATCAGGCTACATTATCCCTACTCCCAACTCTACTCCTATCTGGGTGGGTGGTAGCTATGTAAAGCCTTTAAATGAATGAGATTCAGGTGAGTCGTAATACTGATTAATCTGATCTCTTTAGAGGATTTAATAGATTAGAAGCTTGAATTCTGAGGTAGTATGTCTGGCTTAGAATTTTTGCCGTGCCTCTTACTCATTTTGTGAACTTACATTTCTTAGCTCTGCTTCATTTTCCACATTTGGAAAATGAGGATAATCAGAGTACCTATCTCAGAGGGGTTTGGATGGATTGAAAGAGAAAACACCTGTGAGTGCTTAGCACAATGCCTCACACATGGGAACATTTAAGAACGATTGGCTGTTACAATTATCATTGTTATTTACTTTTTTAAAGTTAGAAAAAAGCTGCAGTAATATATCTTCATAAACATTATTGCACTATTGTACGTAGCAATGTCTTCAGCAATTTTCTTAGAGAAGTGAGATGAACTAGGAGGTAGATTTAGAAGGCAATCTTCCTAAAGGTACTAGCTCGGGGTCTTCCACCTGAATCCCTCAGTGAAATATGTGTTACAGAAATATAATATGCTTTTAAATTCCCTTCTATATGTCTAATGCCCAACACATATTTCCTTAGATCAGTCTTGTACAGAACAAGCATAAACTTAAATAATTGTCTCCTGATTCATTATTTTTGATGAAGATTTTGTAGCTGGTATGCAATAATTTAAATAGTTTCTTGTCACTTTTTTTTTTTTTTTTTTTTTTTTTTTTGAGACAGAGTCCTCTGTCACCCAGGCTGGTGTGCAATGGTGCATTTTGGCTCACTACAACTCTTGCCTCCCAGGTTCAAGTGATTCTCCCTGCCTCAGCCTCTGGAGTACCTGGGAGTAAAGGTGCATGCCTATGCCCAGCAATTTATTTTTTTTTTTTTTTTTAGGTATTTTGGTATTTTCATGTTGGCCAGCCCAGTCTTGAAACTCATAGACCAATCAGTTGAATCCACCGGTGGCCCCGCCTCAGCCTCCAAAACTGACTGAGATTACAGGCATGAGCCATCGCACCCGTCCCCTTTTAAAAATTAAATCTAAAAAATAGCTTTAAAAAAAGGAGTGAAGCCATCTTTTCAAAATAAATTATAGTATGGCCTCATTACTCAATTTCTTCACTGATAATAAAAGCAGGATATTTTTACATTTTAGGTATTATATAAGCCTCTCTTTGTCATAATTTTCTCAAATATTTTGTTTCACTTTCGGTTGGAATTATTTAATAATATCATTTATGCGCTTTGTTTTTTAATATTTAAAGGTGAAGAAAGAAAAACACATCTTATACTATATGTGTTTATTTTAGTCTTATAGTGACTATAAACATACGAATGCCATTATAAGGAGGAAATACAGTGAAACTTGTAGAAAGGGTTTAGTTTTGGGACTTACCTTGGACTACGTGTTTTTGTGTTTGTTCATTTTTCCCGCAGATATAACTTAAATTGTGATAGTAATAACAATAATAGGTACAATTTACTAAGTGCTCACTGTGTGCCATTCCCTAGGTCAATCCTTTTTCTGTGTGCTTTATCCGATAAAATTGTCACAACAACTGAATGTTGTGTGAACTTTAATGAAAATTCGTCCAGTTGCTCAAATCTAGCGAGTTACAAAACCAAGATTGAACCTATTCCTGTCTGACTACAAAATGTAACTCTTAATATATAAGAAAGACTATGTGATACAAATTAAAATATAGGCACTTGACTTAAGATAAAATCTCAAAATAGTTTGAAGCAATGTCTCAACTTCAACCACTTACATGCCTTTCAATTCACCTCCAAAAATTATTGTATGATGGGTGGCCTGGGATTTCAAATGTCATATTTTGGTGTTATAGCAGATTTATAATATTCTCACATGAATAAATCATTTATGTGATAATATTATGTATGACTATTACTTAATAAACCTAGCAAATTGAAATACTGATTCTCCTTTGAACCACATATATCTCAATTTAGATAGCTAAGGGCTCTGCATTATCTTAATTCTTAAGCAAAGTCAGAATAATTATGTTAATTTTTATTTGAGCACTGAATAATGATTACATGATTGTTGAGATTTAAGACATTCACTTTGAAAATAGTATCTAAAAGCTGGCATTCTAGAAATAGCATAAAACTATAGTTGCCAAATTTTGAATAAAATAAAGCCCCAAATCAGGATTAAAGACTAAAATATTTTTTTCTCGGTTAAAGCTATAAAATACTGTAACATTTTGGAACAATCATTAAGATATATTTAACCTATTTTTATAAATGCATAACAGAGTGAAATAAAATTATTTTATACAAATAAATTTTAAGACTACTTTAAAGTACCTTTCTCCTCTAAGTGGCATTGATGGTCTTGTTAAAATTCAGCATGATATACAAATGTAGGATAGATTTGTATATCAAATGCAGCATGTTGAGAATTGAATCAGGAGACAAATTAGAAACCATTTCAGGCAAGCTCTGAGAAATGAGACTTTTTGTTTTATTATTATAATTATTATTATTTTAGACGGAGTCTCCCTCTGTTACCCAGGCTGGAGTGCAGTGGCGGAATCTCAGCTCACTACAGGCTCTGCCTTCCTGGGTCAAGAGATTCTCCTGCTTCAGCCTCCTGAGTAGCTGGGATTACAGGGGCTTGTCACCACACCTGCCTAATTTTTGTATTTTTAGTAGAGATGGGGTTTCACCATGTTGGCCAGGCTGATCTCGAATTTCTGACCCCAAGTGATTCACCCACCTTGGCCTCCCAAAGTGCTAGGATTACAGGCATGAGCCACTGCACTCAACAAGGAATGAGAGATTCAAAGAATTATGATCCATGCAAAAGACATGCAAGAAAAAATTAGGACAATTTGATAATTGATTGGATGTGAGGGCCGTTAAGAAAGAGAAGTTAAAGATTTTCAAATCTTTTAAACTTAGAAAACTGGACTGATATTGGTGTCTTGAGAACATATAGTAATCCCAGAGGGTTCTTAGTTATAAAATAAGTAAATAAATAAGAATATCAGTTTCTAATATTAAAGTGGAAATATTCAGCAGGGTGATGAAAATATCAGACAAAAGCTTAGTAGTAAAATCAAGTTCAGAAAAGTATAACAAAATCAATGAAAAAAACTCTCAGGAAGAAAACATTTATATTATTTCTCTTTTGATTCTAAGCAAGAGAAACCTATCGAGAATTTTTTATTAAAAGACACCTGTGTCATAGATCCAAAGCGTAAAGATAAAATAGAGTCTTCGCAATGTTAGAACAAAAGGCTTGTGCACCAGTAGTCCCTCAATCTCTCACTCTTCATATAGTCCTCCTTCCTTCTTGTGGCATTTCTCAAGCTTAATTCATTTTATTAAATCCACATACAAAATTTATGCGTGAAGAGTAACAGAGCTGATCAACCATTTCTGCTTCTTTGTCTGAGCTCCTTGACTTTTCCCTCTCTCTCTACCCCTTTCCCAGTTCTAAGTTTTCTGAGAAGCAACTTGACTGGGTCATGTATGTTCCTCTGGACAGACAACAATAGTGAGAGTGGTTGGTGGCAGGTACACAATTATCTTGAAAATGGCCCCATTCTTTATTTTGTAAGAAGTGAAGTTTATCTCTCAAAGGCAGTGTGGAAAGCTGAACTACAATAGTTGATCTTTTCACGAATCAAAGACAACCTGAATAAAATCTATATTTCAGAACAAGATATAAATGGAGAAAGAAAGAGGCAAAGAGAAGTTTTAAAAAATGAAGTATGTACAGTGCCACTGAAACCAAAGGAAATGTGAAATCAAAAGAAATAATATATGTTCATCAGGAGAAAAAAATAGCAATATGAAGATTGAGAAACCACCATTGGATTTGGCCATTGGAGAATAATCAGTGATCTTCAGAGTAACATTTTCTACAGAAATAAGTAAAGAGCTAGTTGCTACATTATTTGATAAAATTCAGACATATTTATGCTACTGCCCTCCTATACTGGTATAGTAACTCACTTTTGAAAAAAGAAGGGGTAATTTTCTATGCTATTACTAATAATGACTGATTCTCAATGAACTCTGTTTTAACCTAAATACCCACAAACTGTTGTTTTAAGAGTGTTTAACAATCTTACTAGGAAATAGATGTAAAATTGACCAGTGTATGGTTTCTGGAAATGAAATCGTTACTCCTTACAAAAAATCAGAACACATTCCTCTCTCCAATATTCCAGAAACTTTCCGCATTTGCATGATTCCATAAGGATAGATAAATGAGATACAATCCTCTCTAAAATTTCTCCCAGTTCCCTGGTAAGCACTTTTTCTGGGCCAGGAGAAATGAACTATTCTGAAGCAACCATCTGCTCTTATATTATCTTGGGTTTTATTTTCCTCTTATCCACATTTTTTTTTTTTTCTATTTGAAGACCATTTGCCTTCATATAGAAATTGGACCAAAAAATCACTGAGTAATTCTTTCTATCATCTCTACATAATATACATCTTTCTTCAGCAATGGTTAGAAATAAAATTTCAGTTCCCACTTGAGGCATAATTCATTTTTGACAGTGTCATTGCTTGCCTTGTAGATGCAAAATTAGAAGCATGGGGAAAACTATGGGCCAAGACCCCTGCAGGCTAGTATACAAGTAGAAAGAAGAGAGTCAAATAAAATGGCTAAGTGTGGAACACTAGGGATGGAAGTGTGGAAGGTACTAAATTGGATACAGAAATACGCCTGCATTATAAAATTCTAGCCAGCTTGAGTCCTGAAATGACTTGAGAGATACCTGTAATATAATTTATGACCATAATCCTCCAATGATGAAGTGGCTTTTCCATATTTAATACTTAGCAGCCTGCATATTATAATTCAAATTATTTTCCATTGTTTTGGAGAGTAATTGATTACTAGAGGTTTTATGTGATCATATACTGTAATGACTCATAATCACTCCATTGTCTATTGCATCATCTTCAAATTCATTTTTCTCCACTTTCTTATAAAAGTGCAAGGTTTCATTCAAAAGATTTTCTCGCTACACTAGACTGTATTCATTCCTGTTTGCAGACCTTTAGTTAGCCTTTCTAATTCTTTTTTAAAATATACTACTTTTTTTCTGTGTACAGCCTATCCATCCTTCAAGAGCCATTTCAAGCTCCACCTCCTACGTAAAGTGGTCTCTGACACTTCCAGTGCTGATATGCATCTCCCCTGGGTCCCTTTACACTCATATGCTGTACCCTAGAGCTGATACAATGTGCAGAGTTTTTAATTCCTCATTCCTAAAACTACACTTCTAATCCTTTTGTTATATAAACATACTGTGCTTATACATTTATAGATATGTATTCATTATCAAATAATTTCTGAATTGCTGTGAATATATTTATTTTGTTCACAGCCAGACAGAAAATTACCATGGCAAGGATTGGCTGATTTTCCACTACATTTACTGGAACAGGAAACAAGGCTAGGTAAACTATAAGAAAGGTAACAATAAATTTGCCATCTCCTCCTTTACATATTTCGTATTCTATAAGCAAATACATTGCTATGACAATATTACTTGCATAATAAAGGCTTGACCTTATAAATAGGGAGCAGTTAACACTTCAAAGATCAGCATATGCCATAGTATTAAAACTAGCTATAAAACTAGAACCTGGAACCAAAAGAGAAAAAAATGTTTTTTTGCTATTGAAGAAGCAAAAGCAAAAAAGATTTTTAAGTATGTAGACTGCTCTAAACAGAATGAAATTGAAATACATAAATGATAGGTCTATGATACAGCATCATACATATATTTGAATTTTCAAATTCATAAAACTAGGACATATGGAGCCAAAAGCCTTTTCCTTATGTTCAGCATTGGACATGTGCATCCTTTATCATGAAAATGCATTTTTAAGTTTCTAGCAAAGTCAAACTTAATGCAACTACAAATGAAAAAAAATCATAAATAGAAATCGATAGCTTATAATATTCAGTTTTTAGAAGATTAAATTTTATTTTCACCTAATTCTGTAAAAGCATGCTCAATTTTGAGACTTTCCATCAGTTTTATTGTATGCCGTATTTTATCCAATTCTCAATTTTATCAAGGAAACTAAGGTCCACATGCAAAATGTTAGTGCAAAAAAAAGCACTTTATTCCACTTTGAAATGCTTAGGAATAAAGTGGAGAGTGAAACAAGAAAACAAGCTCGCAAACAACCATGCAAACATGTCTCAGAAACTGGATAACTGAAATAACTGATATTTGTATTTGTAGGAATTTAGGAACAATATCTATACACCGAAATAGCATTATCACCAACAGAACTGGTTCTATCATTTAAGAGAACTTAGAAGACTGAGCAGAAAAATGAATGATGATGAGTCATGCACAATAAACAGGAGCTCACCTTTAACTTTATTCTTTGAAGCAGCCGCTGGTACCAAGGAAAGGTTGCACAAGAAGAGAACAAACATATTAGATATTAGACAGATTCTCTAACTAGTAAGAAAGCAGAGATGTTCTTGCTATTAAAGTCTAAGGAGTACATTTGTGATTACATGATCAACAGCCTAAGAAAGAAAATGACAATTGTTACGTTTCATTACTGTTATGATTAAGATCCTTGAGTAAGAAAAAGTAAGAGCAGACAGGAGCCATGTACTACACATTCCAAACATTTCAAGTCATCATATTCCTTTAATGGAATTGATACCTTCTTTAAGTTCTTCTTAACTCTAAATTGTATTTAGTAAGCAATTAAAACTATATATAGTTTAAATATGCTTAATACTATTTAATAATCAGATTATAACTCCATGATATTTGAATAACTAGAAAAGCAGGCCACTTCCATTATTTGAGTGCTTGCTAAATGCCAGAGGCTGACTTTCCACACATCTACCACTTAATAATGACAATTGTGAGAGTTAAGTTTTGTTGCCCTTGCCTCATAGATGTGGAAACTGGGACTGAGGAAGGTCAAATTACTTGCTGAAGGTGACAAATCTGGAAAGAAGCAAATTTGGGATCTGATTCTGGGTGTATCTGACTCCAGAATCTGTGCTGTAAAATACTACCTTAAGCTATTGGGATTTAAGGAACTGATTCATCCACTAAATTGCAAGCATCAGCTCTACAAAGCCAAATAAAAATTATATGATTCATTAAACTCCAGCTATTTTGGTACTCAGTTGACCAGATAACCATGAGAATAGAAAACTGTATTACTTTAAATGGCATCATTTCCATTAATCAGTTCAAGTGTAAGCTTATATCTAGGGGTAAACATTGTTTAAAGCAGAAGTAAAGTTAACAAGAAAATTAGAATAGTCCTACAGGACAGTCCCTTACTCAAAGGAAAACTTCTGTTCAAAATGCATAATTAGATACCTCTAAATACTTTTGAAGTGATATAGTCTACTTTGACTTACTATTTAAAAATGAAGATTGACAAAAGCAGGGATGTGTTTTGGCTTTCTAAATGATGTGAAGGAGGAAGTAGTCCATCTCCTAATTGGGAAATGCGCAGTCTCTAGTTTCGTGGACTGACCTTTAGTAAAATGTAACATAGATTTTAGATCTAGTAATTATGAACTACACATGAAAACTTCTAATTTCCACTTCCTTCTTTCAAGTTGCCTAGAGCTAAAAAAAATTTCGAAAGTCTGTGTACATACCAGGCTACTTACAGATAATTTTCGTTTTCATCCACAATAATGAAAACTGCCTTACTATTTGCATATATCTTCTACTAGTTTATTTTAAAATGAACATCCTATTTTAAAATAATAATTTTTTTACCAGACAAAACATCTTAAGCAAAAGCAAAATTATTTTAGGAAATCTGGATTAAGTCGTTGATCCATTCAAACTCTTTTATTCCACAGTTTTCAAATGGACATAGGCGAAGTAGGCAGCTACTTACAATATTATTGTGAAGTTTTTTAAAGTAATTTAAAATTCAAAGTGTAACTATTAGCTGTTCTGTGATCTTTTTACTACTTATGATGCAATAATTCATAAAATTTAAAGCCCACTAAAATGTTTAATATCAAAACTTAAGTTTTAAAATTGAATTTCATCAATCATCTACATTCCTTTAATGAATGTAATGTTTTGGCTTAGTTGTTTAAGTACAGATTTGATATACATCAAAAATTACAGGTAATAAAGTAAACAACATCCCCTCTTCCTTTCCAATGTCATCATCTGAGATAATCAATGCCAGCAATTTCTTAATGTTAAAAAATAAAATTTGCAGTTTTTATAAAAACCTAAAAAAAATTGTGTGCATTTTGTTTCCAGAACAAGATTTTACTATACACATTAATTTGCAGTCTGTTTTTCCTACATTTTCCAGGTTAATACATAGAGTGCTAACTTATTCATTTTAGTAGTTGCATATTTTTCTATAGTTTATATGAAGTATGGAACTATTTCATATGATCAACAGGTTTGTGGTTTGGGGGCATCTTGTTGTATTTTGGTTTTTTGCTAATAACAGTTTTGCAACACACATCTTTATGGCATATCTCTTACGCACTGTAGTAGTGCTTTATTTCTTCAGGACATAAATTTCCGGGTTGTTTTCATATTTCTACTTAGAAAATCCTGGATAAAGATGAATACTTAAATATTGAAAATGGAAGAGTTGGAAATATTTGGAGAGAAAGTGTGCAAGTGTATTGCATGCTCTAAAATAAGGGGTAACTAGAAAAGGAGAAAAAAAACGAAGAGAGAAAGTAAAGCACAGAATCTACTGTTTCAAACAACTGATACACTACAAATTCTTTATATCTTTAAAACCATAAATTGGTTTATTTAACTTTACCTACTATTTGTTTTTAATGGGATTCCTTGGTAAAATGTTAGTGAATTTTAAGTGAAAATAATTTAAAATTATTTTTCCTTTTATTGTCTTCCATTTACTTACAGTTTTTGGTGTATTGTTTTTAAGACCTAGACACAAACCTGAAAATGAGTTTATTTTTAGATTTATGCTAAAATAATGTTTTGGGCTCAATTTCAAAGGAAAGATTACAATGCATCAATAAACTGACTTGCTCATTTGAAGAAAAAATTTGCTTCAAACTCAAATTCATCACTTGAAAAATTTTAGCATGAATTCAAGAAAACATGCCAAAACTTTATAAAGGTTCGGAGCAATAATAATTAATTAGCATCTAACATGTAACAGATATAACCAATCTTTTATAAGAAATGATTTTATTATAAATTAGTGAAATAATGATGGACAAAGCAAATCTTTACATTTATCAGTTGATTGGAGATAAGTTATTGACAATTCTCAAACATTGTATGAAGACAGAGGATTTTATTCTTTGATTATTGGGTAGGTACCAACATAGAATAGAAAGAAAAACAAAAGCTCTGCCTGTTTCTGTGTGTGTTCAGGCAGCTAATACTAGACTAGGTTAATACAATTGGGAAGAGGCCAGGCTATCAGGCTTGTTAGCCCAATTATAATTCTCTGCATATTCAATGAAAGAAACCAAGATGACAGGAATACTGTCATGAATGTCATGTTCAATACTTGTAAGACTTTCCATTGTCAGCATAGTCCAATTATAAGTCAATTGTAAAATGCACATTGCATACCACCCCAAGTGACTGAGAATTATCTTAAAAATGCAATTTAACTGTTTAAAGATAAAACAAAAGAACAGAATTAAAGATACTTTGACCAGAGAAAAATTTTAGATATGACACCATTTTTTGTCTTTATAATAAAAACAGCAAGTTGTTACTATAACACAATTATTCATACTACTGTTTTCAGAGATTGCTAGTTATAATATTAAAATTGTAAATTGTGACAATTATAATATTGATTTCACATAATTACTTTTGTGAAAACATGTACATATATGTGAGGAAAAATCATGTGAATAATAAAATAATTACCATAGCTACTTATGTAGGAATGCAGAAGGGTTAGTGAATGTTAGTCATCATATTAATAAAGTTTATCTGAAAAAACATAAATACAAATAATCATAAAGTACAAATATAATTGACTATGTTACTGTTTTGATTAGTCAGGTTTAAATTAGACACTTGTCTGGCTCTTTGGAAGATGTATCGCTAACTAATATTTTCTCAAAGAATTAGAGACTCTTAAACCACATTTCTTGAAATGGAGATCAGGGACTATTAATAGGGTATGAAGGCATTCTCAGAAGAGATTAGATAAATTTCACCCATCTCAAGACCGATATGACTAGTCACATTTTTGCTATTCTTTTGTTCTTGCTTCTTCTTTTAACATTTACTGTCATAACGAAAGGGTCATATATTTTTAACAGTATTTGCAATATATGGGCAATATAGAGCTTATTGGATTTACTGCTGCCTTTAAAAGTATTTGTTAGAAAGTTATTCATCAATGAAACATTTCATAAATAGTTAGCAAAGAAATTACTGGTATTTACGCAGAGAGAGCTAAAGCACTATGGATCTTTGTATTTTAAGATTAGGTAGAATTTTATTGAAATATTTTGATTTGGGCCTTGTGTCTGTTATCCTTCCTCCTAAGCAAAAATGTCTAGATAAGGGACCATTTTTTCTTAAAAGAGGAGGCAACAGATTTAAAGCATAGATTTTTTTAAAGAGACAGAGATTCCTGACATCCATGACTTTGATGGCAGCGGCAGCCCATGTAGAGCAGCCGCTGCCATTGCAACAGTTGCAGAGAGGAGCTACCCACTCCAGGGTCTCCTCTCTGCTAAGAGTAGCAGACATCAGGATAACCAGCTACAGAGAGGAGCTACTCACTCCAGGGCTTCCCCTCTGCTGAGAGCTGTAGAGGTCAGGAAGACCAACTGCAGAGAGGAGCTCCTCACTCCAGGGCCTCTTCTTTGCTGAGAGCTGAACACTCTATGTGACAACCTGCCTGCAGACAGGAACTACCCCCTCCAGGGCCTCCTCTGACCTATTGTCACTCAATAACGCTCCTCCTCAACTTGCTCACCCTCCATGTTTCTGCATGTCTCATTCTTCCTGGGTGCAGAACAAGAATTCAGGGCCCAGCAAATGAGGCTAAAAGAGCTATAACACACACAGGGCTGGGACATGCCCCTTGCTTGCCACATTGTGGGAGAAGACAAGAAAAGAAGAACTGTAGTCCTTTGGGGAGCCAAGACCTGGGAGCACCCCAGGCCAGGGCTGTGGCTCCCTCTTTGGGGCACTGCAGTTCCTAGAGTCTCCAAGCTTCCAGGCACTACCATGTTTCCTGGTGCCAGCTGTGGAAGCTTCTTGCGGTGCACCTGGTCTAGCTGCAGCCTCATGGAGAGCTGGTGCCCATGCTGGCACCTGGAACTGCCCCCACCCAACTGGAGCACCTAGCATGTCTGACTGTGCACAGTGTCTGGATCCCATCTCACTCACACAGCCCTCACCATTCCACACCTCACTCGCCCTTGGCGCTCATGAGACCGAGGCCAGTAGTGTAGTGTGAGCCGAGTGCAGCCTGCCGGGTCAAGTGAGCAAAATGAGCCCAGCAGACCTGAGTAAAACACAGGAAAGGTGCCACTAGCCACAGAAATTTCTGACCAGAAAAATGACACATCAAAGATCCCATAACAACTTCACATTCAGATATATTAGATGTTTCCCTTGTTTCAAATGTATTTGCAGTAAAACAAAACAAACAAAACAAAAGAAAACATTGCCATTGGCAGATGCTGTGCAGTATAAAGTTTTTAGATATGAAAAGTTACCCTTATAGTACACAGTACAAATTATTAAAATGGAAGACAGTGGCATTGCCACTACTTCCCAGAATAAATACAGTGAAAACAATGAGATCAATCATGTAACAAAACTGTGCTTCAGAGAGGAGGAATGCCATTTCTAGACTACAAAGCACTTCAGTGGTGAATTTACAGGAAGAAAAAGAAAACCCACACTTCTGAACATATAGGTTTTAAAGCCTACTACGTCAAAATGTAGTAACCATTAGCTATTATATAACATAGTAATGTTAATCAAGAAACCAATTATTTTGATTCCTTTATGATTGAAATAACACTGATTCGAAAAGGGGAAATGCTACTACATCTAATTTATCAGATAGTACATTATTACTGTGTTTCAAGACACGGAAATTAAAATATCTGCTGTACAGAGCTAGATAAACACCTACCTTTTCTCTTCTTTTTGTTTTCTTTCTTTAATCATCAAACACAAGGTTAAACACATTTTTTCACTTTTCACATGAAACTTACTAAAATAACATCTTTCTTAACTATCACCGAACACTGTCTAAGTACTAGATTTTCTTTTTTTTCTTTTTCTTTCTTTTTTTTTTTTATTGAGACGGAGTCTCGCTCTGTCACCCAGGCTGGAGTGCAGTGGCCGGATCTCAGCTCACTGCAAGCTCCGCCCCCCGGGTTCCCGCCATTCTCCTGCCTCAGCCTCCCAAGTAGCTGGGACTACAGGCGCCCGCCACCTCGCCCGGCTAGTTTTTTGTATTTTAGTAGAGACAGGGTTTCACCATATTAGCCAGGATGGTCTCGATCTCCTGACCTCGTGATCCACCCGTCTCGGCCTCCCAAAGTGCTGGGATTACAGGCTTGAGCCACCGCGCCCGGCCGAGTACTAGATTTTCTTCTAAGCTTCATTAGAATTCAAAGACTTGAAAAAGTGTGAATTTAATTTCGTTCACTAGTTTTTGTTTTTTCTTAATGATCACACAAATATCATACTAGGAAAAAAAGTGTAAAAATGGTTTAAAATGTTTTAGAAAGAAACACTTTCTATGGAGTTATACCCAGAGTAGCCAAAGATTGGGCAGATGGAAATAACTCTTAATGGAAACACTCTAGCTACTAAATAAAGAGGAAATAAAAGAATTAGAAAATCACCATTCTGCAATTTTAACAAGTACTTATATTTAGGCAATGATTACCATTCAGGTAATATCAGTAAAAGGGAATCTACCAGATATTATATGCCTCCTCCTGGATGGACACAACACCACATAGGAAGAATTTTTCCAAAATAATGAAACCTGGATAGCACTATGTCTCTACATTGAACTTCCAAAGTCCAACAAATACAGGGGACAAAAAAATAGTCCAATGAGGCCATGAGTAAAATAATGAATGTGAGAAATAACACACAATTTTGCCATTTGCTTCCTTTAGCAAATAAATTTCATGGCAAAAAAAAAAAAAAAAAAAAAAAAAAAAAACAGAGGAGAACCTAAAAGACACATCAATTAATTACCACGTGTAGACAACTGTGGCTCTTGAGTTGAGCTTTAGATACTTCATAGTGTTAGGAAATTATTGTTAATATTTAGAAAGGATAATAGTATTGTGACTATATTTTTCAAGTCTTTTTTTTACAAAATTAAATGCTTGTGAAAAGCCATTTCATAATAATTTGGGGATGCATTACATGTGGGCGGGAAGCCACCCAGGTGCTAAGGCAAGAGACCGAAGGCACAAACTGTTCCAGTTTAATAAAGAAAATATATACAGTAAGAATAGTTATACTAAAAACAGATTATAGATATGATTATATATGAATATCATTAATCGTTAGTTTGTACCATTACTCGTTGTCCCAATATTATAATAATCTTTGTTCTACAATTATAACCTGGGAAAAACCAGGCCATACAGAGAGATAGGAGCCGAAGGGACACGGTGAGAAGTGACCAGAAGGATGAGCCCTCTGTTACGCCAGGACAGGGCCACATGAGGGCTCCTTGGCCTAGCGGTAAGGCCAGCGCCTGGGAAGGTGCCCGTTACTTAGCGGACCTTGGTCTAGCGGTAAGGCCAGCGCCTGGGAAGGTGCCCCTTACTTAGCAGACCGGGAAAGGGAGTCTTCCTTTCTCGGGGGGAGTCAGAGAAGACTCTGCTCCACCAACTCTTATGGGAGACCTGACATCGGTCAGGCCCACCGCAGCCACCCGGAGGCCTGACCGTCCTTCTGTGGCGCTGTGTTTCAGCAGTCACGCTCCTGGTCCGCTTTCACGTTCTACCCTGTACACCTGTCTCTGCCTTCTAGACAGCAGTAGCAGAAATAGTGAAAGTATTTCTTTCTCGGAGATCTTTGATCTCTCTGAGAAATACATAGAATAAATAATGACGTAAGCTGTCCTCTCTCTCTCTTTCTCCGCCTGGGCTACCAAACAGGGAAGGGTCCCCTGTTCAGTGGACACGTGACCTTACCTATCATTGAAGACGACTCACACTCCTTACCCTGCCCTCTTGCCTTGTATACAATAAATAACAGTGCGGCCAGGCATTCGGAGCCACTACTGGTCTCTGCGCCTTGGTGGTCGTGGTCCCCTGGGCCCAGCTGTCTTATGTTCTATCTCTTTGTCTTGTGTCTTTATTTCTAGGATCTCTGGTCTCCGCACACAAAGAGAAAAGCTCACAGGCCCTGTAGGGCTGGACCCCACACTATGTTTAGTGCATTTTCTTCCTATTTTTATATGTGTTTGAAATTTTTGATAGTAAAAAACGGTTAAAATGTTTTATATATTTAAATAAAATTTGAATGTTTTTCTGTTTTAGGTGCAGTTGATCAGGGAGCAATATAGATTTGAACTGCATGAGCCCACTTGCATGCAGATTTTCTCCTGCCTCTGCCATCCCTGAGACAGATTAGCCAATCCCTTCTTTTCCTCCTCCTGTTCAGCATAATCAACGTGAACAGGATGAGGAGTTAGATCCTTATAATGATCCACCCCCACTTAATGAAGAGTAAATATATTTTGTCCTCCTTATGATTCTCTTACTAACATTTTCCAATCTCTAGCTTACTTTAAGAATGCACTATATGATACATATATAAAATATGTGTGTGAATTCACACTTTATGTTGTCAATAAGGCTTCCAGTCAACAGCAGGCTATTAGTAGTTAAGTTATGGGGAGTTAGGAGTTATCCTTGAATTTTTGACTGCACTGGGGAGTCAGTGGCCCTAACTCCCATGTTGTTCAAGGGTAAACTCTATTACAATTTCTGAACACATCTTTTCCTATGATTTAATATGATCGTGTATATAAAACAGTGCAGTGTTTGCTACCTATTGATAATTGCATAGAATAAGGTCAATTTATCATATGTGTAAACTACTTACAGTATGTGCAACACAAGCAAGCAAAATGAAAGTAATTTTGGCTATGAAATTCTTTCTTAAGAACAAGGAATATTACCACCCTGACCAATATGGTGAAACTTCACATCTACTAAAAATATAAAAGTTAGCTGGGCGTGGCTGTGGGCGCCTGTAATCTCAACTACTTGGGAGGTTGAGACAGGAGAATTGCTTGAACCCGAAAAGTGAAGGTTGCAGTGAGCTGAGATTGTGCCACTGCACTCCAGCCTGGGTGACAGAGTGAGACTCTATCTCAAAATAAATAAATAAATACATAAATAAATAAATAAATTAATTAATTAAATACCATTAATTTCCTCTACAAAATAAACATTTTGTTTCCATAGAGGTGAAACAGAACTTTTTTGTAAGCTTTTGCCTACTTTATTTGTGTGTATTTTGAGATTTAAGTAATCTATATACTTATTTATTTTCCCTGTTTTTTCACTTTATACATACTGAATTATACATAGCAAAATAACTAATATTTTGTATTAAAATTTTTTCACTCTACTGATTCCATGCTTGTAGTATAAATAGTTTATACATAAAATGTTTACGTGATCTTTTTCTATATTTATTCCTTTTGCTTTCAAAGATCACTTTAAAGTTCACGAGTCGGTACCAATTTTAAATCTGTTTTCTTATGCTGTATTTCACAATTTCCTTGTAAGATTATGACTTTTGCCCCAATAGTTACAGAGGGAGGTTTTCAAGCCAAGAATAGAATTTAAACTCATGCCTCTAAAAGAGACTATGTAAGATAAATGCAAACCCTTAGATGTTTCAGCCATTTATTATTATGAAAGCCTTAAGGAAGTACAGGAATAAAAGGTTCTCAATAACTAAAGTACATGGGCAACCTTTGAAGTTATATTTTATGTCTACATTACTCAACCAAAAAGCTATTTTAGAAATACCCTAAATCTATAACTGGAACATAATACAGTGTCGATGATTTATCTCATTGTATGTTATTCCCCATATTCTCAATGGCTAATTTTTATGGGTTATATATACATACAGTATACATACTTTAGAATGTGTTACCAATGACACGAACACTATTAGGTGTAAGAAATATTTATTGACACATCCTTAAAAAACTAACTTCTGGCTGCACGTGGTGGCTTACACCTGTAATTCCAGCATTTTGGGAGGCCGAAGTGGGCAGATCACCTGAAGTCAGGAGTTCAAGACCAGCCTGACCAACATGGTGAAACCCCATCTCTACTGAAAATACAAAAAAAATTAGCCAGGCATGGTGGCAGATGACTGTACTTACAGATATTGGGAGGCTGAGGCAGGAGAAATGTTTGAAACTGGGAGGCAGAGGTTGCAGTGAGCCACAATAGTGCCGTCGCACTCCAGCCTGGGTGACAAGAGCACAAGTCTGTCTCCAAAAAAAAAAAAACAAACAAACAAAAAACCCCATAAAACCACATGATTATCTCAATAGATGCAGAAAAGGCCTTCGATAAAATGCAACAACCTTCATGATAAAAACACCCAGTAAACTAGGTATTGAAGGAATGTATCTCAAAATAATAAGAACTATTTATGACCCACAGCCAATATCATCCTAAATGGACAAAAGCTAGAATCATTCCCTTTGAAAACTGGCACAAAACAAGGATGCTCTCTCTCACCATATTCAACATAGTATTGGAAGTTCTAGCCAGAACAATCAGGCAAGAGAAAGAAATAAAGTGTATTCAAACAAGAAGAGAGGAAGTCATATTATCTCTGTTTGCAGATGACATGCTTATATATTTAGAAAAGCCCCTCATTTCAGCCCCCAGCATCCTTAATCTGATAATCAACTTCAGCAAAGTCTCAGGATACAAAATTGATGTGCAAAAATCACAAGCATTCCTATACAGCAATAATAGACAAACAGAGAGCCAAATTACGAGCGAACTCCCATTCACAATTGCTACAAAGAGAATAAATACGTAGGAATACAACTTACAAGGGATATGAAGGACCTCTTCAAGGAGAACTACAAACCACTGCTCAAGGAAATAAAAGAGGACACAAACAAATGGAAAATCAGTCCAGGCTCATGGATAGGAAGAATAAATATCATAAAAATGGCCATACTGCCCAAAGTAATTTATAGATTCAATGCTGTTCCCACCAAGCTACAATTGACTTTCTTCACAGAATTAAAACAAACAAACAAACAAAAAAAAACTACTTTAAATTTTATATGGAACCAAAAAAGAGCCCGTATAGCCAAGACAATCCTAATCAAAAGAACAAAGCTGGAGACATTACACTACCAGACTCCAAACTGTGCTACAAGTCTACAGTAGCCCAAACAGCATGGTTCTGGCACCAAATCAAATATATAGACCAATGGAACAGAACAGAGTCCTCATAAATAGCACCACACATCTATAACCATCTGATCTTTGATAAACCTGGCAAAACAAGCNAACTACTTTAAATTTTATATGGAACCAAAAAAGAGCCCGTATAGCCAAGACAATCCTAATCAAAAAGAACAAAGCTGGAGACATTACACTACCAGACTCCAAACTGTGCTACAAGTCTACAGTAGCCCAAACAGCATGGTTCTGGCACCAAATCAAATATATAGACCAATGGAACAGAACAGAGTCCTCATAAATAGCACCACACATCTATAACCATCTGATCTTTGATAAACCTGGCAAAAACAAGCAATGGGGAAAGGATTCCCCATTTAATAAATGGTGTTGGGAAAACTGGCTGGCCATATGCAGAAAACTGAAACTGGAACCTTTCCTTACACCTTATAGAAAATTAACTCAAGATGGATTAAAGATTTAAATGTAAGACCTAAAACCATAAAAACCCTAGAAGAAAATCTAGGCAATAACGTTCAGGCAAGGGCGAAGACTTCATGCCTAAAACACCAAAAACAATTGCCACGAAAGACAACATTGACAAATGGGATCTAATTAAACTAAAGAGCTTCTGAAGAGCAAAAGAAACTATCATCAGAGTGAACAGGCAACGTACAGAATCGGAGAAAATTTTTGTAATCTATCTATCTGACAAAGGTCTAATATCCAGAATCTACAAGGAACTTAAACAAGTTTACAAGAAAAAAACAAACAATCCCATCAAAAAGCAGGCAAAGGTTATGAACAGACATTTCTCAAAAGAAGACATTTATGCAGCCAACAAACATGAACAAAAGCTCATTATCATTGGTCATTAGAGAAATGCAAATCACAACCACATAAGATACTATCTCATGGCAGTTAGAATGGTAATCATTAAAAAGTCAGGGAACAACAGATGCTGGAGAGGATGTGGAGAAATAGGAATGCTTTTACACTGCTGATGGGAGTATAAATTATAGTTCAACCATTGTGGAAGACAGTGTGGCAATTCCTCAAGGATCTAGAACTAGAAATGTCATTTGACCCAGCAATCCCATTACGGGGTATACACCCAAAGGATTATAAATCATTCTACTATAAAGACACATGCACACGCATATTTATTGCAGCACTATTCACAATAGCAAAGACTTGGAACCAACCCAATTGCCCATGAATGTTAGATTGGATAAAGAAATTGTGGCTCATATATACCATGGAATACTATGCAGCCATAAAAAGAATTCGTTAATGTCCTTTGCAGGGATATGGGTGAAGCTGGAAACCATCATTCTCAGCAAACTAACACTGGAACAGAAAGCCAAACGCCTCACGTTCTCCCTCATAAGTGGGAGTTGAACAATGAGAACATGTGGGCACAGAGAGGGAACATCACACACCAAGGTCTGTCAGGGGGGTTGGGGGAAAGGGGAGGGATAGCATTAAGAGAAATACCTAATGTAGGTGACAGGTTGATGGTTGAAGCAAACCACCATGGCACGTGCATACCTATGTAACAAACTTGCACGTTCTGCACATGTATCCCAGAACTTAAAGTATAATACAAACAAAAATAATAAAAAAATACTAACTTCTAAAATCAGTGAGATTCATCACATTTTTTATTTTCAGGATGTTATAATTTTTTGTTCTAATTAGTTACTACCCTAATTTGAAAATTTTACTCACTAATCTATTTTAAAATGCATTCTATTTTACTGATTTAAATGTATGCAAAGTAAATAATACTTTTTGCTCATAATTGGTATTGCTAAAATACTAAAGCAAAATAATGCTTCTTTGAAAACTTTTTGAGCCAATAAAGGTCTCAGATTGACATGACTGTCATGTAGAATCAACAGTGGAATGGCATCTACCATTAAGAGTTTATATGCTAAGGCAGAAGGTAACATGTAAAAAACCATGTGTCATAAACATTCTCTCCCTATGCATATGCATATATATGTGTGTATAGCGAATACCATTTTGTAGAATCACATAAATGTATAATTATATATGTATTTATAAATGTATACATTATTTAAATGTATAAATGTACATTATACCACTGATAATTTTTTTTCCAGGAAGAATAATGATTGGACTCTGTGTTAGTAATGAGAAAGGTGTGCAATTAGAAAACTGAAGTGTCACCTAGTAAGCACACTTATTGACTGTTAACAGCTTTGTAATGATTACAGGGGATGATTAGTATTCATTGATGTAAAGGAGGACACCACCACCTGGGGATTACCCAGAGCCCAAGGGTTTATAGCATCGTCTTAATGAGGGGAGTAAAAGGAGGTGGGAAAAGAAGCAGAATGGGGTGAAGTCAAAATAGATAAACAGAAAACAAAATTTGACAGAAAAAATAAAATGTTTTCATAAGAGAAGTACTTAGCTTTTGAGGTGATGTTACTAAGTAGAGAGCGATATGAAACTCAGGATCATGTGTTGATCTGGCCTATTATGTTCAAACAAGAAGTCATTGAGCAAACATAAATTCAGTGTTTCCTAACTCTTCATTACTAGATAGTAAGTTAATTCTGGAAAAGCTGTGAAAATGGAGAATGTGCTTAGGAATAATTTAAGGGATTTGGTTTAATTTACTTCAGTGTGGTTTCAAATAACTTATTCAATTCCCAGGAGATCCAAAGGAAATCATTTTAGTGTAGCTGGCAAGGCAAGTTTCTGTACATATAAGTATATGGTCAAGAACGGCTTGGTTCCGTCCTCTAGTGAATCTCCCCAAAGAGGAGCCAGAGCAAGATAAAAAGTGACCTCCAGAATGTTGTACATAAAGCCACCATATCAAATTCCCTGTACTGCCACTCTCTGATCTCACTTAGATGTATACTTCAGGTAGGGTCATGATTGCCTAAAACTGAGTCACCCACACTGAAGGGGCTAAGGCCCAGAATTGCACATACTTAACATGTATTTTGTATTTAAGGCATGCTAATTCAAAGAGCACATAGCTACCTATTTATAATCCATCATTTCCACAAACCAAATGATGAAAACGGGGTCATTTAGAAAGGTCATATTTAAATTCTCTAGATGTGATATTTACTAGTTTTTACTGTAATATAATTAAGGGCCTCTGACACATAGACCCAAGTGACAGGAGGAAGAATCACATTGAGAATTCAATTGTAGGTAGGTAGGTAAGAGCTGAGTTATTGCTATGTGGTTCCAGTGGGTCTTATGGAGTGCCTAAGTGCATCCTTTTTTCTTACGTTCTTCTGCCTTCTATTTAACATTTCTATATATTATTGATAAAGTCAGTGGTTTGTAGGATATAAACCATGGTTTAGGCCGGACGCGGTGGCTCACGCCTGTAATCTCAGCACTCTAGGAGACCCAGACGGGCGGATCACCTGAGGTCAGGAGTCTGAGACTAGCCCGGCCAACATGACGAAACCCTGTCTCTACTAAAAAATACCAAAAAAAAAATAGCCCCACGTGGCAGCGGGAGCCTGTAATCCCAGCTACTCAGGAGGTTGAGGCAGGAGAATCGCTTGAACCCGGGAGGCAGAGGTTGCAGTGAGCCAAGATAGTGCCTTTGCACTCCAGCCTGGGCGATAGGAGTTAAACTCCAGTCTCCAAAAATCCAAAACAAAACAAAACCACTATGTTTTAAGAGATGGAATTATCACTTTATTTAAGGCACAATAAGAAATGTTGGACAACTGAAGATCTCCTATGACTACATCTCAATCTGAAGTTCACAAAAGTAAGGTCAATATACATGACATTTCTCTGAGATGTGGTAAGCATTTCAAGACATACAAACAAATGCATATTAAATATGCCATATTCTGGCCCACTTTAGGGACATAAAATATTTTACTTAAAAGTATTATAAAAGTTATTTTAAAGTTATATATAAATAAAAAATCAAACATGACCTAGATTTTGTACCAAATATAGTGTTGACAAGCATGAATAATATTTTGGAAAAAAAGCTTAACATGATCTGAATGATCTGAACTAAACATATTTTTCATCTGAGTCAAATATTCTGAGTGAGGCATTATTACAATTATTATTCTAATATTTGGAGGGAAGGAGTTTCCAAACATAATCTGCCCCAATTGGTAAAATGTCGTTAGGTAACAGTACTCAGGTCATATGAAAATAAAATGGAAAATGGTCTTAAGTGTTGAGTTTCAGAAAATGTATTCGGTATACTGGCAGCATCTTCTGCTTTGTGGAAAATTTCTTCGGAAGTTTATGACTAACTGTGTTTAAAAGATCACTTGAGAAAAAGTTATTTCAGTGTCCATTATTAAAATATGGTAACAAAATGGTAGAGTGGATGGCAGAGAGAGATGAAAACTTTTGTAATTACCAACTACATAATTATGATATACTAAAAAAGCCACTCTGTATTTCATATGTGGAAGCAAATAAGGTTACAAATGTCTTAGAATGCCATGAACTGTCTTTCATCTCTAGAATAGTACACATATTTTAGGAGAAAGACTAGATGAAAACAATTATGAATGCAAAGCATAAATTAGTTTTCATGATTCATTCAAGAAAATTAGTAGTAATATTATTCTATAACTACCATAGATTCAGATAGTTTAAAATTATAGTCAAAAGATTGCCATTTGGAATAAGTTTCATCACTGAAGAGAGGAACAAAATACTTGTCATCAAGTCAAGTACAGAAATACATTCTGTATTCTAATTTTCCCAGTACCTCAAGTTGCTACTGAATGAAGGTGGGAAGATTACATCATACTACGCTACAGGTAAGTGATCTGCTGGCTTTTGATTTCTAATATAAAGCTCAACTGGTAATCATTACGTTCATTTTATATATCAAATGCTGTATAAAGTAATAAGGTTTTAAATGTATATCTGTAAGATAATCGTAATATGTGACAGTTCATATTTAATAAATACCTAATCTTAAAAATGACAATAGGCCATTATTTGTGTTTGTTTTATTTTTGTTTCATAAACTGGAGCATTCTGCTTTGAGATTGAATATCTATTATAGCCATATTTAAAATGAAAAATAAAAACAGTTTTATCTTCACTTGTTAATGGTATTGCCTTGATGGAAAGATATTTTCAAACACACCAATCGATCTAGAATGTAAATTGGAAAAGATAATAAACCTACAACAAGCAACAACTTCACTAAATTCAATGAAAAATGAATTCTTAAGAAAGTTTTCTTTATAATGTTCTGCCCTACACTTTTTAGAGTTGATATTAGTGAATCTCACAGTTAAAGAAGGAATTTTTTAATGTTTCCATATCTATGATTCTGTAAGGATTCACAAAGAAGCTCTGAAGTCAAACAGTGTGAATTTCAAATTGTGTTTGTGGGAATTGAGGCGTTAGGGGACAGAAAGCGATTTTCTCTATACTATCCAGCTACACAGGAGAAAGATCTAGAATGTTCCAAGTCTTCAAAGTCCCAGCACCAGGATCTTTCCTTGAAAACACACCTGATAACTTTCAGTACCCTGATACTGGTTCATATTATCTATTGAATAATAATATATTTAATTCAGAGAGAAAATGTTTGTATCATGATGCTGTTTTCCATAATTTTGCAAACTACTTTACCATAGATACTAATAAACATGTTGAGAAGGCCCAATAGTTCACATGAAAATACAATTTATAGAGAAAGAAAATATAACTAATTCTCAGGATTTTCAAATAGTCAAATGGTAACTAAATTTATTCAGGTTATTTGCATTTGAATCTATGTTAAGCCTAAAATCCCACCTGGCATGATTTCAGAGATTCAGAGAATCTCAGAGTTAGAAGGTATCATCAAAGGTTGTCAGGTCTAACTGCCTTCCTAGTATTGGTTATCAAATACCAAGCACTCTAAATAGAAGAGGAGAGACAGCTATTCTGCAGCGTAAACTGCAACTGTTCATTAATTTTAAAACTAGGAAGTATTACTTAAAAATGCAATGAGTAAATTATACTTCAGCATTCTGACTCATGCTCTAAACACTGGGTCTGAACATGAGTCACACCCCTATGCCAACTGAAAGCCAACAGAAGACTCCTAAATAGGAAGTTCAAAATTCAAAATGCAGTTCTGTGGTAAACTTTCCTGAATCAATGTTTCAGACGTGGAAACAATTTTGGAGTTGTACTTCTCTATGCAAACTGGAAAGAATATGAAATATACCCAACGTTCCATTTAGGAGCGATAGTTTGAGAGTAATTCAAATCAAGATAATAGGAAAGCCATTTATTGAACATAACACTATAAATTACAGATATGATAATGTTCTGGAACAAATAGTGTAAATGATACAAGTCCCTGTTTTCCTGAATTTTATTGTCTAGGAAAAAAATACACAAATATTTAAATAGAACACAAGTGTAAAACCAAGACTATGTCTTCAGCAGCAGGATTAAGTTTTAGAAAGATCATTTCCACAGATAAGAAAAGCTGCTTGGAAATCTAGGGCAAGAGAAATATTTCCAGACAACAGCATCAGTGCAAAGGCCCTGAGAAGAAAAGAATCATGGTGTTTGGAGGAAGGAGGTCTTTTAGCTTGCTATGCTATGAAGGTGTAATAAAAAAATGGTGTTCCGTAGCTCTGTTGCACCTACCTCTATACATACACTACAGGAAATGTTCTGCATTGTGTTCATCCCACTTTTTAGACCCAGTGGTGGATGCAGTAAAAGAGGAATGGGCACCTGATTCCATTTCCGGAGAGCTGTGAGTTTAACTTGCTAGAGTATTCAAGTAACACACTTTCCAGGCTATAGAATACTTAACATTTAAAGAAAGCGTTCATATGCAGGCAGCCACTTACAGCACTTACAGCATACATTGAAGCTGGCAACACAACTATGACTACTCCTCCTTAAAACCTCATAAAACCTCCTCTTCAAAGAGATTTATGAATAATGTGAACTAAATAATTCATGGGATTGCAGATGCCAGTCCAAATAGCCTCTTCTTTTTTAAGGTTTCAGTTTGTAGAACTGTGATCAAAAGGCTCCATCAGTCATGATAGGAGCATTTGTCCTCACTCCAAACAAACCGTATTTGCATGTGAATGTTTTTCATTGAAATGAGATATATAATATGCCAGCCAAGACCCAACTAAAAGGCATTTTATGCCATTTAAATTCAGTCAAATTAAAGGCTGAATGCAACCTAAAAGGTCTACTCTCAGAACAGTAATTTGACACATCATAAATTAGAACCATTTTTGTTAGCGTAGGTTCAGCACTTGTCAGAAAATTGTACACAGCCATATTAACAAAGAGCTGCCTCTTAGAGAGAAATAAACTATAAGGAAAACCTTGTATGTAACACAACAAAACACACAAACAACGGTGTAATATGGTGTCACTAGTTCAAAGTTGACATTTTCACTGACATTTACAGAAAAGATAGCAGTTTAGCCTGCTTAAATGCCAAGATAAATTGTTAAAAACAACTTTTTTGTTTAAATTTTCAACTAAACACCATGTTTAGACACAGGTTAATACATTGATTTAACTCATTAACTTAATTCTTGGTTTTGGAAGCACTGGTGATGTTTTCAACCTAAAAGTCAAGTTGAAAAATATCCAATGTTTGAAAAGTTTGTAACACGTGTCTAGAGATGTGAGTTATTTGGGAACCTAAATTTTCACTAACGATAATAAATGGATTTTATTACTAATTTCCTAGTTCTCACTGACTAAAAGAGAATATTATTGGGTAATAAAAACTGAGAGAATTTTACATGAAAATTAATCACTGTGTCAGGCAAAAGCCTAGAGAGAGGGCTGGAGTTTGTTTGTTTGTTTATTTTAGAGCAAACAAATAAACGAACTGTTTAACAAACCCATAATCTGAAATGTCCCACACATACAACCTTTTTAAAAAATATTCTTCCACATGCAAACTTTGTGTATATTTCAGGCCAGTCAATCTTCCCCCACAAACATCAAGTTCATTGTCACTTAGTTCTGTGTCCTCAATAACATTAAGAAAAACATAGTAAGATTATACTTTCACAATGAAATGTCATTATGGTGACTGTAAAAGGTAATTTTATTTATTTTAGTATCTACATTCTTCCCATGTACTAAAAAGATTTGAGATGTTTGTAGTATAGGAAATACATAAAAACACAGGTACTTTACAGAAAAATATCTAGACATCAGATATCACCATCCAAATTCTGTTCCTACGCTTAGTCAATTGTCTGAAATTCTGAAGGCAGAGAAGCTCCTATAACTATCTCATCCTCTTACTAACAAGTAGAAGGAGCGCACTAAAGTTTCAAGAGCTTGTTTTCCTGACTCACCTTGTGTAAAACAGATAAGCTTTCCGAAAAGCCCTTCACATCTGGTAATGGTAATGCCTAGAATATATTCCACATGGTGGGAAATATTGGCAAGTACGAGGAAAATTGGGATCACTGTAATTTTAAATGTAATTCTTTTCAAAAACACGCTGTTAGAAAGATTAAAATTTAGACTGAAGGCAATCTTATACTTAAAAGGCAAATCACACTGATACATATTTTAAAATGCTAAACTAAAGGGAAGATGTATTTTCACTCAACAAAATTGTGGGAAAATGTACAGGTTTGGGTGTCTCCAAGAGAAAGTTGACGTGTTTTACATCACTACTTAAATTCGTTCATATAATCTCAAAATGTGCCTTCCTGTTTTCTGGGAATATAGATTTTCAGTGCAGATGTTACTCTTCTGTTTAAGAAAAAGCAATTAAACAAGAATGTTATTAAATAAAAAGTAATACAGACATACAATGAGATAGTAATTTCTACCTGTATGAAAATGTCCTGGCTACATAAAATATATTTTCTAATGCCCGTTTTACACACACACACACACACACAAGATACAATGATATAATCTTCCTAGAAAATTTACACTGGGCAGTCCTAGAAAATAATGGTAATCTACAGAAAGGAATTTATGAAAGCTAAGAAACTCATATTAGACAAATCAGTTTTAAATCCTAACTACAGAAAAGTGGCAATTCCACAAATTCATAAAAAATTCTATTATTTGATCTTATTAGGTATTTGATAAGGAATCATAGACAATGTAATTAAATATTAATATAAAACATATACAGTATAAAGTAAGGCTGGGCATGGTGGCTCATGCCTGTAATCCCAGCTACTTGGGAGGCTGAAGTAGAAAGATCTCTTGAGCCCAGGAGGCTGAGGTTGCAGTGAGCCATGATTTTGCCATTGCACTCCAGTCTAGGTGACAGAGTGAAAGCCAGTCTAAAAAATTAAAAATAATAGTAAGGTACACTTATACTTGCATAGGTACACATTCAGATACATATGCATAATTATATTTGTACCATTTTAAAAATCAATCTCCTCCAGAATATATTGGATAGGACAATTATTTAAACCACATTTTCTTTATTCTTATTTAACAAATAATGAGTACATTTTAGTGTGGTCCAAGTTTTCATCATGGAAAAAACAAGAAATAAGCAATGACTTTTTATATGTGATGACACAGATTTTGTTCTCTCCTTCTACCAACTTATGAATTGCTTATTCAGATATTGAGAAATGCATATTTCAGGTAGAGATGTCATCAGTTCTGATGCAGATGCATTCACATGTAAATAATCACCATAAACAAGTCAATATAGGATAAATATCTAATATGCTAGGGAAATTAGGACAATTCTGATACAAAGGTACCAACTTTATAGGAAAACACCAAGGAATGGCCTGTGGCAGACAACATAATGTATCAGTAGGAAACTGGATGTTAACAAGAGGAAGCCAAGGGGTGGGGATATAGCAGCATATATTGCAAGCAGACACTGACAAGGGCAGATGTAGAAAAATGATTCTCAACTTTAGACCCCTAGAGCAACATGAATGAAATCACATCCTTGTGTTCTGGGAAATAAAACAGGCAAATTGGATAGAAATAAAGAGAGGCTTTAATTATCTAAAAGTAAATTGGGAGCAACCCATGATAATACTGAAGTGGGGTTATTATAGAACACAATGTAGAGTTAATTCAGAAATCACTTTGCTCAAAAACATCAACAGCTGGTTTTAATAATAGACACAATGAATCAGAAATGAATAAAACCTTGAGATGGAAGATTATCTGAGCAATTCTAATCATATTATTAGATTTACGAAGGAAAATAAAATGCAAATAATCTATAAAAGTAACATTTCTGTGAATACGGTTTTTAGAAACATTTTTTAAGAGAGAAATCTGAGGTCATACTAAATGTTAGCATACCTATTTCATGGACACATTTTCTGGGTTTCATGCCACAATGAGCAAATTATATGAGTGAGAAGGAATTTACTACAAATAATGAAAGATACATGGTGAGGGGAAAATCCGAACGTAAGTGGAGAATAATTTTCAGAATTTAAAGTAGACTCCAATTGACTTCTTTTTTCTTAGGTCTTTTGAATGTGAAGTTTTGTGTGTCACCAGTGGACTTCTCGGCCTGTTCAATTCAAAAATGGCAGAAGGTTATGTAGAACAAATTATAGTTAAATGTCCCAGCATGTTGAGTTCAGGAAAACATATAATGAAGGCCCACAGAACTTATAATTAGAAGCCAAATCTTGTATATATATTACAAATTAAGGAATCATGATGGAAACAATAGATTTGAAGGAATACGTTCTCAACAGATGATCTACATACTTTTATTAAAATTGTCCATGCACTGGGTATTGTCATATTCATTTAACCAGTCTACTCACTAAAAGCATTCAACATCACATATAGCACAGCCATCCCATCATTTACTAATGTGAACTTGAACAAGGTATGCCATGTCTCTGTGCTTTAAATCTCTAATAAGAAAACATACATATAATTTATATATGTGTCTACGTGTGTATGTGTATTAATGTATGTGTGTTTGTGTGCATTTCCACTGAAAAACGCAGACACAACGGTAAACCTACTAGCAGTGAGCACCCTAGTTTCATAGTTGACATCTCTAAATAAATCTCCATTGAGAGGAGCAGGAAATGCAAAGTCCAGAAAGATGTAAAATCATAAACATTTAGCAGTGTCATGTCAAAAGAACTGAAGAGATTCACTGATTAAATATGAGATCATTTGACTAATTACTCCAATGGATTAAAAATCATGAAGTA
This sequence comes from Rhinopithecus bieti, assembly GCF_001698545.2. NCBI lineage: Eukaryota > Metazoa > Chordata > Mammalia > Primates > Cercopithecidae > Rhinopithecus > Rhinopithecus bieti. Next base: position 2,057,115 of record NW_016813386.1, read on the forward strand.
TGCTTAAATTCATGAGCAAATATGAATACTGAAAACAAGCAAGTAAACACATAAGCAAACAAAAGCGTCTTTCTTCCTCTTTGGGAGATTTCAATAAATCAACTGACTATTTGGAAAATTCATGAAAAAATTAAGAAGTTATCATACCTTTCTCATATGAACAATACTTCAGATATACAAATCATTGATGAAACTAATTTTCTTGTTATAGGAATATTTAAGGTAATAAATAGAGACAATGATAGAAATCGAATATCACAGTTTGCTTCAAAAGCAAAAACAGATAGACATTAAAAAGATGAAACCTGATTGACAGTGAGTTGATAGTAACAGCAAGGTAACGAAAATATGAGGGTTCATGTTGAACCTTTTCATAATCATTTTTTAAGCCTTCTAGCTGTGGTCTAGATAGACAGACAAAGGTAAGAATGACAGAGAGGAGCTGAAAAAGAACCACCTAATAAAAATCAGCTGTACAAATTTGAGGGTGGAAAAGGAAAAAATGAAAAAAGAATTGGTGCCAAGGTTAAATCAACTGCCTTCCTGACAGATACCCTGAGTTGTTAGAAGATTTGGGGTAAGGGTCTTTGAATGTGGAAGAAAAAACAAATACAAGAAAAAGAAGAGGCTGCAGAAGAATTTCAAGAATAAAAGCATATTTGCTAAAGCAGACAGGTAGCACAGCCCTATGCTACCTACAGTATAAGCTAAGAATTAGACTTTCCCATCATCAGTTGCAGTAAATTAGACATGATTTTCTTTCTTTCTCTCTTTC
>NW_016813386.1:2058010-2096250 GCF_001698545.2 Rhinopithecus bieti
GATTACAGGCTTGAGCCACCGCGCCCGGCCGACAGCACCTTTTCTATGGCCTCATTCTGGGTCCTGATAAAATTTACCAGCTTAGAATCTGATATGCAGAGACCTCTAGGAAAATGACTGAAAAAGTTGATAAATATGTAGAATCTATAAAATGATGGCACAAAAGGGAATGCTGCATGTGTATGAGTGTGGTTATTCTAAACCATGGCTGCAAATTCTTTGACACTCCTCAAAGCTTTTGACATTCTTTTAAGCCTTCTGTTGTGGACTAGACAGGACAAAGGTAAAAATGAGAGCAAGGAGCTGAAAATAAACAAAAAGAAAAGAAAAGAAAAAAAAAAAAAGAAAAAAAAAAAAACAACCTAATAAGAGTCTATTGGTGGGTCCTTGCCCACTTCACTTCCTTTATATCTGGACAAGCATGTGACATCTACCCAGGTAAAGTACTTAAAGAAGATGCCACATTACTTCTGAGGCTAGTGATACGGTTTGGATCTGTGTGCCTACCCAAATCTCATGTTGAAATGTCATCCCCAGTGCTGGAGGTGGGGCCTGGTAGGAGGTTATTGGATCACAGGTGCAGTTTCTAATGGTTTTGCACCATCACTTTGGTGCTGTTTTCATGATAGAGTTCTCATGAGATCTGGTTGTTCTAAAGTGTGCAGTACCTCCCCCCTTATCTCTTTTTCCTGCTCAACCATGTGAAGGGGCAGCTCCCCCTTTGCCTTCTGCCATGATTCTAAGTTTCCTGAGGCCTTTATTGAAGTAGAAGCCCCTTCCTGTATACCCTGCAGAACCATGAGACAATTAAATCTCTTTTCTTTTTAAATTACTCAGTCTCAGGGATCTTTTTCTTATTGCAATGTGAGAGTAGACGAATACAGAAAAACTGTTACTGAGAAGTAGGTAATTGCTCCAAAGATATCTGAAAATGTGAACTTTGGAAGTGGGTGTGGGCAGAGGTTGGAAAACCTTGGAGGGCTCAGAAGAGGAGAGGAAGATGAGGGAAATTTTTGAACTTCTTAGAGACTTGTTAAGTTGTTGTGGCCAAAATGCTGATAGTGATATGGACAATAAAGTCTCGACCGATGAGGTTTCAAATGGAAATGAGGAACTTATTTGGAACTGGAGTAAAGGTCAGTTTCAATAATACATTTTAGGAGAGAAGCTGGTGGCATTGTGCCCTGCCCTTAGGATCTATGGAACTTTGAACTTGAGAGTAATAATTTAGTGTTTCTGGCAGAAGAATTTAGTGTATCTGGCAGAATAAATTTAGTGTATCTGGCAGCAAAGCATTCAAGATGTGTCCTGAATGTACCCTATGCTCGTATGTATGAGCAAAGAAATAAAGTAAAACTAGAAATTGTTTTATTTATTTTTTGTTTATTTTTTAATACTTTAAGTTTTGGGGTACATGTGAAGAATGTGCAATTTTGTTGCATAAGTATACACATGCCACGGTGCTTTGCTGCACCCATCAACCTGTCACCAACATTACGTATATCTCCTAATGCTATCTCTCCCCTAGTCCCCCATCCCTGGTGTATGATGTTCCTTTCCTTGTGTCCATGTGTTCTCATTGTTCAGCTCCCACTTATGAGTGAGAACATGTGGTGTTTGATTTTCTTTCTTGTGATAGTTTGCTGAGAATGATGGTTTCCAGCTTCATCCATGTCCCTGTAAAGGAGATGAACTCATTCTTTTTTATGGCTGCATAGTATTCCATAGTGTCTATGTGCCACATTTTCTTTATCCAGTATATCATTGATAGGCATTTGGGTTGGTTCCAAGTCTTTGCTATTGTGAATAGTGACACTATAAACATACTTGTGCATGTGTCTTTATAGTAGACTGATTTATAATCCTTTGGGTATATACTCAGTAATGGGATTGCTGGGTCAAATGCTATTTCTAGTAGAACTAGAACTCATATTTGAAGGAGAAGCAGAACAAAAAAATTTGAAAAATTTGCAGCCTGGCTATTTGACAGAAAAGAAAAGCCCATTTTCATGGGAGAAATTCAAGCAGGCTACATAAATTTGCATAAGTAAAAAGGAGCCAAATGCTAATAGCACAGACAATGGGGGAAAGGCCTCAAGGCATTTTGGATACCTTCCTGGCTGTCCCTTCCATCACAGGCCTAGAGGCCTAGGAGGGAAAAATGGTTTCACGGGCCAGGTCCAGGGCTCTGCTGCTCTGTGGAGCATTGAAACAATTCTCCCTACATCCCAGCTGCTCTAGCTTCACCTGTGGCTCAAAGGGGCCTAGGTAAAGCTCAGGCCACTGCTTCAGAGGGTGCAAGCCATAGCCCTGGCAGCTTCCACATGGTGTTAAGCCTGTGGGTAAACAGAATGCAACAGTTGAGGCTTGGGATCCTCTGTCTAGATTTCACAGGATTTATGGAAAAGCCTAACTGTCTAAGCAGAAGCCTGATGCAGGGGCAGAGACTTCATGGGGAATATCTACTTGAGCAGTGTGGGGAGGAAATGTGGGGTTGCAGCCCCACAGAGAATCCCCATTAGGGCACTACCTAGTGGAGCTGTGAGAAGGGGGCTACCATCCTCCAGGTCCCAGAATGGTAAACCCTGTACCTGGAAAAGTCACAGACACTCAACGTCAGCCCTTAAGAGCAGCTGTGGAGGTTGAACCCTGCAAAGTCCCAGGGGCAGAGCAGTTCAAGGCTCTGGGAGCCCACCCCTTGCACCAGCATGTCATGGATGTGGGACATGGAGTCAAATGAGAGTATTTTGGAAATTAAAGTTTAATCACTGTCCTCTCACGTTTGGATTTACATGGGCCTATAACCCCTTTGTTTTGGCTGATTTCTCCCTTTTGGAATGGGAGTATTTACCCAATGCCAGTACCCCATTGTAGCTTGGGAGTAATTAACTTGTTTTTTTATTTTACAAGCTCATAGGCAGAAGGGGCTAGCCTTGTCTCAGACAGGACATTGTACTGTGGACCTTTGAGTTAATGTTGAAATGAGTTAAGACTTTTTGGGACTGTTGGGAGGTGTGGTTGTATTTTCCCATATGAAAATGACATGAGATTTGGGAGGGACCAGGAGGGGCTAGGAATTATATGGTTTGAATCTGTGTCCCCACACAAATCTCATGTAATTCCCCATGCTGAAGGTAGAGCATGGTGGGAGGTGATTGGATCACGGGAGCAGTTTCTAATGGTTTAGCACCATCCTTTTAGTGCTGTTTTCATGGTGGAATTCTCATAAGATCTAGCTGTTTAAAAATGCACAACAACTTCCCACCCCACCTCTCCTTCTCCTGCTCCACCATGTGAAGGGGCAGTTTCCCCTTTGCCTTCTCCCACAATTGTAAGTTTCCTGAGGCTCCCTAGAAGCAGAAGCCACTATGCTTCCTGTACAGCCTGCAGAACAATGAGCCAATTACAGCTCTTTTCTTTATAAATTACCCAGTCTCCCATATTTCTTTATAGCAATGAAAAAAGTAGACAAATACAGCTAGAAATACCATATAGCTTCCATTTTGCTTACGGGTAAAATTCTTCTTGAAAACCTGAGACTTCACCTAAGAAGTCTGCCTACTTGAGGTTATCTTGATGTAGAGGTCCCGATGCACTGGACATGTCAATTGTGAGTGAAACTTTCTTGGACCCTGTATACCAGCCCCTCTGACAGCTGACTATCAGTAGATTTCGATTGATGCCATAAGAAGCAGAATTGCCCAGCAGTTAACTGCAGAAATTTCTGAACCTCAAAATCTTGAGATATAGTAAAATAACTGTTACTTTAAGCTACCAAGTTTTGTGGTAAACAACTAGATTATGAGAGATCACAAGATCTGATGCATAAGAATGATGAATCAAATGTGTCTTAAGTTGAACTTTAAGTTACTATTGAATGAGTAAACAACAAATACAAAAACAAAATGCTTGGGTAAATGCAGCTCTCCAATGCTTCCTTATTTCCCCAGCAAAACACACACACTAGTTCAATGACTACTGCATGGTAGAAAAGCAAATAAATCACTGTATCCCTGTTTTTCCCCCTTACACAAGTGTTATAATATTTGAGCCATATAAAATATATATTTACATAAATCTGTCATATTCTATACTAATCAAGAGGAATACACCAGCAATCTAAGAAATGGAACATTGTCAATAATGTGTGTCTTCCCACATCCTTTTCACCTATTCCATGTCCCAATCTCCTTGTCTTTTATGCTATTAGAGAAAGGGGAAGACCATGTAAGTATCTACTTACTACCACAGGGACAACTAATCACTTTATAGCATCCAGAATCATACAATTTATAATCTACTTTTAAGAAGTATAACAAAAACATATTTTTTCTTTACCTTTATTCATTGTTTCTGTGCATCATTTTATAAATATTCAAAAATAGGTCATTTGTTTTACTGTTACTAATATGCAATTAAGAGAGGAGAATAAATTGGGATTGGATTATTTTGAAAATATTGTATAACTACTTCAACAGGATAACTGGCATTTTCAGGATTCAAAGCTACACAATCATTATATTGTTATCTAGCTGCATGTCACTTTATAAATCTGTCAGCTAAATCACATATATAAATACAATATCTAGCATTTGGGAATATTATGTGAATTTATGACACTTCCTGAAAGATTCTGAATCTAGAAAATTATGAATAAATTTACAAGCAGAAAAATATATTGTTTTCATCTGTGATACATATAATCTAGCTGTTCTATGTGCAGAGTAGCTAACTGAAGCTGACATATAGATATAGATATAGATATAGATATAGATATAGATATAGATATAGATATGACAAGAAACTTAAGACAATAGGGTAGTGTTATGGCAATATGAAGCTCTATGAAGTTTAGTTAGTGTTTCAAACATCCAACTTGTAATATAGTCACAAAGACTTAAATAGTACGGCTCTATTTATGAAAATATTTTCTAAAGACAAAACACTACAAGGTAAAATCTATTTTCTTAGTTTTTAGAATTAGGTGACATATTTTTGGGCATATAGTCAAGATTTTTTGGCCACCCTGGCTATCATCTGATAGTTATGTGACACTGTAGCCCAATATTAACAGACACAAATTGTTGTAATTCTTATCTATAATAATACCTTAGTAGATACCAAGCCTATTATCATAAGCCCAAAGACAACTCTAAGAATACATTTTTAACTTTTAATAAAAAGAAAGAAAAAATGTACTGACCTAATAAAAATATTTCACAAGTAAATATTAACTACTAAGAATTTTAATTACTAACAAATGGGAAAGCTACATGTATCTCACAAATACCTATAACCAACTAACCTTAAACAAGGCAGACAAAAACATACAATGGGGAAAAGGTATCCTATTCAATAAATGGTCCTGAGGAAATTGGATAGCCATATGCAGAAGAATGAAACCAATTCCTTATCTCTCATCATATACAAAAATTAACTCAAGGTGGATTAAAGACTTAAATGTAAGACCTGGAAGCATACAAATTCTAGGAAAAAAATCTTAGAAGAAACTTGTCTGGACCTTGGCCTAGGCAAAGAAATTGTGACTAGGAACACAAAAGCAAATATAATCAAAACAACAATAAGTAAATGGGACTTAATTAAACTAAAAAGCTTCTGCACAGAAAAAGAAATAATCAACAAAGTGAACAGACAACCAGTGGATTGGGAGAAAATATTTGCAAACTATTTATTCAACCAAGGACTAATATCCCCAATCTACAAGAAACTCGAACAAATCAGTGAGAAAAAACCAAATAATTCCATTAAAAAGTAGGCAAACAACATGAAAATTTCTCAAAAGAAGATATACAAATGGAAAATAAACATATGAAAAATGCTAAACATTGCTAATCATCAGGGAAATGCAAACTTAATACACTCACTTAATATAAACACAATTATATAATATCTTACCCTAGTCAGAATGGCTATTACTAAAAAGAAAAAAAAAATGATGTTGGCATGGTGCTCTGAACAGGGAATGCTTATACGCTGTTGGTTCAATGTAAATTAGTACAGCCTCTATGGAAAACAATACAGAGATTTCTCAAAGAACTAAAATATATCTACCATTCTATCCAGAAATCCCACTCCAGGATAGCTCCCCAAAGTGAAAAAAGTCATTATATCAAAAAGACACTTGCAAGTGTATGCTTATCGCAGTACAACTCACAATTGCAAAGACATGGAGCCAACCTAAGTTCCCGTCAACTTGTTGATGGATAAAGAAAGTGTAGTATGTATGTAAGTGTGTTTGTGTGCATGTGTGTGTGTATGTACGTGTGTGTATATATATACACATATATATATGAATACCACTTAACAGTTAAAATGAATAAAATAATACCTCTTGCAGCAAATTGGAACTGGAGGCCATTATCCTAAGTGAACATTATCCTAAGTGAAGTAACTCAGGAATAGAAAACCAAATAACACATTTTCTCACTTATAAGTGAGAGCTAAACTATGGGTAAGCAAAGGCATACAAAGGTAAAATGGACACTGGAGACTCAGATGGGGGAAGAAGGGTAGGAAATGGGAATAGAAAATCACCTATTGGGTACAATGCACACTATTTGGGTGATGGGTACACTAAATAAAAGCCCAAATTTCATGACTATACAATTCATCCATGTAAGCAGGAACTATTTCTATCCCTAAAGATATTGAAATAAAACAAATCCAAATTATTCACATTTTATGAGAACAAAAATCCTCAATATGAAACAATAAATATTTAAGTCATTATTTTAACATTCTTAGGGGGTGGATCATGGTGTAACTGATACTATGGGAATAAAACAATAAAAAACACGAGGCATTAGAGGAGGTTACATTCTGAGGGAGAAGGTCAAGGGAAGTGGCAGAAAATTTTCCATTTAGAGCCAATTAGTTATCATTGCATGTATCTTTTTTCTTTTTTTTTTTTTTTTTTTTTTAGAGATAGGATCTCACTATGTTGCCAGGGTTGAATTTGAACTTCTGGAGATTCTTCTGTCTCAGACTCCCGAGTTACTGGGAAAACAAATGTGTGCCACCATGTCTATATTCCGTGTATCTTAGGATTTTTATAATTAAAATAACTAGTGGAAGGATTAAGTACTCCATTGACTTAGTGAGGACACAATCCATGCCCCTAATCTTTACAATCCCAGGGGCAGCTGGGAGTGTGCATGGAGTATAGATGGTGCTCAATAAATATTTAATTAAATGAGCAAATGAAGAAAAGAATGAATAAATATTTATAAATTGCATTTTAGTGTCCATCAGTATATTCATATTGTATATTTTAAAATACATACACTGTATCAGCCATCTGGGGCTGCCATAGCAAAATACCACACACTGGGTGGGTTAAAAAGCAAACATTTATTTTCTCGTAGTTTTGGAGGCTGAAAGTCCAAGATTCAGGTACTGGAAGGGTAAGTTCTGCTGGGTCCTCTCTCCCTAAATAGCAGGTGTCCATCTTCTGGCTGTGTTTTACGTGGCCTTTTCTTGTGGGTATTGGTGTTCCTTCCTCTTCCAAGGAAGTCCTATTCCATTAGACTCCCATCCTTATGATTTCATTTAATCTTAATTTTCTCCTACAGGCCCTGTCTCCAAATACGGTCACATCAAAACCTTCAACATATGAGTGGGAGGTAGGGGTAGAATTCAGTCTGTTAACACACACTTACTTGTTTGTTGCATTTTTACTTTAACTCACTGTTGCTGTCATCATAAAAGATGATAAAGAAAAACTGTCCCTTGGTCTGAAGTAAAAAAGAGTAGATATCTTCACAAAGTGCTAAAAGTCAAAGGGGTATTAAAATATCCTGAAATGTCACAAAACTATCAAAAGTCAGTCATTCCATTCTTCTTTATATGCATTTTTCAAAAAATATACATTTATTATTTCCTTCTGATTTTTCTTTTCTTTCTTTTTTTTTTTTCTTTTGAGAGGGAGTCTTGCTCTGTAGCCCAGGCTGGAGTACAGTGGTGTGATCTCGGCTCACTGCAACCTCTGCCTCCTGGGTTCAAGTGATTCTCCTGCCTCAGCCTCCCGAGTAGCTGGGACTAAAGGCTCGGGCCATCACGCCTGGTTAATTTTTGTATTTTTAGTAGAGATGGAGTTTCACAATGTTGGCTAAGATGGTTTCCATCTCTTGACCTCGTGATCCGCCCTCCTCAGCCTCCCAAAGTGCTGGGATTACAGGCATGAGCCACTTCGCCCGGCTTCCTTCTGATTTTTCTTTCTTTGGAGTTCAGAACAACCAGTGAAGTATGTGGGAGAAGAAATTTGAGAGGTATCCTCTAATTCGGAGTATCAAAATAAGCTTAAGGAGCTTTCTTTGGGGAAATAAGGTAAGAATTGGATAAGTGTTGAAGTAGGGCTACACACTAATCATTTCTTATGTGATAAAGAAATTATAATGACCTCTAGTCTTTGAAACAGAGAATAACTGGTGATGAGTAACCAGGGAGTAAGTTATTTCAGCCACAATCATGTAGAAACAAAGTGCCTTAGATTAAATGATAGTTAAAGCGATAATTTTACCAGACTAAACTTCAAAATACAAAAATCAGGAAGGTAAAAGAATTATTAAGACTATAGGAAAAGTTAATTAAAATTCAAGGGCTGAAGGTTAAAACATTAAAATACATCCTAAAATTGTAACATGCTCACTATCAATATTTTCTTCACCTAGTTACATCACTTTCTTTCTTTTCTGTAGTGGCTTAAATAACTTCTTTTAGTATTATAAAATCAAAATTCCATAAAACTTGTAACTCAAATGATCTTAATATATACGGATTTGCTAGGTCCTGGGACATGTGTGCACTGCATAAGGGCTTGTAGGTCTGAAACTCAGCCTGCCCTGATCCGTCAAGACATGGTCCTGGTACTGGGCTATGTAAGCTGAGGCTAAAGAAGTCTCAACTTTTCTATTCCCAAAGCCACAATCCTTTAGCAAAAACTCTACACCCAACAGCCTCTGTCTTCTCAGGACAGGGGCAGTATCTTTTAATGTGCCCTATGGGGTAGTTGTTTTCCTGCATAAATGGAACAAGCAGCCTAGATTTTCATTAAAAATCAGCAATCCAGAATATTGCCAAATGATTTTTGCAACACTGTTCACAATGGCCAAGATATTGAGTCAACCTAAGTTTTCATTAACAAATGTATGGATAAAGAAAATATTACACAGAGAGAGAGACACACACACATACACAGAAGAACTCAGTCTTCAAAGAATACAATCCTGTCATTTGCAGCAACATGAATGAATCTGGAAGATACTATGCTCAGTGAAGTAAGCCAGGGACAGAAAGACAAACGTTGCATGATCTCATTCATACGTGGAGTTTAAAGAAGTCAATTTCATAGAAGTAGAGAGTCGAATAAGAGTAGAATAGTGGTTACCAAAAGCTGAGGAGGGAAGGGCAGAGTTGGGAGAGATTGGTCAACGGGTACCAAGTTACAATTAAGTGGAAGGAATAAATCTGAGTTTTCTATTGCACAGTTGAGTGACTATGGTTAACAATATTGTATTGCATATGGCAAAATAGCTAGAGAGGATTTTGAGTGTTCTCACCACAAAGAAATGATAAATATACAAGGTGATGGAAATGCTAAATGCTGTTTCTGTTTTTACGTGATGTATACAAGTATAGAAATATCATACTGTACCTTAAATATGTATAGATATTTATAAATGAAAACACAATTTAAAAAATTCCTAGACTAGGGGAGAAAGGTCTTTTTTAAAAAACAGAATATGACTTAATGGTCCAGAAAGATTTTCCTCTCTACTATCTGGTGTACTACCTACTAATTAGCAGCATGAGCTATGTACCTTATTGCATGTCTTTTTATCTTGACTGTTAGTAATAGTGGCTGTTCTCCTCATCAGCCAGGATATTGTGACATTGATTTCTGCTCTGTCACTATCTCTCCTCCCCCCATTTATGTCCTTCTCTTGTCCCCTCTCGACTCCCCCCACCCCCATTTGCTTTTATTCATAGCCTTGTAATAGTCATTTTGAATATTATGGGACCTGTGTTTTTCTTCCAGCGTTACTTTTCATAGCTTTAGCTACCTACCAAAACTCTGTTAACTACATCTCTCATAATTATTTGGTCTCCAAAACAGTAAAATCTAAAATTTTACCAAATATTAAATGTTTACCTCTCTTTAGGCCTCCTTTACTTTTCATTTTTCCCCACAGAAACTTCCTTACGGACACTGACTCTGCTAGCTACTCCATTTGATCTGAATCCCCCATGCAGGCAAGTCACTGAGGTCTTCTCTAGAGGTAGAGTCATTCTGCTGATTCTGTCACTAATTTATCAGTTCCAGCTCTAAGGCTTTACTATCTCCTCTCCCATGATAAAAAAATTACAAAACAACTGATCTCTAATCATCTACCTCCTGCATTTCCTTGTATCATTCTGCATTGACCCTTTGCATGGGACCTCAAGGTCTTTGCAATAATTTTGCCCAGATACAGTCGGTATCCAAAAGCTGTACCTTCCAATTATTTTGCAGAAACTGTCCTGTTTTTCTCCTTTCTGTTGTTTTCATCTTACCAAACTTCTTACTACTCCATAGAAGACTTTATACCCGTATTTCATGTATGTCTTCTGGGAAGAAAAACTGTGTTTTATTTATCTTCATATTTTCCACAGGCACTGCTTTAAGTCTAGTTTGATTTTCTTAGCGCTTCCTACACTTTCATAATTATCTTCTGAATAATCTGCTCATTTTCAATATCTTTTTAAAATCAACTCTATACCCCACACCTTAGAAATTCTTAAAGAACAGCTCTGAACATGTCCTGACCCAGAAACTCCTTCTTATTTTTAATGCAAAATCTATATTGTTTTTCAATCTAGCCTCAACTTGTGTTTCTGCACCGATTTAACCCATCCCTCAATAATTCTCGATAACTTCTTCTCTGGTAAACCGTCCTGAACAGTTTCTTATCTGTCCTCTGTGATGCATGTATATACACAAACATACGCACAAATATATTGCATGTAAAATGTAAAATCATAAAATATAAAATGTTTCTGAGCTATATCTTCCATTTCATTGTTCTTGTATTGGTCCCAACTTTTCATTATTTTTTCTTTCCAACATTTAAAAGAAATAGCTTCATAGAGATAAAAACTATATACAGTGAATTGCACATACTTTAAATTTGATCACATCCTCCTGTCCCTCCCTACTCCCACCTCCATCCACAGGTTCCAGTGATCTTTCTGTCATTACAGTTTAGTTTGCATTTTCTAGAATTTTATAAATAGATTCAAACAATATGTATTCTTTTCTCAGCATTCTTTGATGAATTAATTTTCAGATTCATCCATGTTTTTGCATGTATTGGTAGTTTTCTTCTTTGTATTGCTGAGTAGTATTTCATTCTATAGGCATACTACCTGTTGATAGACATTTAGGTTGTTTCCAGTTTTTGGCTATTAAAAGTAAAGTTGCTACGAACATTCATATCAAAGTCTTGTCATGAACATTTGATTTTATTTCTCTTGGGTAACTACATAGGAAGGAAAAGGTTGATCATGTGGTAGGATTGTACTTAATGTTTAAGAAACTATAAATTTTGGCCAGGCACAGTGGCTACAGGATTATGCCTGTAATCCTGGCACATTGGGAGGCCAAGGCAGGAGGATCACTTGGGGTCAGAAGTTTGAGACCAGGCTGGCCACCATGGTGAAACTCTGTCTCTAATAAAAATACAAAAATTAGCTGGGCATGGTGGCGGGCACCTGTAATCTCAGATACTCTGGAGGCTGAGGTAGAAGAATTGCTCAAACAAAGGAGGTGGAGGTTGCAGTGATCTGAGATCATGACCCTGCACTTCAGCTTGGGTGACAAGAGTGAAACACTGTCTCAAAAAAAAAAAAAAAAACCATGAATGAATAAATAAATAAACAAACAAACAAATAAATAAACTGCCAAATTTATTACCAAAGTGGCTCTAGCATTTTTCATTCTCACTGGTGGTTCATGAGAATTCCAGTTCCTCAACATCTTCTCCAACACTTGGTATGATCAGGCTGTGCCATTTAAGATATAACAACAGATATGTAGTGATGTTCCATTGTGGTTTTAATTTGCATTTCCCTAGTGAGTAATGATGTGAGGCAGCTATTCAGTTGCCTTTTTGCCACCCATGTATCTTCTGTGGTGAAGCGACTGTCCAAATCCTTTACATATTTTCAAAAAGGGTGGTTGTTACATTATTGAGTTTTGAATATTCTTTATTATAAGTAAATGGTCCTGTCTCATCCCTACAGCCCATAATTCACTATGTTGTATAACTGTTGGCTGTCTGTGAAACCTAGCTGAGGAAGGAACTCTAGACAACCTGTCCCCAACCATTTTGGCACCAAGGACTGGTTTCATGAAAGACAGTGTTTCCACATACATTGGGTGGGTTGCTGGGGGTGATGGTTTCAGTATGAAACTGTTTCACCTCAGATCATCAGGCACTGGATTCTCATAAAGAGTGCACAACCTAGATCCCTGGCATGCCCAGTTCACAATAGGGTTTGCGGTCCTATGAGAATCCAGTGCCATCACTGATCTGACAGGAGGCGGAGCTCAGGCAGTAATGCTCGCTTGTCCACACACCTCTGCTGTATGGCCCCATTCCTAACAGGTCACAGACCAGTACTGGTCCACAGCAAGGAACTTGGGGACGCTTGCTCTAGACAACTGAAAGACTCTGGGTAGTTTTGTTGAAATGGTAGGAGGACTATAGATATCTAATTATCCACATATTTCAATCTCATGTTTGCATATTGACACACTGACCTCGTTTGCTTTAAAAATGTCTTCCTCTGTCTTCCTCTTACAATAAGTAGAAGAAAATAAAATAGATCAAATATTGCTTATTAGGCAATTGTATAATGTATATACTGATTTCCTTCTAAAATGTATAAATTCCTAATGTCTTCTATTTTCTCTTGAATTATTAATTTCTAACAAATCTCCCATATTTAGATGAAACAGCAATTCATTGTATCATATTTTCCCTTTACCACAATTTTAATTACCTTCATTTCATCATTGTTTTTATCTCCACAATTCTTTCATTTGTCTGTTTCTGTGTCTCTTATTAACTTATACCAAGTTAAATAAGATGATTCGTAATTATTAACAAAGCAACTATGGCTAAAGTAATTATGTTATTTATGATAATGACATTTTTTTAAGTTACCTAACTATAATTCATTTTGAATGTTCCTGTTCCCGTCAATTGGTAAGTAAACATAATTAATGATGTTAAAATCGTGTTAACCTATTAAATGTAATTGTCAGTTAAAAAAAAATTGTGACATACAATCCTATTTAATTCAACTGATAGTTACTTGAAATAAATATAACATTTTAAGTAGATGTTTGACATAAAATAAACATGCTCTTGTGAATCCCGGAGATCTGAGACAGGTCTCAGTTAATTTAGAAAGTTTATTTTGCCAAGATTGAGGATGCACCCCCACGACACAGCCTCAGGAGGTCTTGACAACGTGTGCCCAAGGTGCTCAGAGCACAGTTTGGTTTTACACATTTTAGGGAGTCATTAGACATCAATGAACATATGTAAGATGAACATTGGTTCTGTCTGAAAAGGCAAGACAACTCCAAAAGGGGATGGTGCTTCCAGGTTATTGGTAGATAAGAGACAAATGGTTGCATTCTTTTGAGTTTCGGATTAGGCTCTCCAAAGAAGACAATGAGATATGCATTTCTTTCAGTGAGGAGAGGGGTGACTTGGAATAGAATGGAGGGCATGTTTGCCCTAAGCAGTTCCCAGGTTGATGCTTCTCTTTAGCTTAGTGATTTTGGGGTTCCAAGATAGTTTCCTTTCACACTCTAAACCAAGTTTTGGTATTATATTAGATCATATGAAGTGGACAGAAGTCATTTAGATACTAAATACTTTATAAAACTAAATACTATAGTCTATAAATAATTTTTAAGCCAAAAGACTGCCAATCCTCTAATATTAATTCTTCTTGGTATAGAATAATATTAATCATAAAATAGTGTCAGAGATTACATAAATCTAAAAGATGTATGTTTAAAAAACATTTGTAATTATTTAATTACATATTAGTAATATTAACATTTTTAGGACACTAACCAGCATTACCATTCTTAAAAAATTCATAGAAGGCAACTGAGAGGCCAAATATTGCATTTATTTTTTTTCAATATGTACATGATTAATGATGACAGGAAGTGAAGTTCGACTTAAGATAAAACTCAAACCCCCAATAAAAACCCTAATAATAAAACGTCAACTTTAGTCTTTAGTCTTCAATGTTAGAAACATAATTAGATATTAAACAGAAGGAAGTCGGTTTTAGTCTGTGAGTTTATGCAGCTAGCATTTGGGCTACAACAGCTGCCTGTATACATCATGTAGCAAAATGCATGTGTTAACATGGATAGAACAAAATTTGAGCTTGTGCCTGTAAACAGAAACAAATACTATTGAATTTATATTAAACTCTCTATAGCCACATCAAATCATATGATTGTTTAAACAGAGGTCTACTATTACAATCATTATTCTCTATCAGTAAGAAATAAAGGCTGGGTGTGGTTGCTCACACCTGTAATCCCAGCACTTTGGGAGGACGAAGCGGGTGGATCACGAGGTCAGGAGTTCGAGACCAGGTGTCCCAATATGGTGAAACGCCATCTCTACTAGCAAATACAGAAGTTTGCCGGGCATGGTGGCACTTGGCCTGTAGTCCCAGATGCTCAGGAGGCTGAGGCAGGAGAATTGCTTGAACCCTGGAGGAGGAGCTTGCAGTGAGCCAAGATCACGCCACTGCGCTCCAGCCAGGGCAACAGAGTGAGACTCTGTCTCAAAATAAAAAAAAAAAAAAAAAAGAAAGAAAGAAGAAAGACAATATTTCAGTTCTACAGTGTATTTAAATTTATTGTATTGGAATTCTTTAAATAAGATGATATTTTAAAGAAGTTTTAGGTTCACAGAAAAATTAGAGGAAAGTCCAGAGATTTCCTACATAACCTGTGCCCCTATTCGATACTTAGCCTCTCCTATTCTCAACATCCCTCATTAAAATAAATCTTTAGTTTGTATTTATCCAAAAAAATAGTTAGTTCTAGTGTCTGTGGTGATTACTACAAACATGTATTTACAGCTTTTACATCCTAGATTTGGAAGTTAGTGATAGCCCTGGGAGAAGAATTTGAAGGACCAAGGGGATGTGTCTGTCTAGCATCTGTGATACACTTACCCTATGTTTTAGCCCAATGGGTCTGAAATAAATTACTGACAGATCATTTTAAAATGCAGATTCTGTTTCAGTAGTTCTGAAACAGAACTGGTGTGTGACTGGATTCTCCATTTTTAACAAGATCCTGGATTTTGCTGATGTGGCTGTTTGGGGACTTTAGATTATGGTCAAGACTCACAAGATGATACGGTTTGGCTGTGTTCCCACCAAAATCTCATCTTGAATTGTAGTCCCATAATTCCCACATGTTGTGGGAGGGACCCTGTGGGAGATAATTGAATCGTGGGGGCAGTCTCCCCAATACAGTTCTCACAGTAGTGAATAAGTCTCATGAGAGCTGAGGATTTTATAAGGGGTTTCCCCTTTTGCTTGGCTCTCATTCTCTCTTATCTGCCACCATGTAAGACGTGCCTTTTGCCTTCTGCCATGATTGTGAGACCTCCCCAGTGACATGGAACTATGAGTCCATTAAACCTATTTTTCTATATAAATTACCCAGTCTCAGGTATGGCTTTATCAGCAGCATGAACATGAATTAACACACAAGACCCTAGTAACTCTGTGCAAACGTCTTTGAACCACTTCAGAGCCCACCTAAGTCTCTCTCTCTCTCAAAGTGTTCTGGTTTGCCTACTGCTAAACCAAGAGGGAGTTAGTTGTCTTTAGGAGTATAGCTGCAGTGGGGATGTAAGATCTAGTGTGCAAACAAATATTCTTCTTTACTAAGATGTGTCTAAGGTGTGAAGGGGAGTAGATAGGGACCGAGGATGTGTATCATCAGGTTAAGTGTGGTTTCACAGGAGTCCAAGAATTCTAAATTTGAATTAATCCTTCCATATCATTAGAGAGTTGTATTTGTCAAGGTAGGAGACTTGAGCACATTTTATAATACTATACAGTTTATTAGAATGATTTATAACGTTTAAATATTAAGACATATCATATGTGAGCTTCATTTGTTTTCTTGTTCCACATCTTGTGAGTGGTAGCTCTGATCCACCAGTGGGTGGGAACACACACCACTTTTGTTCTGGCTGTATCCGGAATATATATGCTTAAGGCTTGCGGAGGAAGGTGGCTGTCTGCTGTAGCACTACAGACACATAAACACAGACACATAGACACACAATGGCAACACGATTTGACCTACTAATATTTTCATAGTTTGAATGGTCATAGTGATTACTTTGTTTAAAAGACCTATCCTCCAAGTGTCATATTTTAGGAGTGGGAGAAAAAGATAAAAATTTAGACCACCTGGATTCTGCTAAATTTCCACTGTTTCCACTGTTGTCTATGTACCTGAGGGCAGCAAAAGCACAACTGCAAGTATAAAAATGCTTTATTTTTCTACTTATACTAGCTAGGTTCATTATAATCCTGGGTAATTTGAAAATTTCATCATATTAAATGTTACTATAATTATTAAGCAAAAAGAATTTGACATTCAGCATTACTAAGAATAAACCAGTCACATTTGGAAAATTAACTGTAACCTTATATTTTCTTTTCATGTAATTGTGAAAATCAAGATTTTGCAATATTAAAAGATTCACAAGAATACGTAGAGCAGGATCAATATTTTATGTTGGAAGTTATTAGATTTCCACTAAGGGTTCTATTTATCAAAAAAGACTCACACAGCTCTATGACATTCATTCTGCTTTTAACCTGTTAAGACAGGGAGAGCATCATACAGTATAAGCAAATCAGACAACCATAAAGAACAATATCATGTTAGGGTAATTCTGAATAAACACATTAGGGAACTTTGAAGCTTTTAGACAGAATAGTGAACTATTAAATCTATTTCTCCTCCTCCGTCCTTTTTTTTTTTCCTTCAAGAAGGAGCAGGAGGATATAAAAGTTAAATGATTTAGGATTTAACTCCTTATAAGATATACTTCTGTGATCACATATAGTTATTATCTAGGTGGCACTCACCGGAAAAATGATTTTTGTTTTTTTCATTTTATTTCACTCACGTTACATAGGTACACCAGAATAATAAACCCTGAAGCTTTTTTGAAATAACTTCTTTATTTAATCATAAAGGGGAGAAAGTGTTGGCACATATTCAATAAGACATGAGATGAGTTTTACCTTTGGGCATGTTATTCACACCTGCCAAAATCTTCTAGGCTCTGAAGATACATTTATTTCCTTATAATTTTTCCCTGATTGTGAAAATTACAAAAATAAATAAATAACAGAAGACTAATTATATAGTCTCCCTGAAACAATATAAAGGAAAAACATGGAAAAATGACTTTAATAAAGTGGGATTCAGTACCATCTGCATTCAACACAGAATGTTAATTTGTCTCTTCCTTGAGAAGAAAGGTTTGGAATCAATCACATTTCAGAAATTATTAAAAGACACCAAATACAAACTAGAAAATTTTAGTGTTCTTGCCATTTTTATTGTATCAATGTTTACTTTTAGCTAATATAAATTATTTATTAATTTATACACAATTTCACCTGAACATATGTAAAACAAACATTGTTCAGGTTTCTGACTTTAGTTTGGTGTCACACCTTCACATACCACTGGTGCTGAAACTAGCTTCCTTTAATGCTCAGCGGACAATCTGAATATGGAAAAGTATAGTAAATGATTATATTGCTTTGTAAAAATGTGAGACAATTACCTGGTAGATTACCAGGAAAGAGTTGACTTTCCTCCTTCTATTTAGAAAGGCAAATAATTCAGAGATGGGATAGATGTTTTAATATGTGTTTCCCTCTTTAATCAGTCAAGACTGATCAAATTGGTGATTTATTCCCAACCTCTTTTTCTCCCAGATAATTCACCACTTTATTATTCTGGGCTTTGTAGTGCTTACTCAATCCTGTGATGGTCAGAGGGTACTCAGGCCGACTATGACTTTTAGCTGTATCATTTAATTTTTCAGCTGAGCTTTAGGTAATAAATCTGTTGTCAGCCTGTCTATTTGTGTCCCTCTAAGACACATGAGAAATGAAGCTGTGAAAAAAGCAAACCAAAGCGCATTGTTTCCTTCATGGCTAAAAGCAAGAGATCAACAGCAAAATAAAAATGCCTGTCTCTTACACATTGCAAAATGCATGCTGAGCCCTTTAGCTCATTTATCTACCTCCAAACAAGCTATCTGTGTGAAATGTATCAGGTATTTCTATAATGTTGGGATATGTTTTTGCAGCAATTTTAACCTGAAAATTATTCACTAAACAATTAGTAAGAAGCAATGGAACAAAACTTCATTTCGAATTTGCAAGTAAAAATATGCTATTTAATTTTTTCTCTGTGCTACTATGAAGCTAAATGGGTTAATAGGAATAATATGGTGGAAAACCTTACAGAAATTTATCTTGAAAATTTGAGAAATCATTTGACTCCAACTGTCAATTTCATCGCCTGCAAAATGAACCAGACAGTTTTAGATGATTTCTAAGGTCACTTTCAGCTTTAACATGTTATGTTGTTCTGATCTCATAAATCATACAGTGCCTCTCATTCACATATATATAACTTGAAATGATTATCGTTTAGAGAAGCCTGCATATTTAAGGCATGCCACTAACTGCACTGCAATTCAATACGTTCATTAAATTTTGTTATAGATGGAAAAATTTTAACCTCACCTGCAGCACTTAGCTTAAAGATTAAGCAGAAAGTGCTTTCCAAAATATACTTGCAAAATTGATATTCTTCTNTGTTAACACAAACAAGACTTCACGTTCTTCTCATTTACGATCTGATGAAAATCAAAGAACAGTATGCATGCCAACGAAAGACCATGAATTTTTCATATATTTGGTTCTTTTTCATGACTCCAAACCCCCATGTTCTCTGAAATGATTACACAGTTCTCTATCAGGAACTTTATCCCCTACGTGGCAAGAGGCCAAAGGAACATGAACTTGAACTGACCTTTTGATAAGTTTGATTGTACTATTTTTGCAACCTCAGAGGAAGAATATCATGCTTACTCTAGAAAGCAAGCAGTTTGTGAAATCAAGAGAATGGAGAAACAGCAAAGTGCTAATTAGAGAGATATTTCTGAATTCCCCAAAACTTAAATATTGCCCAAAGCAAAGTTCTATTAATCATAAAACATCTCTCTGTGGGTATGCATATATTATTAAATTTTATTGCAGAGTGTATGACGCAGTTAGGCTTCAATAATTATTTATTCATCATGTCATTCAGTAATTACTTATGGAACACATAAAGCTGCCAGGATAAGCTAAACACACTAAGGAACATTGCAGAGAATGATCTAACAAAGTATTCAACTCAGCATACCTAACTGGGACAGATTATATGGGATATACAGCTGTTCATAGAAAGTGTTTTGTTTTTCTATTATGATAAAAACATATTATTCCTTTCATTAAATTTTCAAGATCAGTCCTTTATCTTTTCTCTAGAGGAAGCTTAGTAAAAATTCCAGCAATTCAGACCAAAATGATCCTTTTAACCTTTAGCTAAAATGATACAAATTTATATATTAATCAGAACTTCTTAGAAGTGTGAAAAATTTTTATATTTTCACTAATCTAGATTGACACCTTCACTTAACTTCATAAAATATAAATTCAGGGAGTATTTGGAATGAATCAGAAGTATTCTTTATGGAATACTTTTAAAATGGCCTTTTAAAAATTTATTCTCCTGTTAATAGTAATTGAAATGTTTTCTAAAGAAAATCTTAGCATTCAAAGGGTTTTTTATTTCCTTTATAATATGTTTTAATGTTTTATGAGTATTTATATTAAATGGATTGTGATAATTCAGTATGTTATAAATCATCAGAATTCTTCATATAGCAAAATGAATATCTGCACTACTCTTTAAACAATTTACTAATATCCAATAGAGAGGAAAATGCTATTTTAAAGAATTCTTCAGGAAAAATAACAAAATCTATCGTTTTTATTCAAATTCCAAAATAAAGCCAGCTGACAACAAGTGATTTACTAATAGTCATTATATAACAAGCTCAGTGCAGCCCCGGGCAGCCTGCAGACACGGTGACTGCCTGACAAATGGCAGCGCTCAGGTTGGTTCCACGATTGGAAGCAATTACCGAATTATTCGGAAAGATTGTCAAATGTGTTACCATTCCCCCAAAGTGAAAACAGGCATAATACAATCTAGAAATTGGATTCTTAGGAAAAATGTACAAGTCAAGTTAGCAAGAAGTTATTGTGTACCTATTATGTCCCAATATCGTTTAAAGTGGTCTATGGGATAGAAAATAAATACTGTATTTGTCATGCTCTCCTCACGGGAACTACAATATTATTAGAGAGAAAAGACTTATATACATAAGACAATCAGAGACCAGCCTCATCTCTCATCCACACACCCCAGTTCACTCAGGTCTATTCCTCCTGGCTTTTCTCCTACTCTCCGAAAGTGTAATGTTTTTTCCCCCTCTAGATCCTCTGCTCATACTTAGCCTTGTGAGCTTCTATTTTTTCATTAAATTTTAGTTTTAATACAGCTTTCTCAAAGAGTCTTTCCTGGCACTTCCCTCCAACACAATCTAAATTGATCCCCCCCAGGTTTATTCTTTCACGGTCCCCTATATTTTACCTTTATTTGATTTATTATATTTAATACTATATATTTAATTTTGTGGTTATTGACTTTATATCTGCCTGCAACAAATGACGTGAACTCTTTGAGGGCAGGGGCAGATTATCTGTTTTGCTGTGCATCGTATCTCTTAACCTTACCTTGTGGTTTCTCAACCTCAGCCTAATTGACATGTATTGCCAAATAATCCTTTATTGTAGGGGGTTGCCCTATGAGTGGTAGGATGTTTAGCAGCCTTCCTGATATCTGTCCAACAGAGGTCAGCAGCCACCCACCTCAGATGTGATGAACAAAAATATCTCCAGACACTGCCAAATGTCAGCTAGGGAACAAAATTCACCCCAGTTGAGATCTGCCACCCTGCACTATTGACCAGCATATAATATTCATTTAATGAATAATGGAATAAATAAACTAACATGAGTCATCATACAACCAAATGTCATTTTGTGTTTGCCAATATTACATTGCCATTTCATAGATTTTTATGAGGATTAAATTAGATGATGAATGGAAAATGTTTGGGTCAGCTTGAACTTTATGATCAGGCTGTATAACAGAAATGAACTATTTGCCATGATTATAGATTCTTAAACAGATGAGTTAAGTTTGAAAAAAGTATTTTTAAGAGATCAATCTGACATCGTATGTAGAAAATAACACTAAATATTAATATCAACAGGAAACTACAAGTATAAAGACCAGTTGGCAGTCAGCATGAACAGTACTAGTTGAAAGCCACCGCTCTGGAAAGAAATAGCCTAGGATTCTAACAATTTCTACACTAGCCAATCATCTTAGACAGAGTGGATAAAGTCCAGTACTAAGGTGGGATGACATTGAAGATGGCCTTATCAATCTCCTTCACTATCCTTTTGCTTTAGGTTTCCACAGCTCACTGTTTACCAATAGCCGTCCCTGGAACATCTGTTTCACTCCTGCTCTTTGCCTTCAAAGCGCAACTCAGTCGTCACCTCTCAAAAATACCTAACCCAACCTCATTAGTCTACATGGATCTCTCAGCTACCTGATTTCGCACTCATCAATCCCAGGTAGTACAGCAAATCATTGCTTAACATAGTATTATACTACTCTTCTTTCATTCTTGGTAGGCCAATGTGTGATTAGACTTTATGCTTTCTACCTCTTTGTTATCCTCCAACCATAGCTGTAGGCATAGTAAATCATGGTTTTTATATTTTATCCTTTACTTTCTGAGTCATGGGATATCAAAGTAAGAAGGAATCCAGAGGTCCAGTAGCAGAGCTGTAAGAACAGTCATGAATCCCCATAATAATAATCAGAAATATGTTTAGCCAGATGTTGCTTGTCTATCTCTAGTGATGAGAAGAGCACTGTTTCATCTGCTTTCATTTTTGGAAGCGTTGTCTTTAAGCATGTCTTCCAAGTTATACAAACATAAACTCTTTAAAGATACTTTGTGCGACTACTTAGAGCTCATTCAGAGTACCTCATTAGTTCCAATCCCTCATTGTTTAACTATACATTTTGCCTTTTTGAATTTGCTTTATGTTTGTTCCAAAGTAGTTCTTTATTTTATCTATATATTTTATTGTAATCTTTATTGAACATTTAAGACTAGAGATATACTGAGTTTCTTTTAATTATTTTTATTATACTCTTAGCTTACTTCAGTGTAGTATACAACAATTAATTTCAAATAAATATTTGATTCTATAATTTGAGGCTGTTCCTGAAATCATGTTCATATGATGTAGCTTCCCTTCCTTGCTATCCTTCTTTCTCTGCACTCACCTGTTTTCATTGCATCTGGACGTTTGAATGAAGTTATAGAGGGAGGATGTGAGTGAATGTTATAAATAATGTAAAATTGGCATAAGCAATTGTTTTAAATGAAGCTAAAAATATATTGAAGTTCCCGACTTATCAAATAATTCAGGTTGAATGACAATTAATCCTAAAATCTGTAAAATCATTCCTTGGGTTAAAAAAAAAAAACATATAAAGACAGCAGGGAGTTTAACCTAAGTGTATTAATCAGTAATAAGGTCAATATATGTGAACAGTGTCATGAAGCTGAGAAAATCTAACTTAATTTTAGGCTACGTGAGCAGAAGTGTCCTGTGTGGGCCTGAGCAATGATAGTTCCCACAATGTCTCTTCATTGTGCAGACAACACCTGTAAGTTGTATAAACCTATATGAAAGTTTAGCATCCTATATGAAATACAGAACAGCGCCAGAACTAATGAGATATTCTGAATGGGATATAAGTGTCACGGAAACTATCTTTGAAAAGGGATTTTTCAAAAGGTGTGTGTGTTGAGGAGATAGTGGTGTCAAAGGAAGAACAGGATGACAAAGAAGCGTTAAAGCAACTGTGAATGTCTAACATTGAGAGATAAGATGCTTGTAAACAAAAAGCAATATGTATATGGTGGAAAGATTGTCATATGAAAGAAGTATTAAGAACATTTTTTAACGAATAGGCTATAATAGGTGTAATGAAATTCTATGAAAAAACAATTAGATTAATGTAAGGAAGTTGCTTCCAACAGTGCTATCTCAAGATAGAAGGTCCTATGTAATTGAGAAGTCATTTTGGATGTCATTAATTACTGACTTTGAAATCTCACCAGTCTGTCCTATGTTACAACAATCAAAACTATACTTTTAATAAGCAGGTAAGTTAAGATACATTAAGGAAAAAAGAACAGCGTTCAAATTTTAAAAATAAAAATAAGATTACATTTTAAATTAATAAACATGGGTCTCTAGGGAGATCTTATCAAAAGTTTCATGAATAACAAAGGTAGCAGCAAGGCAGAGATTTTATGCTAAATGGAATTCAAGTTTTCTATTTGGGTTTGGGAGGGAAATAGACAAAATGATCATTAAAGCCTCGGAGTCTAGATTTCTATGATGTAAAACTAATTGATTTTCAGGGAAAGTTAAGCCCATTTATTATAAAGGATGAAGGCTACACGGAATTAATGGGCTCTGTTTCAATACTCAGACATGGAGGCTTAATGCAACAGACCCTATCAATGGGAATCAGGAAGATGTCAAAGTGAGGCATCTGCTATGGTGTCAATAGCCATGAGCCGCCCAGCAAGTGCTGGTTACTTCAGTGCACATGAGTGCCAAAAGCCAAATGATACTTCATTGTTTTTAAAAAGGACAGTCTCTCTAATTAGCCTATTAATGCTGAAAGCCTGGTAGTAGTTAAAATATGCAGGAATTTTATTTTGTTTTCTGACACCATGTACATTATCTCTTCTCCCTTCCAAATGCCACCTGTCTCCCACTCCACACATACACAGGAAGAAATTAGACTAGTTGTCATTTAAGGTGCTTTTACTGCTAAAACTTTATGAAAAAATTTAGATAACATTTTTGTCACAAAAGTACACCCTTTTGATTAATGAATAAGATCTGTAGAATGGTTTTCCCCAACCTGTCCTAAAAAGGCACTCTGATTTGTCCATTTCTTCTTTTCATTCCCACCATCAAACATTGTCATTAAACAACTACTCTACTCAGTGTACTAAAAAAGATACCAGATACTAGAAAAGGTACTAGAAAAGGAGAAAGGTATGAAATATAGAATGCTATCGGGGTGTTAGATGCAGGTGCATGAAAACAATACATACTACAGCACCCATACAGATCACTTAGCTTCTAAAAATCAGTCCTCTGATCCATAGTATAAACATAATGCAGTACTTTGATTCATGATCCTTTTAACATTAAATTTCTCCTTAAAATTTGTGGAACAACAATATCATTTTCTGAAACAGAATATGAAACTTTTATATTGAAAAGTAAGCATGGTTTTTTGGCTGAAAGAAGTTTAAGATTTGAAAATTAAATAAATTCCTGAAATTCTATAAAATTGCACTTGAAGTTTTTGTATCCTAAGGTACAGGAGCTAAATATAACCTTAAAAATGGAAACTTGGAGCCTTCAGATTTGGAAAATTTTCTACATTATTATCAGTACCAGAGATGTATTAAAATTGTATATGCCCTAATAATATGAAGGGAAAAGTGGCACACGAATACTTTGTCATTATTTTAGTAATAGGTGGAGTTAAGACTGAAGTAAATCAATGAGCATAAGTCAAATATTAGCAAATACTTCATAATGCACAAATAAAATCAGCAGTCTAGCTATTTGTGCCTTTTGTATACTCAGTGCAAAACTTAAGAATGACTTAGCTAACTCAAGATGAGACCCGAAACACAATTATTCACTATAGGAAAAAAGAGCAAACATCTTCCTACAAACAGAAATTCAATATTTAGATATGAAAAACTTTAATGCCTCTTATGATGGTCATAAATTCTATTCACATGAATAGCACAAAAGTAGAGCTGCTTTTCACCAGGAAAGATATTAATGCGGTAAGAAAGATTTTATGATCAACTTTTCAGGCAAATCAATACAAATCATTCAACAAAATACTATTAAAAATCCTGGTGGTATCACACTTGGACATATTTATTGCTCACAGACTGTGATAACTGTCTGTCATAGAGTGTGAGACATGAATTAATGATTTTTCTTTCATCTGTTTAAATAATCTCATTTAAATATTTCAAAACTAAAAGTCATAGCAAGGAAGCTAAATTAAAATAAACGAAAAGAACTCTCTAGAGCACAAACATTTTCATAGCAATTTTTCATCTTTGCTTTATTTATATTCCTGGTGACTTCTTTGCAAGATACCTTAGAGATTTTAAGAGGTTTCTATTTAGCCAATTGTATCATAGCTCAAGTTTAAAACCTAATAAGTCATTCTTTAGACAGTTAGAACATAAAAGAATCATAGCAACTTCTGTAGGACTGTTTGAACCCAAAACACAATATAGGATGATCGAAATATAAAACACTAACTTGGGTGTGCTAGCATGGGGACGTTTCCTTATCATATTGATCACATATGTTTTTTACATATATTTATTTTAAATGTATATGTGCATTTACATTTATTTAATACAGTTCTGTGTGTCTGCTATTTTTTTAATTAATATCTGTCAGGCCTACTAAAATGTAATCCTCACAAGGGCAGAATTCCATTCTGGTTTCGTTGACTGCTGCATTCCAAACTTAACCCAGTGTCCATATTTTACCGGGAGCTTATTAAATCAATGAATGATCCTGAGAAACAGAGGACCGTGAATACTGCCCATTACAAACTGCTGGAGTGACTCTTGGGTAGAAAACATCCCAGGATCTTTTCGGTTATTGGTTTTCTGGTTAAAATTTTTTAATGACAATCCTAACACAAATGTCTTAATTCAAATATAATACTGAGAATTTCTGATGTAGCATCTCACAAATTCTCATATTCCCAAACCCTAAACATATCCCACACATACCACATCATATGCTAAAGTGAAGTAAAAAGGTTTAGCAAAATACATTTGGGTTTAGATGAGCCTGGAGAAGGAAGCACACTGTCTTCCTTACTTCTTTCTCTCTCTCCCTCTTTCTCTTCCTCCTCCCTTCTGTCCTTGCTTCCTTCCTGTTAACATCCCACTTAGAAGTTCTTCAGAGAGAGTAGCACTATGATATTTACTCAATAGTTCTGTCCCAATTGGTGTTTCTTTAGGTACTTCCCCTTAAATAAAATATTATCGTTGCTTTTTTGATTTATTTTTGCACCCTCTTCTCAGTAATCTAGATAAATTGCCAAGCAAGCACACTGTAACCTTGGTGAATTTATCTATGAGAACACTCACATAAGCTTGAAATTAGTATGCCCCTGGAGACTACCTTATTTTTCCTTCTTACTCAGACCTTTAGGTAGATAGTCAGCGTCTCGGAACTGAATAGACAGAATTTGCAAGCTGAATATTGTTGGCTCATAGAGTGAATTTCTCTTACACTTGGAAGAAAAATTGTGACTAAGTGACAGTGAGGTTTTTACTTGCAAGCTGTTGGTAACCTTCTGTCCCTATACACAGGCAGAGGGCTTTTTTGGTTAATGGGCTGAGTTTGTGGAACACTTGTCCCCTGGTGCTGTGTCTTAGCCCTTAGGTCAGAAGACAGACAATTTACATCCATTTACATGACATTTTTTATAGTCAAAGGCTACCAGTTTAGTCCCAGCAAGCCTGACCCTAACATGGTTTGATAAACAGGCCGGCAAGAAATACTGCATTAACACAGCTCTTCTATTTAGTCAAGGGGAAAACTACAGAAACATGGGTATTATATCACTCTACACTCATTCTGCTCTTACCAGGCTTTTAAAGTGCCATTAGTGCTTACTTGCAAAATCAGATTCAATTTAGATGATTAAATAAAAATGAAAAAATCTGTGCATTTTCTAAATAGCCCAACACTAAGATTGCTTACACACTTCTTTATACACATAACCATTTCTGTAACATGTCAGAAAGTAGAGATATTTTATAACTATTTTATGTTTATGGTATAATTTAAAAGGGTTTAAAATCAGAAAAAATGGTGGCAAACTGAGTATTTTCAGTTATAATATATTTGATTCATAAAAATTATCAGAAACTCAAGGGAGTAGTTTATCTTTTCTCTTCCAAAAGAGTTATATTTCACTTTAGGAAATATATTTTACTTTAAGAAATATACATATTTAAATAACTAGAGAGCAAACAGTTATTTTAACCAAGCCAGTGAGTATCGGCATTATCAGGGAGAACCTTTACTGCATATCATTAAGAAACCCTAGAAGTAAATTTTAGAATTACGTAAATTTTACTTGTCCGTTTATTTTTTTCTTGACTTACGTTTGAATAACTCTATGAGACTTCCAACACATTTTCCTACACTAATATCTTGCTTCATTCATTTAATAAATATTTATTGAACACCTACCCTATGACAGATACTATAGTAGGTCCTTTGGATATTGCAGTGAACAGAAGAGACAACATTTCTGCACTCATCAAGCTTCCTTTCCAGACATCAATTTTGAAAATGGTCGTAATAACCCAGTAAATATATGAGATAATTTTATGTCTTATATATTAGTGTTAAGGCCTATGAAAAAGAAATACTAGAGGATAGAGAGTACTGAGTGATACTAATTCAGATGAGTATACATGCAAAGAATACATATATGAGAAGATCAATTTTAAACAGAGGTGTGCATAAGTTAAGATTCAGCTATGTGTATACCTGAGGGGAGATTTTCCAGGCATACAGAACAGCAAGTGCAAAGGTCCTGGGGTAACATGATAGCTTAATGTCTTTAACAGCTAGGAAAAAGGCCAGTGTGGCTGACACAGAGTTAGAGAAGGGGAAGGAGAAGGTAAAAAGCAATCTAGGGTTAAAGGCACTGGGATGCATTGGAAAGAGGGTCCAAAGTTAGGTCACCTAGTTTTCACTTCTCACTTCAGTCGCTTGGCAGCTATTCACCATGTATATATTTAAAACAGTTGTAACTGTGTTGAAAATGAAAGAGTGGTATTCAGCTATAAAGTAATAATTAAATTAATATACTGTTGGGAAACAGGTTTTTTGCTCTACTATAATTCTGAAGCAATGACAATTACGGGAGAAAGAAATACCATGCAGCCTATTCTCCTCCACCCCCATCCCAGGATACACAAGCTTCGAAAACAAGCAAGAAATATTTACTATTTTAGTTGGTCTCTGTGATTGTAGGCTACAGAGATTCATTTGTGTTGCTCCAAGTGATCGGAGATTTATTATAAGTGTAAAGAAGAAAAAAATGCAATTTAATAGAAACACTGCAGTCTTCCTTTTATAGGAGAAACATTATTTACCTCCAGGAACTGGCAGTTCTTTTGTCCAACCAAGCACTTTTTAATGCCCACTTTGGCTATGAAAGGCCAAGCCTTCTAGAAATTTGGCCTAAATGGGACTAGTTGGACCAAAAGATCACTGAATCATTCTGCCACAAACTAATCACGCTTTGACTTCTCTTTGGCAGGCTGGGAGAAAGAGAGGGAGAGGTGATCAATCTATGGTCGAGAAGGACCCAAGCAATTAAATTTGGGAAAGGCAGGAACAGAGTAAAAATACAGAAAGAATAAGGCCACGGAGGTGACCACAGTATAGTCACTCCATTGTTCTGCTATGAATGACAACCTTCTTCATGTCTCTGCTGTCTTGCTAAATTACTTCCTCATCTCGCTTCTTTGTATCATCTATCTCTATCTCAGAGATAACACTTCCTTCTATACAACTTCAGATCATATATGGCCATCATGTTAAAATCTTTTTATGTTAACATTCCAAGTTTAGCTTTTACTGCCATTGATTTATACTCTTGGTGCTTTTTTCTGCAAGTTGCTGAGAAGTTGAATTTGATTTGCTTAGATATAAACTGATCAATGAAAGATGGAAGACCGTAGGTGCATAGACCTTAGTAAGTGGGAAGAATGTGATACTGACATGTCCTCAGCAGAAAGCAAAAATTTTGAAATCATGTTTAATGACTATTGAGTAAGGCAGACTCTTAAAATGAGGGTTAGGTTTGGGATATTTGAGATGGAATAAAAACAAGAAAATTTAAGGCATATTTTCTACTAGTTGATAGAATAAAACAAATATATGTTGTTGTATTATTTATTTTACTTAGTTATTATCTCATGAACAATAAAAAAAATATAGCTTCATTTTTAATTATAACAAGAATTCATATGTGAACAGGAATCAGAGAAAGCACACAAACAGTATTGTTCATTTATTGTACACTATTTACTGAGGCCAGATTTGCAGCTTCTATTTCTTCTCCACTGGGAACACAAGTAGATTTGTAATGTAAAATTAGAAACGGGGAATGTTTGCACTGCAAGAGACCTTAGAGAGCTTCTAATCTAATTTTTTCAATTTACAGATAAGGAAACTGAAACTCAGGGGGAGAAATTGAGTTCATTGAGATCACCGTTTAGTTAGTAGCCTAACTGAGAAAAGAACCCAAGATTCTTCTGTCCCAGGGCAATATTTCCCTCATATCATGCTGCTGCTCCTTCATCATAAGGGTCTAGGGTTTAACAAAACAAAAGAAAATATACATTAAAAAAATAGAGTGTGCATTATTTGCCACATGTTAAGTGCTTCTATGTTCAGCTGCTACTGCTTTCTTTTTTATTTTGTTTTCTGTATATTGGTTATATTTATATTTCCTTAGGCTTAAAGATTTATCATTCTAGGGATCTATGAAAGAAAGGGATGCTATCCTCTTACACTATTTTATCTGTCTTTTACAAAAGTATTATGTTTGATTATATGCATTTCTGTTTCTTTGAAAGTGCTCTAAAAGACTGTCATTCACACTGTGATGAGATACTTCTAGGCAGAAAACATACATTGCTCTTCAGTCTATGATAATCATAAATACTTGACTGACCATTGCTCCGATTGCAAGAATGCAAGTATAATTGTGTTTCCTTTTTAAAAATGTATATCTATGCATTGTAGTGTTACACTCTATATGCTCAGTACTTCCCAATACCACTTACAAAATGACCTTTAACCTTTTTCTCCGCTTTTCATCGAGTAAATACATCAAGCATTTTTCACATGTGCCAGTTTCACTTCTTTATGATGTCACAGATAATTGTTTTGGCCTCAGGGAAAGAATGTGCTTTCTGCTGCAAATAATGGCTGTAGAACCGTCTGAGTAAAAAATGAACTAGTTGTGAAGCCTTTTTTTTCTTTTTTCTTTTTTTTTTGTCTTATCAATTATGGAAGAAAGAAACTTTCCTTAGCACAAGGAGAATACTAAAAATGTCAGATAAAATGATGGGAAATGAAGTTGAGGATAGGAACAGGTACAGTAAACAAGTTTAAAGGCAACAAGCTTTTTAATGAACAAGACAGAGAATATGTTAGCCACATTTACATTTTATCAGGCGAAATTATCTCTGCTCTTAAAACAAAAAGGCAAATTGAATTTTACTACATGGGAGAAAAGATGAGTTAAGTATATCACCTATGAAATCCATATTCATTTCTTCCTGAAGAAATAAATGTATTTGACTATTACAACAATGTGAATAACCAGAGACATTGCACGTAATCAGAAGTTTATAAACTACCTGTCATGAGTATTTACACTCAAATAGATGAATTATTGTATTAGTCCACACTGCTGACAGATACATACCCAAGACTGGGCAATTTACAAAAGAACAAGGTTTAATAGACGTACAGTTCCATATGACTAGAGAAGCCTCACAATCGTGGCAGAAGGCAAGGAGGAACAAATCACATCTTACATGGACGGCAGCTGTCAAAGAGAGAAAGCTTGTGCAGGGAAACCCCCATTTTAAAAGCTATCAGATCTCATGAGACTTATTCACTATCATGAGAACAGCATGGGAAAGACACACCTCCATGATTCAATTATCTCCCACTGGGTTCCTCCCATAACACATGGCAATTTGGGGAGTTAAAATTCAAGATGAGATTTGGGTGGGGACACAGCCAAACCATATCAATCATAAACCACCTTGTTCTTTGAACAAAGAAAATCTAATGCATTTATTATTTCCAAACACTAGATTTATTTGAGGTTTTGTTTGTTTGTTTGTTTTTGTTATTGTTTGTTTTTTTTGCTTTGGCACTAGGAAAACATGATTATTCTGTCCCATTCTCAGGGAAGATAGTGGCAATGCTGGATGCTTGATGTCTTTGTCATTTTCTGATTTTGCTATCAGAAGGAGGATGAGCAGACAGGAAAGGGCCATCTCCACCATTGCCCACCACCATTACATAAGTGGTAATTTTCTAAGATTCTTAAAATTTCAAAATATCTAAAACTTGCTATAAAAACTACTTGACATTTAATTTGTAGGCAATTCCTATAAGCCAACATTTGTTGAAGGTCTACTATGAGTCAACAATGTTAATATGTATTTAGGTTTAATTAGCCTTCACATATACAGAAATAGATAATAAGAGCTAGCATTTATTGTGCAATAATTGTTTACCAAGGTACTGGACCTATCTCTTATCTTCATGATGTCATTTAGCTCCTACAACCATCCTATGAGAAAGATAATATTATGAGTTCCATCGTATGGATGCGGAAATAGAGATTTACGGAGTTAAGGTTACTTAATTAGTAAGCAGGTTTAACATGACACATTTCTTTTCCCTTAGGTCTCTTTTGCCTGTCCTGAATTGATGTAAAGCCACTGGGGCAGGAATATTAGAAGACTAGTAATTCCTAAAATCAGAATACTACCTGAGTAGTCCTTTGCCACACTGAGAGAAAATTCTGGAGAGACATCTGGATTTGGCTGAAATCCCCCTATAGTTATCCTGAATGAGGTCTTTAGGAATGAGAATTGTGTTCTCCAATCAAAGAGGAGTGCTCTTCACTTACCCCTATTTTACCTCAAGCTGCAATGGCTAATATGGCATCCATTAGCCTGGTAATGCAACTGAGCACTAGAAATGCGGTTAGTGTGGACTGAATGCATTACAAGTAGAAAATACATACTGGATTTTAAGACTTAATACTGGAAGAAGAATCTAAAATATGTTAGTAATAATTTCATATTGATAACAGGTTGAAATAATAACATTTAATATATATTGAGCTAAATGTAT
The DNA here is from genome assembly GCF_001698545.2 of Rhinopithecus bieti. NCBI lineage: Eukaryota > Metazoa > Chordata > Mammalia > Primates > Cercopithecidae > Rhinopithecus > Rhinopithecus bieti. The sequence goes on from NW_016813386.1 coordinate 2,090,438, forward strand.
TATTAAAATTAATGTCTTTTAAAATAATTTTTTTTTAAATGGCTACTTAAGAGTTTAAAATTATGTTTGTCTTCCTCCTTATGTTTCTATTATGTAGGATGAATTCAAAGTGATTTCTTCTGAGACTTTTACCCTTAGAAGGAGATGAATTAAGCTATACTTCCTGTCTGTTCTTATTATGATTTTACCAGGAAATCTAAGATGTAGACTAGATTCTTCTGTTACAAGAATGTAAGCAGTCTTGTTATTTCCCATGCTCATCTCGTAATATCCTGTTTGTTTATTTATTTGCTTTCCATCATTAGCCGAAAATACTCTCAGAAAATATAATTTTAGAGTTTTATTTTAGAATGATATGTACAGGGTAGCTTGGAAAACTATGGCACCCCTTAACTGATGATGGAATGCAGGAAACACTACCTCAAAATACCTTGGCATTTGGGAAACTCCTGTCCCAGCCATTTTTCCATTGCTTGCTGCCATAAAACCTAGGAAGATCACTCTCTGATCTTCTCCTTCCCTTCTCCCCTGAAGATCTTCATGGGACAGGTGTTCAGTCCCGTATCTGAAGGAAGAAAAATCAACAGCGATATCAAGAGGAATCTGAACACACAGGCCTCGCTAAGTTCCCCTCCGTCTATTACCATCAGATAATAACCTTTTATTCTCTTCTGCTTGCGTGTCCATAAAATACAGTTTTCCTGTATTTTACAATAAAATACAAGTCTTCATTTCTGAAGTCTCTTATGTCATTTAAAATATATTAAATTTTTTTGTGTGTTTTCTTTTCTTAATCTCTCTTTTGTTCCAGAAGTCTCAGCCACAAACCTTGTGATGAGTGAGGAAAAGATACGACTTTTTCTCCCTTTACCAGGCTTATAGCTAGGTAGCATGTCTAAATCTGATAGAGATATTGGGGCTGAATATTGTGGTTCCAGGACATCATCATAAGTGGAATAACGAAGGCTGCAACAATTTCACAGTGAAATATTAACATTGAGATACTTAATACTGAAATATCAATTGATATTTGTCTCTCTCATTTCCTTGAACAGTGATTTGTGGCTCTCCTTACAGAGGTTCTTCACATCCCTTGTAAGTTGTATCCCTAGGTATTTTATTCTCTTTGTAGAAATTGTGAATGGGAGTTCCCTCATGATTTGGCTCTCTGTTATTGGTGTATAGGAATGCTTGTGATTTTTGCATGTTGATTTTGTATTCCGAGACTTTGCTGAAGTTGCTTATCAGCTTAAGGAGATTTTGGGCTGAGACGATGGGGTTTTCTAAATACACACTCATGTCATCTGTAAACAAAGCCAATTTGACTTCCTCTTTTCCTAATTGACTACCTTTTTATCTCAAAGAGATCAAGAAAAAAAAATGCTTTTCTCATCATTAATTATTGCTCTGGATCCCATCATAAGACTTATTTGAAAAGACTGGGATGAGGTTGGAAATGAGCAGAGAATCATTTTACAGTCAGTGTGAATGAGAGTCAAACATTTAGTAAAAGGTGAAGAGAGATACAATATAAGCAAAAGTTTGAAGTGACGTGTATTAACACTGCTATTGAAACAATGGGAAATGGTGGACTACCAGAAAGACAAAGGATGCTTTTAAAGGCACAAAAGACTTTAGTAAAAAGAATAAAAACACTCAGGAAAGTTTCCTTCTGTTTCCATTAAAACTATTGGTAGCAAAGTAATCGGGTAGCACAGCTTAGATGTCAGAGTTAAATTTCTGCCATCCACTTTCACTTGAAAGAGTCAAATTCAAAACAAAATTAACTGTTATTAAAAATATATGTTAAATAACAACCAAGTTCCTGTGTATAATAAAGCGCCAATGCAAATTAAAGGCAAACCCATATCCATTGTAGGACAGTTATGATTCCAAGTCATTACAACCTTTAAAATGTTTTCAGAATTATTAAAAAATAAATTATATTTAATAAAGTTGGAGATGTATTAATTAAATTCATCTTAAATGTAAATTAAAATCTTAAATGTATTTTAAGATTTTAGAAATCACCATTCCACATATGATAAAGTGATTATTTTTTAAATGACTGGGCATGTGCAATGTGATAGATTCAATCAAGCAGGCTTCAAATTGAAAACACTTGTAATTAATATCAGATAATATGAAACAGACCATTTAAATAATAACAACTACTAATGCATTTAATTATTCACAAATATTGAATGAAACCCTATGACATTCTAAGCACTTTTAAAGTTCTGAAAATTTTGCAGTAAACAAAGTAGATAAAAATTCTTTATCTCAGGAAGCTTGCATTCTAGTTGATGGAAAGAGAACTGAATTAAAGTGAGTAAATTAATGATATATTATCAGTAGTGTTGAATGCTATGGGGAAAACTATCTGAAAAGGAGGATACAAATATCATAAGGGGGGCAGGGGTGACTGGTGTTTTAGTGACGTGCTAAATGAAAAGGGAAATTCAGTTATGGAGGTATTCCAGGAGATGGGGTAAGAGACAGCAAATGTCTGATCTAAGGAGTCTAGTTTGGAAAGCAATGGAAAGATAACAGACAAAGGAAGTTATATTAATTATATATTTAAAGAGTCACTCTGGTTGCCTTAAGAATAGTTTGCAGGAGAATTAATGGAAGAATCAGAGAGCTCTATTAGTGGCTATTATAAGGAAAAAAATGATGATGACTTGAGCCAGGGTAGTTGCATGGGAGAGTAGTGAGTGTTGGAGTGATTCTGGGTATCTAATGAAGGTAGAAACAACAGGAATTTTGTTGATGCATCTGAACTAGGGTGTAATTGAAAGAGGTGTGAAGAATGCTTCCAAGTTTTTTGTCCTTAGCAATGGAATTGCTACACCTGAAATGCGAAATGATTTGAAAGAAACACATTTTGAGAAAGAGAAGGAAAGAATTTTGAACATGATTACTTGAAAATGCCTGTAGCCATAGAAATTGTGGTTGCTGGTTGAATATATGAGTCTGAAGATCAGAAGAAGGGTTCATACTATAGATGTAAGTTTGAAAATCACTGGTCATGGGAGATATTTAAAAGCATAGAACTCAACATTATCCAGTCAAACAAAAGTAGATAGAAATGAGGAGTCCAGGGACTTAGCCAAAGTCTAGAGATAGAGGAGGTGAGAAGAAAGCATTCAAGGAGACTGAAGAGAATCATCATATGAGAAGAAATGAAACATAGAAGGTGAATTTGTGGCTGACAAATCAATAAAATGTTCGTTTTATTTCATTCACACAGGAGTCAGTAACTAACTGCATAAAAGATTTGTGCTTAATTGGGTAAGATGAAAATTCTAAATTGATCACAACATTGATTAGAACAGTTTGATGGCAGTAGAAGGCCAGTTGCAATGAGTCTAAGGTATCAAGGAGGCACAAGAATAAAAGACAAGTACAGATAGAATAAACTGCTCATTTGAGGATCTTTGTTGTAAATATATGGAGGAGAGAGTGGGGCTGTAGCTACAAAGAAAGTGGATTCAATCATAATTTTTTAAGATGAGGGAAATATGCTTTTATGCTGTTAAGAAAGATCCTGTGGGAAGTTGAAAACATCTGATGGAGGAAAAAGAAGGAGCAATTGCTGGGGCTCTGCAGCAGTCTCATGTGACAGAAGGCCGGGTCCATACAAAATGGAAGGAGTTGATCTTTGCTAGTCATAGCTAGAAATAGCAAGACAGAAAGCAGCTTAGTGAGCACAGAGGTTGATAGGGGATGAAAGTGTTGGTGGCATGCTGTGCAACCTTCACCTCTGATTGTTTCTATTTTTCTCAGGAAAATAGGAAGCAGAATCATCAGATGAAAGCAAGAATGAGAGATATGTGGAAGGTGAAGAGAAAAGAGAGAGTAACACGGTCATCTAACTTAATGAAAAAAAGAGCTGACTGGGAATGTAGTAGGATTGCTAGAAACCAAAAAGGCTATGAGCATACGTTGAAAGGGACTTTGGGCAGCAAGCCTGTGTGTTAATTTTCAGCTTTATTTCACTTCAAGGGAGTATGGAGTAATCTTCACTACAGTCCTATAAATTGGGAAGGTACTGTTGCCATCCTCATTATAGAGTTAAAGAAATGAAGAAACACAGAGAGATTAAGGAAATTACCCAAGACTGTGTACTTTGTAAGAGTTAGTCTCTGGATTCTAATTCATATATAGCTTGAACCACCTACCACTACGTTTGCAATTCCCATAAATTACATATTCCATGAAATACACCAAATATCTGGCTAGGAAAACTAGGTTATATTAGTGCCATTTCTAAGATGTGGAACCCAGAAAGGGTAGGATTCAAGCATGAGAACAAAGGAACTAGGCAATTATTAAAATTTTGTACTTGTGTAGTGTAATACGGGTCTGCGAATTTTCCAGAAATAGAGTATGTTCTTGGCTGTCACGATGTTCATATTTTAGTAGAGAAACAAGCAATAAAACAATCACAAGCTACCGTGGTATGTGCTATATTTGATATCTAATGGAACTACAGAGGAGGAAGTGTTAAATATTCTTGGGATAGGTGGGAAGAAAAGGTGTCAACGAACACTTTCCAGATGGTACAATGGTTAGGCATATTCTTGAAGAATAAACGCAAAGTCCTCAGGCAAAGAACAGCATGTACAAAACCCTGACAAAAGTATCATTTGCAGAGACCTAAAGTTGCTCCATCTGGGAGGAATGGTGAAAGTGTGGAGTGACTACATGGGAAAGTTGTGCTGGCAACAGCTGGAGAGCTATTTAAAAATCAGGGGGAGAGGAATGGTTTGAGAAGTTTCTATTTTACAAAGAAAATGCTGGACTCAATTTGGAGGCTATATTGGAAACGGAGTGGGAGAGAATATTTAAGGCAAAGAGATCATTTTAGTGCTTATTAGTAATGGAATGAAGCAGAAATCGTGTAAATGCAGAAGAGATGAATTCCTAAGAGAAATCTCTTGAAATTGTATTTCATTTTTTACCACATTGCTGGCATCATCCCAGTCTTGATATGTCTAAGTATATTAAAAAAAAAAAAACCTATATTGTCAAAATTTTAATGACTAAAAGAAAAAGTAATTATTTACCAATAATTAATAAACTAACATGTACCAAATCCCTTCTATCAAAACATTGTAAGTGATATAGTTAGCAATTTCATTTTGAAGACTTAACTGATGTAGAAATTTGGTACATATAGAATACATATTTTTGCAAACTTTTAAAAGTCCCAAAAGAACTCAAATATATTAAATCTTTTTTGAATTAAGGCAGATATAATGAATAATTACCTTCTGTATGTTTAACTCTAAGAGAGAATAAATAACAATGGCATCTTACTTTCACATAAAGACAATAGAATATTTCATGTATTTATATTTACTATCTCTACCTGAAATTAAAACATAAAATTGCTATTGACTAATAAGGTAAAAGTTAAAAAATGAGTTTTGAAAGGTCTAGAAATCCCAAACTATATCCATTTTATTGTGTAAAGATGCCTGAGATTTTCTTCATTAAAATTCTCTTCATCAGCCGGGCACAGTGGCTCAAGCCTGTAATCCCAGCACTTTGGGAGTCCGAGACGGGCGGATCACGAGGTCAGGAGATCGAGACCATCCTGTCTAACATGGTGAAACCCCGTCTTTACTAAAAACTACAAAAAAACTAGCCAGGCAAGGTGACAGGTGCCTGTAGTCCCAGCTACTCGGGAGGCTGAGGCAGGAGAATGGTGGGAAGCCGGGAGGCGGAGCTTGCAGTGAGCCGAGATCGCGCCACTCACTCCAGCCTGGGCGACAGAGCCAGACTCCGTCTCAAAAAAAAAAAAA
>NW_016813386.1:2096990-2102619 GCF_001698545.2 Rhinopithecus bieti
AGAGGGAGGGAAAAAAGTGCACTGTACATGCTGGTCAGTTTTCCCTTTGGAAATAACTGAGCTTATTCTGTGTCAAAGTCTATCTATCCATGATGTTATTTTAAACCTTGAAGAAGGAGGAAACTGATTGATCTTAAACGATTTCTAAAACCTATTTTCCCCATACTTTGCCCATTATAAGCCACAGGGATCAACCTGCCCCCTGCTGATAAACTCCATAGTTTGAAAACACTAATCAAACAAGATAGTGAAATGATCAAAGTGTAGTAGTCTGATTCCTCCATTCAGTGTACGACACATCTATGAACTGAAGGAGAGCAGGAGATTTCAAATAAAGACTAAAAGAAGTCTTTTAAAGCATTTCTTTTGTACTTGAAAATTTGTTCATTTTGAACAAAAAAAAACAAAAAAAAAAACCAGGAGAGCTAAAAGCCTAATAAATTCCTTTGATCTGGACATGGCAAGTTCTTAAAGAGAAAGTCTAAAAGGTTGCAGACTATCTGCTGTTCTCTGAAAATTCAAATCCAGCAAACCAACACTTCACTGTTCTATTGCCTCCTCCCTGCCACTGACAACATAATGTATATTCCATCCATTTAGGAAGAATGGAAGCTACTAGAAATGATTGAAGTAAGACCTCAACATACTCAAATATTTTAACTAAAATACAGAAATCTCTAATGCTTTTGTGGTTCCAGAGAGAGTGCATCTCACTGAGAGCTTCTCCTAGAAACATTCACACGAGTCACTGGGATCATTTAGTACAAATGGAGAAAATCAATGAGCAGGTATCTAAACCTCAAACATTCACTGACAGCTAGTTGACAATTTACATTTGTAAATTCTTAGGTTTTAAAGTAATAAAGAAGGTATTGGACAAATGGGTGCATTCAAGTTCATAAGAAGACATTTTAATTCATGTTTTAAAAAACTGAAGTCCAGTGCTGGCTAAATACATCCACAGCTGGATTTGGTGCACACTTTGTGCTCAAGTTTAAGTTATTGCAACTCAGAGTGTGGCCTACACAGGAACTTCAATAGTTCCATCTTGGAACTTGTTAGAAATACTGAATTTTAGAGCAATCCCACGTGTACTTAACCATAATATGCATTTTTACAAGATCCTGGGTAACACATATGTGCATTAAGCCCTGAACAACGCTTCTGAGAGCTGTCACAAATTTAATTTCTAATCCACATGTTGAATTTATTAGTAAAAATAAATGCTATACAAGAATTTAGAGAGAGCTTTATCTGGAATTCTAAATGAAAGGAGACCAGAAAATAAAAATTTCTAATAGCCTGCTTTCCTGAAGCAATGTCCCATTTTGTATTTTTGCAGATTACTCTTTGTGTGTATATAATTCTGCATTATTTTTTGGTTTGCTTCTTTTTTCTTTTAGTTAAATTAACTTTAACCCAGTACTTTATTGGAATGTTTCCTTTTATAAAGTTTTGATATAAGGGATAAAAGATGACTAACACAAAGTCTGCATCTTCAAGTTTACAAAATATCTGCAGAAGACTGAATAAACAGCAATTCAAAACAAATATATAGTTGTTTCCCAGTATATCAGGTAGCAGAAATTATGATATTAAAAGAAAGAAAAGGAAAAACTGCAGTAGACATGTTCTGGTAAGCCAGAATGCCTTTGCTGAGGAAAACACCACTTTCGATAAATGCAATTATGATGAGGTTGCCAATTATATTCCCCTGAGTGTAAGACACAGGCAGGAAAACCACAGAACAATATCCTCCACGGTGCTTGGACTAAACCTCGGAAAGGGCTTCAGTAGAGTTTTCAAACATTTTTTGTTGTTATTATTATTATTATTTAGAGACAGGGTCTCACTCTGTTGCCCAGGCTGAAGTGCAGTGGTGCATTTATAGCTCACTGCAGCCGCAAGCTCCTGGCCTCCATTGATCTTCCTGCCACAGCCTCCCAAGTAGCTGGGACTACAGGTGAACACCACTGTGCCTGGCTAATTTCTTTATTTTTTTTTTCTGGAGATAGGGTCTCACTACATTGGCCAAGCTGGTCTCAATCTCCTGGCATTAGGTGATTCTCCTGCCTCAGTCTCTCAAAGCACTGGGATTACAGGTGGGTGCTACCAGGTCCAGCTTGATCCAATAGAGTTTGTGTGCTATAAGAAACTTCTGTGCTATAAGAACACTAACAGAAATCAAAGTTTTTGTTTTGTTCTGTTTTGTTTTTTACTGGAAATTTCAGAAAGATGTTAATCAAGAACACACACACATAAACAAACATATGCATACATGTATATATATACATATATCCAATATATTTATAGAGGAATTGGTAGATGGATACATAGAAGGTAAGTAGATTAGGTAGATAGATAGATAGATAATCTTATAAATATGTTGTATTTGCCAGGGCTGCTATAACAAAGGAGTACACACTGGGTGGCTTATAAAAGTAAATGTATTGCCTTCGAGTTCTAGAGATTAGAAGGCCTAGATTAAGGTATCAGGCAGAGTTAGTTCCTTCTGAATGGAGTGAGGAAAAACCTGTTTCCTGTCTCTCTGGCAGTATTTGACATTCCTTGGATTGTAGATCTCTTCCTTCATCTTCACATGGCATTCTCCCTGGGTTTATGTCTTGGTGTCCAAATTTCCCTTTTGTGGAAGAATATTGATCATATTGAATTAGACGCCCACTGTACTTTTGAACAGTTGCTTCCTGTGTGAATGTAATGTGCTCTGTCTCTTCCTACTTGTATCCAAACCACATATCTTAACTAAATCAATCACTCTAAATTGAAATTCTCATCAGTTCATGGCTCAGCTCAAGAATTTTCAATGAATCCCCATTGCCTAATAAAGTAAATCCAAACCAAACACATACAAATTAGAGATATACAATATGGCATCAATTAGTGTGTTCAAATCTGGTCTTCCAATTCATTTAACTCCAGTATGATCTTACTTTCACTAATTACATCTGCAATTACACTGTTTCCAAATAAAGCCACTTTCTGAGGTACTAGGGATTAGGACTTGAACATATGAATTTTAGAGGACACAATTTAACTCAAAACATGTATATATATACACACAGATATATATATATATCTGTATAGATATATATGTGTGTATATATACATATGTATATGGCTCTCAAAAGAAATGTACACAAATAATTGTTGCTTACAGATATTTATTTGTAATAATGAAAATATGCATCTACATATACATGAATAAAAGTCCACATGATAAAGCCAATTAGAAACACAAAGATATGTAGAGAAACAATTCTAATGATGTCATTTGAGACAGAAACATTACATTCCCTCTTTTCTCATGGTAATTTGACTAAGATTTCTGTGACGTATAACTAGAAGATCAATGACTATTATGAGAACTAACATTTACTGAGAACCTGTTGATAAGAATATGCCGTGGCCTCTCTTAAATGTATTACTTAATTTAATCCTTAGAATTCCTCTATAACATGAATATTATTACTTAATTTAATCAAAAAGAAAACCAAAGCTGAAAACTCAAATAAGTGAAAATAATTATTCACATCTGGGTTTAAATCTGATCGCTTTTTGAGTTATCCATATCTGTATCATCTTGAAGAGCACACATAAAAACCAATATTTGCTACTACAGATTCAAGGAAGGGTAGAGAAATATAGCTAGCTAAAAGTTTAGAAAAGCCCCCGTGGAGGAGATGGCTTGAATCTAAGTGGGGAGAAAGTGGTAGAATTTCAAAACACCTAGAATATTTCAGGAAAATGAGATTGCATGATAAATGGTTTGATAGTCCTAAAATCTGGACATATTTAGAAGTAGTGTAATGATGTTTTGAATAGGATATGGGAGATAGAATTGGAAGACCAGACTGGGTAGACTAATTGATACCATGTTGTGTATCTCTAATTCCTATGTGCTCAGTTTGAATTTAATTTATTAGGCAATGGGGATTCATTGAAAATCCTTGATCTGACTCATGAGCTGATGAGAATTTCAGTATAGAGTGACTGATTTAGTAAAGATATTTGTTTTGGATACAAGTAGGAAGAGATAGAGCACAGTACACTCACATAAGAAGCAATTCTAATAGTCTGAATATTTTTCTTGAATGTATATTAAATTTTTTCTTGAATGTATTTACTTATTTATAATTGTTAGTATCACTATTATTACTTTGGATAATGGAGATGGAATCTCACCCTGTCACCCAGACTGGAGTGCAACGGTACGATCTCAGCTCACTGCAACCTCCGCCTCTCAGGTTTAATTGCTTCTCCTGCCTCGGCCTCCTGAGTAGTTGGGATTACAGGTGCACGACACCATGCCCAGATACTTTTTTGTATATTTAGTAGAGACAGGGTTTCACCATGTTGGCCAGGCTGGTCTCAAACTCCTGACCTCATGATCTGCCCACCTCAGCCTCCCAAAGTGCTGGGATTATAGGCGTGAGCCACTGCGCCTGGCCTTTCTTAAATATTTTAAAGCTCTATAAGCTCTTACTAAGCTATAATAATTTCTAGGTAAATTGATTTATGAGAGTTTTATTTAACTTTTATTATTTATAATTTTTAAAATATCAAACATGTTCAAACCACAATAAAGAAACTGAAATAATTAAACTAAAAAACAAGAATATAAAAAAGTTAGGATCATAGCTTTTTCTAAAAACAGAAAACATGTAACTTTTACCTGATACTTCGTTCACTCCACTGTAGGAAGTATGAGAAGTATTCAGAATATCAGTGCTCCAAGATGTGACAGGGAACGGAGTAGGGAAAACAGAGCTTAAATTAGGATAGTGATGAAAAGAATACAAAAAAAAAGAGAGGAACTTTTGGAGCAAAATTCAGGAGGCTTCTGCTCTACGAGGAAGACGAACTCATGCAGCGCTTCTCAAAATGAGGTCCTTGGACCAGCTGCAACAGCATTTAAATGAGAAATTGTTGGACATACGTGCTGTTGAATTCTATCTCAAACCTACTAAGAAACTTGGGGAATGGGGCCCTAGAAACTGTGTTTTAACAATCACCTTTCTGGTGATTCTGATGCCTTTTAGAGTTTGAGAGTCACTAGTCTCTGCTGGGTTTGGGTTTGAATGTATGATTCTTTCACTAACTGTGTGCTTTTAGGCAGGTCATTAATATTAGGTAAGCTTCAAATTCTCCTTCTGTACAAGAATTCTCACTCAACGTGGTGATGTGAGGACTTGAACAAATCGTCCGTGCAAAGTTTTAGTACAGTGCCTACCAGATAGGAAACACCTAACAATGATGGCTTTTTTTATTAAGAAGTGATGTTTACATTAAGATGGCTCAGGTTAAAAAATTACCAATGTGTGCTGGGCGTGGTGGCTCATGCCTGTAATTCCAGCACTTTGGGAGGCCGAGGCGGGTGGATCACAAGGTCAGGAGTTCGAGAGCAGCCTCGCCAACATGGTGAAACCGCATCTCTACTAAAATACGAAAATAGCTGGGTGTGGTGGCAGGCACCTGTAGTCCCAGCTACTCGGATTCAAGAGGCTGAATCAGGAGAATCACTTGAACCTGGGAAGTAGAGATTGCAGTAAGCCAAGAGCACACCACTGCACTCCAGCCTGGGTGACACAGTGAGACTATCTCAAAAAAA
>NW_016813386.1:2102962-2113276 GCF_001698545.2 Rhinopithecus bieti
AAAAAAAAAAAAAAAAAAAATTACCAAGGTGGATTCCTGTTTCTCATTTTATGTTATTAGAAATCTGGTGGTTTTAGCAAAGCATGCCAAAATGAAATAGAATATTCCAAAATAAAGCATAAGAATTCTTATAATTTTTTGATTCCTAGTCTCAGTAACTAACAGTGTGACCTTGGGCCACTTTGTTAACGGATTTAATTCCCAATTTTTTCAATCATAAAATGCTGGGAATTAACTTAATGATGTCTAAGATTTTTTCCAACTCTACAATTCATGATTATCTTTCATTTATCACTAAAGCTATCAATCAAACAATTAACAATTCAGTTTAAAGTATTGTAGTCAATGATGTAGAGAATACAAGAATTATAAAATACGTGACCCAAGTTGTCACAATTAGACTTGGATTATGCACACAAAAAATTCACCAACCTTAAAGGCAGTATGTGGTGTTTCAAGGGAATGACAAAAAACATGCATGGGGAAAAAGAACAATTAGAGGCTATCCAATTTTAAATTCATGGGCACTAACATTAAGTGGGTTGTTATTCCTACACAGAATTTTTACATTTCTCTAGGACATTTTACTATTGCCTCAATGACTCTCTGGATCTTCTACTCACTATCAAACCTCTATCACTTATTTTATTCTTTCCTGGCTGACAATCATGCTTCTTAATTTCACTGAGAAAACGGTACACTCAGAAAACTTCTGCAAGCTTTCATCAACGTACATACTGAACCTTCTGCCCATGTATGCTGCCTTCCCTTCTGTTAAAATCATGGCCTAAATGAACCCTACATACTTTGTCCTAAGCCCTGTGTTCCTCTTGCGCACTAGTTCCCATCCCCTCTTCCCTACTCAATGACATCATTCCAATAATGGTAACTTTTTACTAGTATATTTTCTCCCTCTGCTGGATATACCCATTCAGCATACAACCATGCTCCTCTTTTTTCTCTGTTGATAAATACCTCTCTTGACCTATTTTTCTCTCTAGTGAACACCCAGTGCCTCTGCTCCCATTTACTGCAAATGCCTCAAAATAATTACCTAATCATCCCGTCTTCAGTTTATCCACTCCCATTCTCTTCGGCTCACTCCAGTCAGGTATGCGGTGCCCATAGATCCACTGAACTGCTCTTGTCAAGGCCATCAGTGGCTTTCAGATTGATAAATCCGATGGTCAATTCACAGTCCACATCTTACGTTTGACATCATCCATTACTCCCTTATGTTTGAAACACTTTCTTCATTTGGCTTTTTAAACTACTGACTCCCGATTTTCCTTCTAAGTTACCGGTTGCCCTTTTTTCTCTGTCAACAAGTATCTCTCTTGACCTATTTTTCCTGTTTGCTGGATTGGCTTCATTTTGTAAATCTCCTAAAGTTGTGGTGTTTCAGTACTTGTACAGCTTCTCTATTGAAAATCACTCCCTCGGTGATGCCGTATACTCCCATAAATTTAAACTCCATCTATATTCTGATTCTTCCCAAATTTCTATCTCCGGTAATGACCCATTCCCTGAACTCCCGACTTATATATTCAGCACCTTCATTTGGATATTTAAAAAATATCATAAAACAAATTTAAATTGTAAAAAGCTCTTGATCATTCTCCCCTGACAAACATGCTTCTCCTACAGTCTTCTCCTTCTCAGAAAAGAAGCAATCACTATGTTCCTATTACTTAAGCTAAAAACCTTGGGGTCCTTTTATATTCCTCTTACTCACTCTCATACGACAGCCAAGCCATTAACTAATCCTGTCAATGTTACTTTAGAAATATACCTAGAAGTGTTCCACATTTTACTTGTCCACTGCGACTGCCTTTATCTAGGACGCTATCACCCGTCATTTGCTTATTTCAGTCACCCTTTTATTGGTCTTCCTACCTCTACTCTCTGTTTAAATCCCTCCTATGGCTCTCCACCTTGTCACAGTAAAAGCCAGCAACATATATAATTATCCTAATATTCTCATTCTTTGCTACCCAAAGTGTGATTTCCCAAACAACAAAATGAACGCCGCATTGTTAAACATGCAGAATCTCAGGCACATCCCAGACCTTCTGAATTTAAATCTGCATTTTTAAAGATTTCCAAGTTAGGCCAGGTGCGCTGGCTCACCCCTGTAATCCCAGCACTTTGGGAGGCCGAGGCAGGTGGATCATGAGGTCAGGAGTTGGAGACCAGCCTGACCAACATGGTGAAACCCCGTCTCTACTAAAAATACAAAAATTAGCTGTGCGTGGTGGCATGCGCCTGGAATTCCAGCTACTCAGGAGGCTAAGGCAGGAGAATTGCTTGAACCCGGGAGGCGGAGCTTGCCGTGAGCTGAGATCGTGTCATTGCACTCCAGCTTGGGCAACAGAGCGAGACTCTGTCTTAAAAAACAAACAAACAAACAAACAAACAAACAAAAAAAAGATTTTCAGGTTATTTGTATGCACATTGGCATTTGGGTAATACTGTCGTAAATAATCTTTCCACCACTCTTCACTCTGACTTCATTTTCCATTTCTTTCCCCCACCACACATTCTGTTCCAGACACTAATCTCTTTGCTATTCCACGACCATGTTAAGAACTATATATTTGTTGTTGGCGTAGAAGTGAGCATCTCAGTCCAAAAGGCAAGGAGGAAGTGAATCCTGCCAACAATTACTACAAGTGAGAGTAGAAGCAGATTATTTCCAAGTCAAGCATTGAGATGACTGTACCTGATCAAACCTCTTAATTTTAGCTTTGTCTGATACTGTGAATTATAGGACCCAGCTAAGGTGAGCCTAAAATTTTTAATCCAAATCACTTCATATCATGTATATGCATTGTTTTAAGTCATTGAGTTTTGGGGTAATTTGTTATGATGCCAGGTAACTAATGCAGATACCACATGCTAACCCCTGCCTCTGGAAGGCTCATGGCCCAACCAATTAATATCATTTTTTCATTATTTAATAAGAGCATGGTATAAAGGAAGCATTCACTGCCTCTCCTGGCTCTCAAGATACTAATCCTTTAATTGGGTAAATGAGACTGACATCTTAAGTCATTAAAAATAAGTTTAGTCGGCCGGGCGCAGGGGCTCATGCCTGTAATCCCAGCACTTTGGGAGGCCAAGGTGGGTGGATCACGAGGTCAGGAGATCGAGACCATCCTGGCTAACATGGTGAAACTGTGTCTCTACTAAAAATACAAGAAAAAAAAAAAAAATACCCGGGCGTAGTGGCGGGCGCCTGTAGTCCCAGCTACTCAGGAGGCTGAGGCAGGAGAATGGTGTGAACCTGGAGACGGAGCTTGCAGTGAGCCGAGATCGCGCCACTGCACTCCAGCCTGGGCAACAGACTGAGACTCCGTCTCAAAAAAAAAAAAAAAAAAAAAAAAAAAAAAAAAAAAAAAAAATAATTTTTATTCAAAAAATAATATAAACCCATAAAAAAAAATTAAGTTTAGTCAATAGATTAACATAACCCAGTACTAAGAATATGTATTGTAAACCAAGAATGTAGTCAGAGTTTGGAAAGCAAGAATAAAGAGGTTTGGGAAACATATCCTACATTAGCGTGACCTGAATTAGTGAGATTATATAGAAATTTATATAACCTCCAAAGAAGACAAAACAATCAAAAATATTTTATTGTAATCTCTTTTCAATTTCTTTGTTATATCAGAAATCATGATTTGTCTTTTTACATCTGTCTCTTCGAGTCTTATTGGAGCAGTCTTTATTTACTTCTTAAAAATTATTTCTATCATGCTTCTCTTTTGTAAAACTCCTTCTTGCTAATTGACCATGTCTTCATATTGCCCAGAGTATATAATATACAAGTAAACCAACTGTTATAAAATCCTTCGGAGCTAGAAAAACTGAATGGGTGGAGTACCAATCCACAAAGACAACACTAATTTGCAACTTGCTTGCTTCCTTGTAATTGCTCTTGTTAGGTGACCTTTAATTTGACCTACAACATCAACAGACTCAAGAATAGCAATGGAATATTAATGCTGACACCCAGTTCAACATAAAATGTTTATTGAATTTTCAGAATGTATCACATTAATTCTTATTTGAATTTTTGAAATAAATTAAATAATTCCATACTCAAGCTATGGCAGTTTATGCAAGATAAATTTTATTTATGTTGTAGCCCCAAGGAAATGTATTAAAAGAAATTGTTTCACACTTCATTGGTTAAAGTTGTTCAACCCATGAACCTTGACCTCAGTGGACCACATTCAGCACATTTTTGGGGGTGCGGAAAATGGGAGAAATGAACGTGTAATTTGAAGCCATTTTGAATCAATCCAGCAGTATGCATTTTGTGCATCTAGTATGCAAATAACTGCAGCAAGAGTAGGGTTTACAAAGAAGTATATAATGTGGCCATTTAGAAGGCATCCTTCTTTTGAAAATTAACATTTATGGTGCTTTATAAATTTAAACAAAATACATATTCATTAAGTCCCAGGAAGAAAATAAATCACCTGTAATGATATCATTTAGATTAGAGTACTGGTTCTCAAACTTGAGTGTTCAACATAATCACCTGGAGGGCTCATGGGCTTATTAAAACTCAGATTGTTGGGCCCCACTCCCAGAGTTCCTGATTCAATAGAAATAATTTGTTTTTCTAACAAGTTCCCAGGTTATACTGATGCTGCATGTTTACACTTTGAGAACCACTGTTGTAGAAAAATCAGATTTAGCATATTGGTATTCTCTTTGGAGGTATTTATTTTTTACTTTTCCTTTTCCTGATCACTTAAAATATAACATCTGTATACAAACACTCACACACTAACACATAGTTACACACACTTTCAGTATCCTTTGTAAATGCTGTTTTGAAACTAATTTTTCACTTAATATGATATCAAAAACCTTCCCCATGTCAGTACTTTGTATTTGCTTGTCTTTTAAAATACAATTATTATTAAAGCCTGTTCAAAAAGAGATTTTTATCTACTCACAACATTTGTCACAAAAGCGTTTCTCCTTACTTCCCCACTAGTGTAATGGGTAACAGAAAGATCTCAACTTCAGGAGGAAATTTTCAGAAGGCTTCACTTTTTGTGGTCTGGCAAAGAAGAGCTGCAGGCTGAGAACGTAGCGTTCTCCCATATCCACAACATTCACTTAACTGAACATCATGATTTTTGGAGATAAAATATGTAGCCACAAAAAAATAACCACCTTAAAGAGCAGAATATGAGAAGCCCAATTTAATTATACAGAATTTATAGAGAAAGATGAGGGGAAATGAAGAGGTTTCACAGAGGTCTAGAGTGATGCCTATATAATGGCTATTGATTGCTTCCTTGCTCTTATTATCCTCACGTTTCACTAATCCTCTTCCACACACTTCCTCTCGCACAGATCTGTTTGTCCATTCTATAATGTGATACAACCTCTTCTTGCCATAGTTGACCAGTTCCTGACCAAATGAAAACTAATTTGTAATTGTACTGAGCCAATGAAATCAAGACTCAAACCACGAGACACAAAGCATGAGTGAGTTCATAGCTAAGTCACACCAATGGCTGAACTCAAGACTGCAGAATCATGATCTCCTTTGTCGTTCAAGAGAAGTCCTGGTGCCTACATTGTTAAGCCTTTCCTTTAATTCCTTGAGATCCACAATCTCATAAATCTGCTTTCTCTTAAGGTGGTAACTTAACTACATTTCTGATTTTTGTAACTAAAGGTACCATAAAATAGTGATATTACAGCTCTCTGGGTTAGAGAAGGTAACACTAAGTGCTTCTTGTTTTTAGAAAATGTTTCTTTTATCAATTTCAAAACATGAGAGTTAGAACTCTTTGGGAAACAGAATTTAAGATAAAAATTCAAAAGCAATGCATATCTCAGTCATATTTTGTGGCTACTTAAGTTTTCTATTCTATAAAATAATTAATTTAAGTGATGTCCTACATAAATATTTTGCTAAACAATAAGCATATTTAGTTATTGACTCAAAATAAATAAACAAAATAAACTCTTTTTTTTTTTTTTTTTGAGACGGAGTCTGGCTGTGTCGCCCAGGCTGGAGTGAGTGGCGCGATCTCGGCTCACTGCAAGCTCCGCCTCCCGGGTTCCTGCCGTTCTCCTGCCTCAGCCTCTGAGTAGCTGGGACCACAGGCGCCGCCACCACGCCCGGCTAATTTTTTGTATTTTTAGTAGAGACGGGGTTTCACTGTGTTACCCAGGATGGTCTCGATCTCCTGACCTCTTGATCCTCCCGCCTCGGCCTCCCAAAGTGCTGGGATTACAGGCTTGAGCCACCGCGACCGGCTAAAATAAACTCTTAAGAAACAGAAGTGGTTTCATTAGAAAGCGATGACATTGAAATGGCCATTGTAATAAAAATGAAGTTAATCTCTTAAGAGTCTGTGAAGTGTTCTAAAGTGTTCTAAATTCCAGATTAACTCTTTTGCAAAGGTATTCTCATCACTGTTTTTGTTATTGCCTTTAAAATAGAATTATTTTAAATGGTCTCAGTTTCCATAGAAAAGGATGTCTATAATTGGTAAAAAGTAATTTTCTTCACCCAGCCTGATTAACTTCTCTTTCTAAATAAGCACTAGAGGTAATTTTACGCAAACATAAATCACCAAATAATCGAACTTATTTCTTTCTTTTTACATGACATTAAATCCACTGTGAGGAAAAGAAAAAAGAAGTATTTTGATGATCTGATTTATGAGCAAAAATTATAAAAACTAAACGCCTATTTTGACAGATGATTCATTTCCATGAATTTACAATGGACTTTCAAAAAAGCTAATTCCAAAATGCATCAAAAGAAAAGATGTTAACACTCTTGTAATGTGTGTAAAACTAAGCCATCCAGGTGAAATCTCACTAATGGAGAAAAACTTTCAGTAATTATTGAATTTCTTCTTAGATGGACTATAACATTAATCTACACACATTTCTTTAATGTCATTCCTATAAAATTTCCTTTAGATTAAATATAATTGAATGAAGTTATATGCCCCACATAATAAATGATTTTAAACATTTAAGAGAGGCATATATAATCAGAGTTAAAGACGCCATAGCTTTAAATCATTATTTCAGTTACCACATTGCAGTTAAACATATTACTATTATTTCTTATTTCCTTTGCATTGCATTAAAATATTTCTGGTTCCCAGGTGGGAGGGGGCGCGGGGAACCTCCAAGAACAAATTAAAATTGCTACGTAAATGAAGTAAATACTAATTACAACTTTCAGCTGCTCAAAGACAAGAGGACAATTAAAACATCAAAATAGTGTCTACTTAAAGATTATTTTAATAATCACCATTTATTTGACAAACTAGCATAACCTGTGTACTGCCTTGTGATAACGGTAAGACGTTAAATAGAAAAAAAAATGTGTCATATCAATGAAACTAATTGAAAGTGAAGAGATGGAAAATTTTAATTAAGTTTGTGAACTGGCTTTGTCTCTGTCAATTACCTAAATTACACCATAGAAACATGGGCAAAAATCTGTATTCAAGTTTAGACCAAAGTGTTTTGAAACAGTTTTTTAATGGGCAAGATGTAAGTCATTTCAATTGCACATAAAAGAAAGAAAGAAAACTAATAAAAATGCAGAATAAATGGAGGAAACATATATGGGATACATGAAAACGATAGAAGGAGACTGAATCAAACCCAGAAAGGATCTATTGATACATAAACACTAATCAACTGAGTGGGAAGTCAATTCCTTTCTTTTATTTTTGTTGTCTAGAGAAATATGAATCATAGTTGATATGCAATTACTGAATGGATATCTACATGGCTTTGTAGCTTTCATTTTTTAATAAGTGGGAGGGGTCACAAAAATATTTGAATAAAATTAGCAATCCTAATACATTTATAAAATACAATTGCATCTAAAATATTTTTTGTCTTTTGTTCTATGTGGGGATACAGTACAGATTATATTTAAGTGAATTTTTCTAAAAGTCAATTTTAAAAAAGCATCATTTATAAAGTGTGTCCTCGCTGGGCGCGGTGGCTCAAGCCTGTAATCCCAGCACTTTGGGAGGCCGAGACGGGCGGATCACGAGGTCAGGAGATCGAGACCATCCTGGCTAACACGGTGAAACCCGTCTCTACTAAAAATACAAAAAACTAGCCGGGCGAGGTGGCGGCGCCTGTAGTCCCAGCTACTCGGGAGGCTGAGGCAGGAGAATGGCGGGAACCCGGGAGGCGGAGCTTGCAGTGAGCTGAGATCCGGCCACTGCACTCCAGCTTGGGCGACAGAGCGAGACTCCGTCTCAAAAAATAAAAATAAAATAAAATAAAGTGTGTCCTCAAATATTAAAATCGCAAAACACTCTCCATGCAAAAAAATTTCACAAGTCTCTAAAACAGATTAACTTTAGTGTGTATTATACTGTCTGAGGATATAAGGGTTGTCCTCTATCTTAAATCTTTTTTAAAACTTCCTTTATCTTAAATATTTTTTAAAACTTCTAAGTATATTGCACAAATATATATATTCCACAAAACTCCTGGCATCTAGTATAAATGAGACAACATTCTAGGTATAAGAAAAAACACAATTAAAAACTTAAGCTAAAAGGAAGGCGCTGTGTTTATCTATATTTGAGGATTGCAAAATGGTTTCATTTTCCATGCTAAACTCAAATTATATACCATGGCTAAGTGGTATAAATTTGAATAAATATTACAAGTTTTGGCGAGAAAAAGTACATGACAAATTAATTATCTGTATCTTTCATGGGTACTTGGTAAAGGGCAGTGTTTTGGGAATTTTGTCCCTCATCCTTCCCAACACTGATCTAATTAAATTCCTCTAATATTCTAGATGATGAGACCAAAGCTTAACTTGTTGAAATGCCTAAGATTACAAATCCAAGTTATGTTCAAAGAATTGCTAGAATAGAGAGTTTTTATTTTCCATAGAAAATCAAATAATATATTATAAACAAAAACACCTTGTATGTCTTTAGAAGACATGGAATGTTTTACCACAGGCCAAGGATATAAAGACATTCCAAAGAATTCATTTATTTATTGCCCTGTGTTAGTGACAAAATGGATTAGATAGATCAACAGGACACATTGGCAGCTAATAAAAAAAGATATTAAAATGTTTTATTTCCCAGTTTTAAATCTGGCCTAGTTTTCAAGTATAAGTCAAAAATAGACCACCTCTATGCTGCGATTTGAGAAGTAACCAGAAGGACTACTATTCCAAATAACTTCCCTCTGCAATATGTCATCGTGCCTAAAATGTTATTCCTTTCTTTGGGTCCTCAAGACTTTTTTATGGTTTATTTACAGTGTTCCGTTTTAAAATGCAAATATACTTGAGTGAGAAACAACTTTCCTCTAAAATCAGTTGATACAGTGATGAGAAGTGGTGTGATTGTATGTAACCGTGAAAGCAAACTACCTGATTCACAGTTTTGTTCTATTGCTCGAGAATACTTCTTTTTAGAGAAAATAACCTTGTCAGAAACCTGAAGTCAGTTTCTGTGCTCCTAGTTGACTGTTGACCTCATTCATTAGCTACTTACCAGTAAACCAAGTTTTGAGGATTTTCAGAATGTGCCTTTGAATAAATCATACGAACATAAAAATTTATTGTGGAATGATTATCTGATATTTAACTGGATTGACATGTCTATGACAATTGTAAAGCTAAGCACCCAATCATCTAGGAAACAGGTCAGGGTGAAGTCAGTTGCTATGGAAGCTTATAGAAAAGCTATATTCCAAAGAAGAAGAAAACTAAAAGGGGTATTTAGGTTTAACAATGAATGTAATTTTTATCCCAAGTGCTAACTGAAATGACAGGAAATGATCCACTAGAATCCAGGCTGGTCTTGAGGGCTTCCATTGATCAGGCAAGTCAACAACAAAAAATGTATTACTGCTTTAAATATTTTACTTTCCTAACGCATGAAGGCAGATTTAGTTCAAACATAATTCTAGAAGAGACACCATAGGGAGTATATGTAGGGTTAAGAGTGCTGTTCCACTTTGAGAATTATTTTTCTATTAACAGCATATTTTCTTACCCCCTCCCCAGAGTTCAATGTTTCAAAATAAAGTTTTCTTTTGTTGTTTCTTTTATTTCTGAATATATTTTAAGGCCAATGGGCAATATATCATTCTTAAAATAGAAAAAAACACTATACTCATATTGTAAGTATATTCTTTACATAATATATATTTTTACTTTAAAAAGTTTATTTCAGCAAACATTTCATTATTTTATTACTTCCAAGATTAATTGCAATAAAAAATTATCTTTGTACAAAAAATTTTTACAGAGCTTTA
>NW_016813386.1:2116438-2143823 GCF_001698545.2 Rhinopithecus bieti
AAATATACCTTTAAAGTTATCTGAAAATCACCCAGTGACTTTAATATTGTTCTAGCATAACCACCTTACTAATAAGACCAGTAAAAGCAAATTTATATTTATTTTTAGGTAAAAAACAAAGTGAGAGAGGAAACTTTCTATTGTCTAAATACATGGTGTTTGCCTCAAAAGTATAATGTGTTTAAAATGTTTTCTAGAAAATTGTGTTTGGTAGCTAGATGTCTCTATAATTTTATTACTTTATTTGAAATAAAAAGTTGTTTAAAATGTAGCTTGTCTTTTACCTGTTTCACCAATTTTGTTATATTTCTGAAACTGACTTGCGATTTGAATGCCTTACTTGAAAAAATCTACAACTAAATGATATGAGGAAAAGTAGAACATCACTTATGAGATATAATTTTATTTTTCATAAATTAAAATTTCAACTTAACTATTAAAAATGATGGCTAAGTATATTCCATATGATACTTTCTAGATGAGAGAAAGTATCAGAAAAGAGAACAATGGACTTATAATCAACATTTTAAGAACTTTGATATAGTTATTCAACAATTAAGTTTAGTACACACTTCCAAAAAATGGAATGCTTAAAAAAAATGCTTCATTAGGAAAATTATTTTATAATGGTGCCACTATTGATAGGGAGTCAGAAAAGGGTCTTTCTGGAAATATAAGTGACATTTTGAACCTCCTGGCTTTGTTCAGGAAGCAAGGAATGACTGGACCACCTACAAAATAGCTGACAGAAAATAATGAGCTGCAGTTTTGGCAATTCTTGACACTTCAAAGTTATTAAAATACATACGACTGGACTTGAAGTTCTAGACATGAGCTGGAGTTACTTACTTCCACATCTAATTTTGGCTAAGGGCTTTCACATATAAGTTTGGTCAAAGGCATGAGATCTGTGACCAAAATGGTCATTCCATGAGGGTGAAATCTAGAAGGGTGATTGTAGCTCTGAGTGTCATTTCAAGAAGTGCTGGGGACACTTTCAGCTCGGAATCTTGCTGCTGTACCTCTCACTGCCCTGCAGCTATTGGGCAGTGAAGGTAACTGAGCAGAAAATTCTCTTCTCTTTTATCATTTGTTTGTTCTGTTAAGTTTGTTTTGTATAGAAACACTGATTATTAGTTGCTATGGACTGAATTGTGCTCCTCCACCACTATTCATATGCTGAAGCCCTAACCCCCAATGTAGCTGTATTGGAAACAGGGCCTATAAAGAAGTATTAAGAATATAATGAAGGCCGGGCGCGGTGGCTCAAGCCTGTAATCCCAGCACTTTGGGAGGCCGAGACGGGCGGATCACGAGGTCAGGAGATCGAGACCATCCTGGCTAACACGGTGAAACCCCTGTCTCTACTAAAATACAAAACTAGCCGGGCGAGGTGGCGGGCGCCTGTAGTCCCAGCTGCTCGGGAGGCTGAAGCGGGAGAATGGCGTAAACCCGGGAGGCGGAGCTTGCAGTGAGCTGAGATCTGGCCACTGCACTCCAGTCCAGTCCGGGCGACAGAGCGAGACTCCGCCTCAAAAAAAAAAAAAAAAAAAAAAAAAAAATATAATGAGGTCACGAGGCACAGGGCCTAATCCAATAGGACTGGCATCCTTCTAAGAAGAGGAATGGATGCCAGACCTCTTTCTCTTTCTTCCTCTCTCTCTCTTTCTTTTCACACACACAGGAAAATCTATGCATAGGTACAGCAAGAAGGTGGTCATCTGTAAGCCTGGAAGACAGCCCTCATTAACACCAACTCTGCTAAAGCTTTGATCTTGAGTTTCCCAGAGTTCTCTAGAACTCTGAGAAAATAAGTTTGTGTCAGCCTGTGATATTCTGTTACGGTAGCCATAGCAGAGTAATGCATGGGTATACTAACTTTCTTTCCTTCAGACTTAAATATCTAATAGTTAAATACATGAACTAGCATACCTTGAAATTTTTTTTATATCCAGGAATTGAAAAATTCATATGCTAAGGCCCTAACCCCCAATGTAGCTGCATTTGGAAATAGAGTCTATAAAAACATATTAAGAATATAATGAAGGTAGGGCCCTAACATCTATGATTAAATAATGACCCCATATATAACAATTATCCTTAAAAGCTTAAATTATATATCACATTAGATTATATTCAACAAATGATAGAAACCTTTATTCTCATAAAAATACAAAAGACTACTGTGTAGTATTACAATATCATAAAGACACAACCAAAAACAGTATTGTCAGGTTTAGACAATACTTATGGTATTGGGCTCCCCTCCTGCTTCAACATAGTTGATTCTACTGTATCTAAAGTATAGTCAACTCCCCTCCCCCATTATTTAAACTGAATAAACTATAATTTCAGTAAATCAAGCAAAGAGCTAATCAAGTTTTGATTTGTTAATTACCTCTCAATTTGATTAGAGCTGGCAGCTAATCATCTCTGGAAATTTAAAGTCAATCTTTCGCTCACATTTTCAAATGAAGATTTCAGTGTAAAATAAAATTGGGAATATAGTATAAAAGTTCTTTGTGTGCTAACAAATAATTAATTTCTACTTGTCACTACAATTTTCACAATAAAACTTTTTTTCTAGGATGCTTCAACAAGTTGAATAATACATGCAGTACCTTATCATGTGCTGTAGAAAAATAAAACAAGCCAGTTTTATACCATTTTGTAAAGCAGCCGATGTTGAGCCAAGAAGTATACACGCTACATTAAACAAGCATGGTACAATTCAAAGTCACAATTCCATTTTTATGGTCAACAGTAGCTTGCAGAAGAAATATCTGCCAAGAAATTGAACCGTGAACAATCAATATTATAATTGCTTTCCCAATTAAACTCAATCTTTGACAACATATTTAAGAATTATTAATATACTTAATATCTCCTTGCAAAATTTGCCAAGGTAGGAAAAATAATGTCATAGTCACTTAAATTCAACAAGAGACGACATTGGGATGAAATCCTGTGAAAAACAATGGGAGGCAGATGAGTTGGTTTTAATTTCAGGGAAAAATGTCTTTCACATTTGTTTCCCAAATACTATATTTAAATTGTACCCGGTAACAAAGTTTCTTCTATCTTTGTCATTTTCTTCTCCTATTACAATTATGCAACTTGAAACTTGCTTGACTGTACTGCACTGAATAATGAATCATCTTTTCTGTGAGATACTTCATTATTACCACTGCCTCATTAATAGCATTTCCAAGTGGGATAATCATAGGTAAAGTTATATAAAAGTTTGGATAATTATCTTGCAAAGTTAGGTTATCTGAGCAAATAATTTTTTTCTCTTTCTTTTTTTTGTATCAATTTTAATCTGAGGCCTGTTTTGAAGGTCAAGGAGATGGAAAGCCTGAGAACTGTACTAAGTGCCTGCATTCTTTCTTTTTCTTTTCTTTTCTTTTTTTTTTTTTTTTTTTGAGTGGGAGTCTCTTGCTCTGTCGCTCACTGCAAGCTCCGTCTCCCGGGTTCCTGCCATTCTCCTGCCTCAGCCTCCCGAGTAGCTGGGACCACAGGCGCCGCCACCACGCCCGGCTAATTTTTTGTATTTTTAGTAGAGACGGGGGTTTCACCGTGTTTGCCAGGATGGTCTCGATCTCCTGACCTCGTGATCCACCCGCCTCCGCCTCCCAAAGTGTTGGGGATTACAGGCGTGAGCCACCGCGCCTGGCCCATTCATGCCTACATTCTAACCATCATACCTGATATCCCTGTCCCCCAGAGGTTTAAAGGAAAAATGTTTAAGATATTAGATATAATTCTAACTCCAGTCTTCTTTCACCCTGTCCAAACAATGTAATTTTGGGGAAAAAAACCTATCAAGACCAATAATTTAGGCTGTTTCAACTGATTTCAATCTTGTTTTAAAATGTCCAGCTCTAATAATTTCCCATTTCATATAAAAATCATGCTATTTAAGAACTTATTCTGGAAGCCAACATATGAGACTTTTCTCACTACAGTTCTATGTGCTTTGTGATGCTAGAGATGACAGTATAGGGTGGAAAATTTAAAAAAGTTTTATGTAATGAATGGTTAACTGAATTGGAAAAACAATATTTTCTATTACTAGTGTATTTACTTCTATCTAGCTAAGAAAAGATGAAGAACCAACAGAACTCAGTTTTGGAGGCTGAAATGCATTAATGCAATACATTAAAACAATAACATGTTTGTGACATGTAATGCAGTGGTAGAAGCTCTGACTTAAATTTCAACGTGCTCTATGTTACAAAGTTGGGCTATGGTAGCCAGAGTGGATTTTAGGGCTCCAATCTCAGGCTAATTATTTGGGTTGACTCTTCTAATGTTGTTTAGTTGGCTCTGGAATGTGAGCATAATAGGGTATTGGTATAGATTAGGCAAAAACTAAGATGGTAGAAATCCACTTTCTGAAGCAAGATAGAAATGTGGTTCAAAGACTTGCTTAAATTCCAGAATATCCATTTAATCCAATGTCATCATCTTGAATCAGACCTAAATCACCTTTCTACTGAAATTCTGCAACAATCTCTAACTTGTTCTTTTTGTCAATAGTACGTTTTCATTCATTTATCCTTTAAGGTGTTAACAGAATGACGTTTAACCTGACTTGTGTATCCTCTGCTGATACCTTGCTACCTTCAGGAAATCATCCAGTTTCTTTAGAATGGTGTCTGAGTCCATTCACAGTCTGATCCCAATCTGCTTTCCCAGCCAACCAGCTCTTGGCTCCTGACATACCAAATGTCTTTCTGTTCCCTAAAAATGTCAATCTCTCTCATACATTACAGCCTCCATGCTGATGCATGGAACACTAATTCCTCCTCTCCAACCCTGGCAAATACGTGATTATGAGTTAAGTGCCAACTAGATGTCATCTATATAAACATTACTCTCCCATAATATGTTATTCCATCATATTCAAAAACCACATTTTAAAATTTTGACCCTAATTATACAAGTGATTCTATGCCTTGAATCATTTCTTTTAAGAAGTGCTCTGCTCATTCATTCAATGACATTTGAAAATCTGTGATTGGTTTAGCATTATATTTAGTACTGCAGATTAAAAAACGAGATTTGAAATGTTCAGAGTAATGGGAAGAAAACAGAGAAATAAGCATATGACTGCAATACCTGGTGACAGGTACTATCTGATGACAGGTACTATCGCAATGAAAGGCACAAGGTACTATGAGAACACAAGGCAGAGGCAGGAGACCATAGAATTACACGGAGGGCATTGAGGAACAAGGTCCTCTCAAAGCAGCTAACATATTGCTTGGCACTCGGTAGGTGCTCATTAGACATGTTTTGAATTGATGAAGGAAAAAAATGGTAATAAAAAAACTGATAACCTAGATGTCACATTTCTGTTTTATGTCAAAGATCTTGCTTTCTCAAGCTTTCAGATCATAAAAAGATTTGGAGTTAGGGCAGAAATATTCCCTTCTCAATATTTATTCCTCTTCCATGTCATTTCTTTCGTGTCCTATTTGGAGATACTGTGGGTCTTTTGCATTCCATATCAGTGATTCAGGGCTCTGATACTCTCTGTCTCTGCCCTGAAACTTTTTTCCTTCTTAATGACACTATTTGCCTTCATATTAGAAACTATTCTCCAAATACATCATACAAACACTTGTTCAATCCAATTTACTAATAAAATAACATAAAATATGTGCCTTTTAATTAGAATCCAAATCAAAAGGCAAGGTATAGACATATTGGCAGTTTCCAGAAAATACAAAGATAAAGGAATACCTTTGGGTACCGTGAAAAAACAGTAAGACAAATCCTGGTGGTAGAGCATTCTACAAGTTGACTGAACTTAATACCTGAAAAAGTCAATGGCATGTGATGGAGCAGTTGGTTTCACCAAGCTGACACCTTTTCTTGTATCTACTAAAGGTTGACCCTGAATTTCATGCCTGGTTTCAGATGTTACAGGAAACACCGAAGCATAGCGTGCCATGCAATGTTTAGCGATGCGTAACTCTCAACATTTCTGATGATTGTAAACTGTTTTCACATACATCTACTTCTGAATGCTTCAAGGACATTCACCTATTATATCTTCTATGGATACTATAATAAAACATAAAAATGACAAAACTAAAAAAAATTGATTCGAACATCTTTATACATTGTAACATTTTAAAGCAACTTTGAAATTGTTTCAACAATCTTAAAAAATTAAAATTAATACATCTTATTGACCCTTTACCCATATTACAACAAATTTAAACTAATTTTATTACTCTTAAGGGTTTAAAATAATGTTTATCTTGTTTGCTTTATAGGAATGTACGCTGTAATTCACCTTTTAGAATCAAAATATTTTTTTTTAAACAAGTGCGTACTCTTCTCAAAAAAAGAAAAACAGAAAAAAACCTTTTTTTAAATTTATATTGGGGAAAATTTTTTTAGGAACGACTGCAGAAAAACACCGTAATATCTCTCTTTTATTGTTACTTTTTGTAGCATGCCTTTGCGAGTTGCTAATTTATATCTGGGATGAAAAAAAAAAATATAGGCTAACCTTAGAGATAAGAAAGAAGCCTTCAGGGAGGGGAAATATGTATAGAATAATTAAGGCATTTAAAGAAAATTTTAAGAGGCATCCAACAGCATTTTAAAATTTTACCTATTTAAAAAGAACAACCTTAGTAAAACAAATGGTAGAAAATATTTGCAGTAAAAATGTTCAAGTAGAACACAAGTCTAATAAGCAGTAAATGGAAAACGTCAACATTATGTGAATTTCTTATAACTAGTTCTGCTGAAACATGTAAAAACTCTGTTTAGACAGCAAACACCTCTTGTCTTAAAAATCATAACTTTGAGAAAATGACCGAATGTTCAATATTTGAAAATATTTTTTCAATATTTTCATAACTGTAGTTGTATCAATTTGTGGAGATATGAATTTGAGAGAAGAATTTAGGAAACACAGAAAGTAAATATAATTTTGGAAAATGTCCAGATATAAACAACTTTATTCATAGCATAAAACACTTTCTATGTACTTTGAAATTCATGCATTTTATATAGATGTTTAAATTATAGCTTTCTCTTCAAATTGCAATCTTCTAGAGGCTATTCATTTTGTCTGACTTAATTCAAGTGTTCAGGAGACATCTGTAATATCTACATATTCAATTAAGAGATAATAATGATGGTTGCAAATCAACATTTACTGAACAATCCTGATGTGTTAAGGGAATTTGTTTCTTGAAAGGGTAATGTTTTATCCCAGGACTTGTACTCTTCAGAAATGTTATTTATAAGGTTATATATCCCCTTGTTCATATATAACATTGGTAGAATGCAGCATTAAATATCAGATTGTGGGAGTCGATGCCTTTGATTAGACTTAATCATATTTGGCTTCAGGAGCTTTGATCTGGCCATGTTTTCACCTAAATTTTTGTGATAAATTTGTCTTCTCCCATATATTATTTTTTCCTGGAGAAGAGCAGTCTTGAATGGTAGGTACATTATGGGTTTTGAAATCAGAAGACAGGCATTTGAATCCTGTTATTGCATTCACTTATTAGGTGCTCTTGACTAAGTTATTGTCATTTTTGGATATTAAGTTTTCCCTTCTGAGAAATAATAAGCTAAACAATACCTTTTAAATTCAAAAGCAATTATTTCAAGATGTTCTAGAACATATTAAAGAAAAAAATGCAATTAAATGATTGATAATAAAGCATAGTTTATGCAATGTGATATAGTATCAACATGAGGATTTATCTTTGCATTTATTTCAAAAAATGTATGACTTTTGTAGACATATATGCATGTTTCAATAAAAAAAAAGAAGACACATGATTTAATCATGACTGGTATCAAAAATGAAAGAGTAGAATATTTATATTTACCTTTCAGGATAATTGTTAGTGATTCTGCCAGTTAAAGAAAGATTATAATGGAATATAATAGGTATTCAACAATAACCTCTTTAATGACTAACATATGCAGTCATGCTTAATGTTAGGAATACATTCTGAGACAAGCATTTTGTTGTGTAGACATCACAGAGTGCACTTACACCAATCTAGATGGCATGTCCTACCACACAACTAGATTATGAGTCTATTGCTCATAGGCTAAACAGCTGTACAGCATGTTACTGTACTGAAGACTGTAGGCAATTGTAATATAACGATCAGTATTTGTGTACTTAAAAATATCAAAACATAGAAAAGGTACGGTAAAAACATATGGTATGAAAGATTCTTAAATGCTACACTTGTATAGGGCACTTAGAAAAACGGGGCCTTCGGGACAGGAGGTTGCTCTGGGTGAGATAGTAAGTGGTGAGTGAATGCAAAGGCTGAAGACATTCTTATACATTACTCTAGATTTGATCAATACTGTTTATTGATGCTACACTAATTTTATTTTTTAAATTTTCTAGCTTTAAAATAAAGTAGCCTTAGGTTACTGTAAAATTTTATACATTTTAATTTTTTAAAACTTTTGGACTCTTTTGTAATAACATAGTGCTTAAAATACACTGTACACAATATTTTCTTTCCTTATATCCTGAAAAGCTTTTTTCAATTTTCATTTTGTAAAATAACCTTTTACTTTTAAGCTTTTTTGTTCTAAACCAAGGCAAAAACACACACATTAGCCTAGGCCTACACAGGGTCAGGATCATCAGTATCATTGTCTGTCACCTCTGCATCTCGTCCCACTGGAAGGTCTTCAAGGGCAATAACATTCATAGAGCTGTCATCTCCTATGATAACAATGCCTTCTTCCAGAATACTTCCTGAAGGACATGCCTGAGGCTTTTCTATAGCCAACTTTTTTTTTTTATAAGGAGAAAGAGTACAATCTACAATAATGATAAAAAGTGTAGTAAATACAAAAGCTGGTAATGTAGTCTTGTATTATCACTGTCAAGTATTATGTACTATATATAGTTGTACGTACTATAGTTTTAAACAACTGGCAGCACAGTAGGTTTTTTACACCAGCATCACCAGAAACACACAAGTAATGTATTGTGCTATATGACAATGCTATGATGGCTGCAACACTATTGAGTAATAGGACTTTTTTATCTCCATTATACTCTTAAGGGACCATGGCCATATACGCAGTCCATCATTGGCTGAAATGTCATTATACCGTGCATGGCTGTACATATATTTTTAACTAACCTTTTTTTCTAGATTTAAATCAAAATAACTATCATACATTACAAACACATAGGTTAGTGTATATATGATTTGTTAAGTTCTACGCACTAAAATTTTTACTGTGTTCTAAAATAAATTACCCATGACGTAGCAAATTAGTTCATTATTACACTAATGTTACAATATAAATACAGTTCTAGAATAGTAAAAAGGAAATCCTCAATTCAAAGATTTTTTTCTTTTAGTTGTAATATTTGAACATGCAAAATGTTGAAAAGATTAAAGAAAACACTTCTTTAAAAATTTCTATAGTGTGCAACAATCTTCGAAATACCGTCAGAGGTATAAGACTTTAAAAATCACTGTACTTCATTGAGATTGCTGTGACTAGTTTTTTTTTTTAACATATTCACTTAATTCTGTAAGAGTGTTTTTTATCCACTTAGAAATAATTTTACCATGTGGAATTGTGGAGGCAGTGTGACATAGTAAAATATGTCAAAAATTTGGAAAAAGAAGATCTAGGTTCTATTCCTGTATATGCCACTTAGGCCTGTGTTCTCAGGAAATTTTTTGTGCATCAGGCATGATGTGATCCTTACCATTTTAATGAGATTGGGTTTTGTTTTTTTTCTTTTTTTAAAGTAGAAATATAGCAATGGAGGTTTAGAATAAGCTATAAGGGAGAGACCTTAAGAAGTATCCACTAATCCCTTTCATTTTGCCAACTAGCATTCATTTAAGCCTTTAATATGTGAAGAGTACTATGCTAAGTATTTCTCACGGATCAAATAATTTGGTTTTCACAGTATTCCCATCACATAGGAACTGCTATAATTCCTGTTTTACAGATCTGGAAACATGGGCCACAAGCCATTAGAATGAACAAAGCAGCTATGGAATTTTAAAATTTGCTAGGTAGCTTCTGTCAAGAAATCTACCTTTGTCTTATCAGAAAGTCAGCAAGTTGAAATTAGAAATTGGCATCTAAAATGATTGATTTATCACATAAAGGATGTCAAGTATACCTTGATAATATACATGCACACCCATATATGTGTAAAATTGCATTATTCTCAAGGACATAAACTCTTCAGAGGTCCATATTGTAATTGTTTTTAGGAAACAATGATTTGCAAAAATGGCAAGCATGTGTAACTGCACTAACTCAATTTTCATTCGACAGAAATTTTAGAGCCTTCTTGACATACGTTGTTACACAGGTATTATTTCTTCTTGGGGCACTATGTAAAAATTCATATAAATTAGAACCAGCAATTAGGGTCAATTATATATACTTCTTTTACAAGGAGGTACAAAAAGAAAATAAGCTCAGAAATATTTAAAATTAAAAAATATGTCCCTAGGCAATGTCTTCAGTTCAGTCCACTAATATCATAAAATATACATCTATATGAAGCAGGAAAACTTTGAAATTAACATGTTTGCAATTCTTCTAATATATTAAGTAAAATATTATCTTTATAAGCAACTTGATCTGTGGAAGAGCAGTAGCATATGTTTAATACTTCATTGAAAATAACTGAGCTTATACCTAGTTATTTTATCTTACGCTCCTCTTCTCTACTACCTTTCAGACATCTGATCTATATTCTTGTCCATGTGGCAGAAATGGTCCTATGAGCAGTCGCAGGCAAGGGAGATTTACCTCTCACCTAAAGAGCTCTGGAATTTGGATTTTGTAAGTTTTTTATATTTGTATTATCCCAAAACTCTGATCATACTCTTCCACAGATGTTTTCTTGGGGGTTCATATTTTATTAAAATTTCCCTCCTTACTTTTTGTCAAATAGGCAGAATTAACACTATTGCAACCACTATTAACTGCTTTATCATACTCTCACTGGGGAAGGTCCTTGTTTGTTATATTATACAAAATTGAATTTAAATACATTTGAAAATATTTCTACTTTTGGCCTAATTTTCAAAAATCTTTCTTTTAAAGGAATATTTTATGTGTTATTTTAATGGAAAGTTATTCCCCCATCCTTTTTTATGGAAAGTTATTCTCTGCATACAGTGATTGATCCCGTGGAAGTGGCGACTATGATATTCTATGAAAAACAGGATTACATATA
Source organism: Rhinopithecus bieti (assembly GCF_001698545.2). NCBI lineage: Eukaryota > Metazoa > Chordata > Mammalia > Primates > Cercopithecidae > Rhinopithecus > Rhinopithecus bieti. The sequence continues at coordinate 2,127,684 of NW_016813386.1, forward strand.
TTAGTGGCTCTTAACCACGACTGCGTCTTGAAACAATGTTTGAATTTTAAGAAAACTGATACCCTTGCCGTGAATTTTAAAGATCTAATTGGTTTATGGGGGACCTGGACATTAGTATTGTTTTAACATGTCGCTACTGTATCTAATATGTAAAATTGAGCATCATTGACATATTCACGGGCAACTTAATATGATTCAGTTTAATAGATCATCTTACTTTCTTCTCAAAACCACTATATTTCATACTTTTCCAATATAAGCATTATCATCTCCGGCAAGCTAGACTTGCTAAAGCAGGAATGTAACTATCATATGGGAGAATATTATAGAACATTAAAGTTATAAATCTGGAAACAAAGTTTATCTTGTTTTGTTTCCAGCTTTATAACTAACAAATAAGAAATCACACACACAAAATTAAGCAATGGTAACACTCAGCCACAAACATTAATCATAAACATGATGATTAATCAAGATGATTAATTCTCAAAAGAAGCTCAGTACACTGCTTTTATTGGCAATGCTCCTTGCTTTGGAGCTTTCCATAGTTGTCAACAGACTTGACAAATAGTACATGTACTTGACAATACTATGCAGGTTTCCCAAGGTTTTATACTAGGTTTCTAAGCATTGTGATATTAATTAAAATAAATTTTAATAAAATAATACTCAAATTATTTTATTTTAGATTTTAGATAAATCTATTCCATTAATTTTAATAGAATAAAATCTATTCTATCAGATTTTATTGAAAATGGTATAATAGCTCATATATTGAATTTCCACATGGACAACACATTATATTTTCAAAACATAATTTCAAGTCAACCTTCTATAACGAAAAGTTTTCTTTCTACTGTGACTCTAAATAAATTAATAGTGAAGTTGGGCTTGTCATAGGCACCGAAAAATTTCCAAAATACCCACAAAAGTGCACCACAATGAGAATAATGAAATCAAGACATTTACCTCATGGGAATCTCCAAACAGGTTGCTGTCATGAGCATACTCTAAATTTAGCTCTTTATAATCTCTACACTTATAGATGAAATTACAAACCATATGGTTCTAAAGAGAATTAGCTATATATTAAAGAAGCAGCCAGAAAACTTTGTTTATTTTAGCCAGCAAAAGGCTCTTCCATAAATTATCTCATCACAAAACAGCTCTCCAAATGATGCATTATTCTGACTGTGATACTATTACTCATTTTGCCTAATTTATTTAAGAAGTTGTTTTAGTCTGTTTTCACACTGCTGATAAAGACATACCCGAGACTGGGCAATTTACAAAGGAAAGAGATTTAATGGAGAACTCACAGTTCCACATGGCTGGGGAAATCTCACAATCATGGCAGAAGGCAAACAGGAGCAAGTCACATCTTATGTGAATGACAGTAGGCAAAGAGAGAGCTTGTATAGGGAAACTCTCGTTTTTAAAACCATCAGATTTCATGAGATCCATTCACTCTCACAAGAATAGCAAGGAAAAGACCCACCCCCATGATTCAATCATGTACCATCAGGTCCCTCCCACAACACATGGGAATCATGGGAGCTACAAGATGAGATTTGGGTAGGGACACAGAGCCAAGCGACATCAGAAGCCATTTAAGCATTGTAGAGAAAAAACAAAGCATAGCAAAATAAAAACTATAACATAAACTATCAAGTCTGAACTAAAGGGTTAAGTGCCAGTAAATTTGGTATTTGGAAACTATTTTTTAAAAACCTAGAAATTGTCATAAGATTGAAATATTACCAGTATCATCTGTTGAGATTTAAATTTAAACAGCATTTGGCAAAAGTATATACTTGGTAAATATTGATTATTCCAAAGCCTGTTTTTTTTATTTTAAAAATAATTATTTGTAAGAAAATATATTTTTTAAAATACACTAAAATTTAAATGATTCTTAGACTTCTATTGTTTAAAATGTTTACACAACCAGGTGTACACATTTAATATTAAGTAACTGTTTCAATGAAAAGTTAATTTGTGGGAGAAATTGACTGTCTTGTTAACTTTCTCCTTTTCTTCTGAGTTCTCTTATCTGTATTTTCAGATAAGTTCACTTGTTGGTTCAACTGAAGAGACATTTGTCTCAACTATAGAAGTTCCTACAGTGTAGATTTTCCGTTTTCAAATTGGTGAAAAATTTATTTCAATACATGACTGTTATTTCAACCTTAGTGTGCTATAATCAATGGAATAAGAATATCAATAGAGTTTCAATTACATACAGTGTATTTGTTTTCAACAGACATTTATTGAGCTCTTCTATGGGCCAGCTGCTGTCCTGGACAAGACGCAGAAGACCTGGAGAGGGTGGGAGATATTTCAGGTAGAGTTTTCAGAAATGCTTCTCTGAAGAGATGATGTTTGAGCTGAGACATCAAAGGAAAAGACTGAGCCATTCCAGAGAGAAGAGTGGTCACTACCCAAAGAACAGGGAAAACAAAAGTCCCCATGGTAAACTCATAAATATGATGAGTTTGGTGTTTTTGAGGAATAAAAAAGAGATCAAATTGATAAGAACTTTTTATTTTAATCCAGGTACTAGTCATAAGAAATATAGCCAGAGAGATAGGAAGTGCCTAGACATGTCTTGTAGGTGTAGGAAGGTTTTTTTTCTTTTTTTTTCCTAATCCTAATTGTAATAGAAAGCTATTAGAGGGTTTTAAGCAGGAGATATGGTTGATATTTTAATAGATCTCTCTGACTGCTCTGTGGAGAGGGAGTTATATAGAGAAATGTGATTAAAGGTGAAAACCTAATTGGCATTTTGAGATTTCAAGAGGTGAATGCTTAATTTTCTTTCTTAGTAAATCTAGTTTTAATGCCACACACACTGTGCCAACTGAGTTATTCTAAAGTAATTCTTGATATAACTTTTACATTTTCTCCTAATGTAGAGTTTTTCAAAGTATGATCTTGGGACTGTATAAGAATTATTCGCTTCATTAGTTAAAAATGCAGATTCTTTGACTTCATCTCATTCCTTCTGAATTAGTGTCTGGGGACAGAACCTGAGGATATACATTTTTTAAATGATCTACCCACATGATTTTATATACCTGAACATTTGAGAATTGTTATCCTGAGAAGCAGTTGTTTCTACACTATACAGATGGCAGTATTGTCAGGTAATGCTTCCCACAGAAAGACGTCTTTGAACTGAGTCTTGAATGAGAAGTCACTGTGTGCCAGTTGTAAGAGCACAGGGGAAGTCATTCCTGTGCAACAAGATACATGATTAAAGATTGTCAGGTATAAGTCAGAATGGAAATTCACCATGGTGAGATCTCAGGATACTAGGGAAGCGGACCTGGGGTGAAATAAAAAAGTTCAAACCAGAGAATATTTGAATCCCGCAAATTCATAAATTTATATACAGTGGCAAAAAGCATGGTCTTAGATTATCACAGCCAACATACCTATAAATAATAGAGGATAAAATGTTACAGAACATATGTGTTGCAAATGTCGAAAATGGATAAAAAATATTACACCTGTTTTACTGCCATTGGATATTGACATCACAGATAATGAAGTTAATTTGATACAGAGACCAGACAAAAGAGAAAATTCTACAAAAACAAACACTTATTGAGCATTTGACATGAATTAACTCATTTAAATTTCTTAACAACCATACGAAATCGATGTTTTTATGATTCCCATTTTATACATGAAGAAATTGAGAAGTTTAAGAAAACAGAGTTGTTTAACCCTCTGCTCATTTCTAGTCAATTTTGTTAAGCAGTTGTCTGGCCCACTGTGGGCCGACTGTGTAAACATCAAGTGGCAAACTTTGTTTTATGTAGACCTTGGTTGACTTATGGGTAACTTCTGTCTAAAAGATTGCCTTGGGAAAGTTGCCTTATTCTCCCTGTGTCTAAAGAAATATTCTTGTAAAATGTCAACTTCACAGTTCTGTTGTGAAGACTAAATAATAACATACATGCAAGCCATCTGATACAATGCCTGACATCTCGGAGGCCATCAAAAATCGCTATTGCTTTCATCTCTCTTCTCCCTTGCAAACTACTTGCAATTAAATATCTATCACTAGTTTGTAAAAATTTCTATCAATTTATCTGTAAACTTCAACCAATGCAAACATTGTTCTCAGTATTTTTGATTAGATCTCTCAGTGTGTGCTCCCACTATATCCGTATCATCAGGTTTTGCCAGGTTTTACTCCCTACTGCATGATTTTACTATCTTACTTATTTTAGTAAGCTTTGCTCTCCGTTTTGTTGACAAAATGTTGTTCAGAAACATTTCTGTTTCTTAAGCAGAAATGTTTCTAATTTAAGCACTGAGTTACAATTCAATTTTCATATGCTTTGTAATATCAATAAAGTGCTATCCACAAGATATTCGAAAATACTTTAAAATATTAGTTAAAAACATATATGTATGACCATATATAATAGCTGTGTCTATAACATGCCATCTGAGCTTCACAGAGATTACTGTTACATGAAAGTGGGTTAACTATTATATGCACAAAAATGATTTTAAAATCATATTTCTGTCTGAAATAAAGCAAAATCTAATTTCAAATATACTCCTTTCACTATATTTTGATAATAATTAATGTAATGTCATGCTACATTAAGACACTAGGGTAACTCTAGACTATTAAACATACACCACCTCAATAACTTTTAATTTTAGGAATATTAGAGAAAAATGATAAAAGTCAAAGACAAAAAATTGGAGATATATTTTAAAGAAAAAGGTAGATTCATTGAAGATATTCCCATGTAATCACCATTTGAGCCTTTACTATTTCTTGCTATAGAAGAGTATAAATATTTATACAGGTAAGTCATACAGGTAAATCTTACAGCAAACAAATATATATATGTGTGTGTGTGTGTCTATATGTATATATACACACATATATGTGTGTGTGTGTGTGTGTATATATATGTGGAAGAGGGGGGAAAAACGAGAGACTATAAAAATCCCTCCATATTAAAGATACATACGATCTGTAAATAAAACCTGCAGCAGAGTATTAGGAGTTAAGATGCTGAGATCTTAGATAGATTGCAGAAGTGAAATAGATGCCACTACATTTCTTGTTTAGCAGTAAAGTAGAAATAAAAAGAATATAAAATTCTTGGGTTTGATTGATATGCCAACACGATGACTAAACAGAGCTGCAAGTAACAGCCGTAAATAACATCAGGTACTCCTAAAGCAGAGGCACCTTCTGCAAAGACAGAATTATTATGTAATTATATCTACTTTTCCAAGTTACAAACTACTCCCTGGCAGGGATCCACTTCTTCATTCATTATGATTCAATATAATTTGAGCTGCTAAGGTAAAGTGTCTCCCGGTAGGAGGCTGAAAATGAATCCTGTTGATGCTCTTATTACTACCGATTCATACTGTTCGGCCCAACACTCAAACAACTCCAGCACTCGGGGAAGCGTTTCCAAGTGGTTCATTTTGAAACACAGCAAAGATCCTCATCAGGATGTGGAAATCTGAGGAATTCAGTAAGACTCATACCAACATGCTATTAGTTTGGTCTACCTGTACCAGATTTGATTGCTCGCAGTTGTCCAATTCTCTACCATATATCTTCAATAAAAACTTTAAAATTCATTTGCAACCAAAAAGAGAAATGAGCTTTTGGAGGGCTCACATTTTCTTTGCTGTATATTACCTTCTTTGGAGTTTTATTTGCTTTGTTTTGTCATTCGATTTTATCTCTTCCTCTTTCTTGTGCATCAGGTTTAAAGTAATAGAATATTAGACTTTTAGTGAATGAAAAAGCCATAGTTATCTTTGCTTGAGCACCCTGAGGTCTCGTATGCTGTAATTACATAGTTGGCCATTTCTTAGTCTCTGGATGTAGAATACTCAGGTGGCTAAGTCATTTTGATTCAAACAGTCTTTTTAAATTTTCTTGTATGAATATCTAACATTCCCTAAGTAAAGTATCACTTTTAAATATCCAAAGATATTTTCTCTGTGCATTATATATATATATGAATATTCACATTTATACAAATGTATACATGGATATGTACATATCTACACACACAGAGTCTGATAAGAAAAACAATCAGGACCCATTCCAAGTTAGTGGTCTTAATGTGCAGGGAAGGTGAAATGCTCTCTGAAAGAAAGCAGTAAGAATTACGAAGCCAGAGTCTGGAAAATCACTCCACTGTTCCTGAACTGTATTCAGTAATAGGAAGGTCGTTTTAAAAACCCCCAGAACGTTGACTGTAAGTATCAGACACAAGGTTTCCAAACAATCACAAAATAGTGAAGGAATATTTAGACAAAATATTTTAATGAAAGTTTACTTTATTGTTACTATTCTAAAGAGTGATGCAGACATTTTTTTGGAGCCTCTTAATAATGCTAATGAAAGCTATTTAACTAAAATTCCTGCACACTGTTCAAAGAAAACTTCTCCAGCCTGATTCTGTAGTCTCTGCAAACTATTTGAAGGACCAGAGCCTTTAAGTATGACGGTTAAGTATTCATCCACAGTAATGGGTTTCATTTCTCCCCTCAGTGATTGAAGCCACGCTATGAAGTGATTTACTGTGCCAGCAGGCCATTTCAACTTCTCTTTCATGTTTATCTAACAGCCTTTTAGAAAAGAAAGGGGGAAAAATGTGGGATCATTAACAATAGAATCCACAGTGCTGAAAGATTTGGAAAAAATGAGAATATTCATAGTAATAATTACAGTTGCTGCAATTTACAGATTTTGAGTTAATAATTGCTATTTTCAACTACATGAGAAACCTTTTTGCTGTCAATAGTAACTGACAAAGTAATTACTGTTTTGTTGACAATATTTTTTAGGATATCAGGTATAATTATAACAATATATTAAAAATTAAATAATGACATATAAATATCCACCTAGAAATAGCATTCATTACTTTCCAAGTGTGAGAAGACATAACTCAGTCATGGATGCCCTTTTTTTGAGAAAAAGAAAGATAATTACCATTCATGGGTGAGACATTTGATTTATTCCACTGAGATTCATTTCATTTCATTGTAAATTAAACTGTTCAATTCAACATCTTCAATACTACCTGGTACTGAAGGGACTTCAGTGATGACTAAGAACAAGTTGATAGATAAGCCATATTCATATTAAATAGGATGTTTGTAATTATTGAGCTGTCGCTTTTATATCATTTAATCATTTCCCTTTCTTATGACCTTTCAATTTAACTAGAAAGCACACTGCAATTTCAAATCTCCAAAGAATACAGTGTATAAAATAATACTTCATTATTCAGTTTTTGTTCCAAATCTATTATCAGTAAGTTACTAATGTCTAAGTACCTGTTAAAATCTGAAAATATTTATTCTTACTAAAACAAAATAATATGCATACATTTAAAATTATCATCTTGCCTTACGATTTTAAAATACTTACATAATTTCCAACAATATTGCTTTATACATGATTTTCCAAAATTAATGACAACCAAGTTTGATAGATATAAAACCAGTGTCAAGATATCTCTCAGTTTATAGAGTTTTAAACAGAAGTATTGACAGCAATACACAAAAATAGTTTTAAAATCAATGCTTTATTTTGAATTAGAGAAAAGCAGGGAGAAACTTTGTTTTGACATGTACCACAGTACCAAACTACATTCTATACAGCCTCTACACCCTAGCATAGAATAAAAATGTATTACTCATGTAAAGTTAAAGATCATTATAGGCACCTTCCCCAATCCGTAAGTTGTCTTCGTTTCCATCCTCTTTTGAACACTGCCAATCGATATTATGTATAGTAACATACTTTCAGAAGAGTGACATCCTTGCTGAGGTGTGCATTTAGACTGCTCACTTATACAAGTTGAAAGAGTGCATAAGTACTTTTTTCAATAAATCTACATGATGATGGAATGCAATAGAAACAAATTATTCCTTTGAATAAAACTATATATTATAAAGATGACTGTTTCATATGTGTTTACCTAATAGCACGTATCCTTACAGATTTGGTTTAAGGTAACTTTTCCTTTTTTTCTTTTCTCATCAAAATCATGAATAAGATAGCCTTTAAAACAAAAGCAGTATAAGGTATTTTAAATGGCAAAACAAAAATTAATGTTTAATATAATACTAGAGGAAATAATATGCAAAAAGTTAACACTAAATTCTTGCAAAATTATTTAAGTCAGACTAGGAATTTGGGTCTGAGTTTTCAGTTAGCCAAAAATTTAAAAAATATGTATGACACATCATCATCATCATCAAAACTATTCATTAGCATTTTCATCAGTCACAGGGGTAGTATTAGCTATCTTATATGGTCAGTGTTTTTTCATTATTTATCCTTCAGATACATTTTGTGAGGAGAGTAATATGTTTGCTTTATAGATGAGGAACCGAAGCTTAGTTAGGTTAGAAAGTTGTCCAAGATGGAGATGGTATGGAGACCCACATCTGTCTCTCATGGCACTCAATCATCTCACCTTCAATCTACTATATGGACTTGAAATGAATTAAATATCCACGATCTGCTGATTTCATATTGCACGCCTGTATCAAAACACCTCATGTACCCCATAAATATATACACCTACTAAATACCCACAAAAATTTTTTAAAATTATTAAATGATTAAAAATAAAGTAAATATCATTCTTAAGACAGAAGCATTTTCCAGGTGATCTTCAAAGCTGGGAATAATGTGAATGAAGTAGGAGACTACACCTTCTAAAATTCCTAAAATAAATGTAAAACTAGTTTGTATGATCTCTTTTGATGTGTTCCTCCAAACAAGGCAGGGGTATAAAAATGAGTTTCTGTAATCCCAGCACTTGGAGAGGCCAAGGCGGGTGGATCTCAATGTCAGGAGTTTGAGACCAGCTTGACCAACATGGTGAAACCCCGCTTCTACAAAAATACAGAAATTAGCTGGGTGTGGTTGTGTGTGCCTGTAATCCCAGCTACTCAGGAGGCTGAGGCAGGATAATCGCTTGAGCCTGGGAGTTGGGGGTTGCAGTGAGTTAAGACTGCACCACTGCACTCCAGCCTGGGTGACAGACCGGGACTCTGTCTCAAAAAAAATTAAAAAGAGTTTCTATAAAAGCATTTAGGATGGAGCCAAAGCTTTATGTACCAGGTGAACAACTGTCAAATAATCTGGCTAGATATTATGTTAACATTAAGAATCTGAATTTTTAAAAATAACTGAGTTATTGATCAAAAAATGTCAAAAAGAGGAAAGTAACTTCTCAGTTAAATTACCATGAAGCTCTGTTACAAAATGTTTCTCTATATGATTATATGAATTAATTAGCCTACCGTTTAATGTTTTCAAATATGCCAATTAAATATTTTAAAATTACTCAAAATATGACTATTTTGATTTTAAAGTATTTGACCTTAAGACAACATTTCTGACAATCATCAGTTACTCATTCAAAGCCACTCTTTTAAGTAGCAAGAAAAAAAGTAGCAACGAAAAACCCAAGTATCAAAATAAAGCAATATCCTTTAGAAATCATTCTTTTCTCACAGAGGTTTCTAAGTGATCCACAATAACTGAATAAAAAAGGGATACTACAATGAAATCTTCAACTATTATATCTCTGAACTATTCATAAAATAAAATATTCTTGAAATAGCTGTTTAAAAGATAACTATTAACGGAAATGTCATCTAATAAATTAAATTTACTCAGTGGTTAATGTTATTTGAATTAACATTTGGGTTTATATATCAAAATTCTCTATAGTTTAGGGAAAGACAGAAGAAGTTTCTATAAAACAAGAAATTCAACATAAGAGGAATGTGGTGTCTGTCCAATTATGACATTTGTTCTCTGATTCCCTGCTGTCTTATCTCAGCTAAGTATCTTTCATTCACTCTCAGCCCTGGATCTCACACTTATATTGTTTGCCTCCATCATTCCATTTGGGCTCCTAGAATCTGCATCTTTTATATCTGGAAAGAGAAAACTAACTAATATTTCTGCTGACCCTCATGGTTCAAAATGACACCTTTTATTAAATGAAATGTATCAAGAATCTTTAGTAAACATATTTAAAGTGAAATGTCATAGAACATATAATTTAAAATGGTTTAATTAACCCTATATATTTGAAAAAGCACATGCCTTCAATATAAACAAGATGAATATCAAATGCCATCGGATTAATGCCATCTAGACATTTAGAAAATGAGCAATGTTGCTAAAAGTTGAGAAAGAGAACTCATATGTAGCTAATGTGTACACTTAAAATAAATAGAATGTCTTGAAACTAGTGCTGCTAAGTGACGTTTTGCCCACAGTTCTTCCTTCAGTTCCAGCCCATGTTACTGCTTCTTTGTCCTTGGAGTAGACCTTACTGGCCCACTGATATCTTCTTATCAGTGGGCTTAAGCTTATCAGAAAGCTTAAATGTGCTTACATAATTTGCCTTGGCCTCTCCCACTCCTGATACTCACCTATTGAAAGAGCTTGCTCCCAAGAATGAGATACATTTGGACAAACGTAATCCCAAACCATAGCCTAAAACCCATCCCATCTGAGTACAGAAAAAAACAAACGGATAAAAAATTTGCAGACACTTCAATGAGAAAAGAACGTGTGTTGTTGCAGATTTGGCATTGTTTATAACATATTACTGTTGAAATAGCTGACCAACAGTGGTGACAAATAAGTTGAGATACTTAAAATGCAGTGGGTAAGGGGTAGGGGGGCTGAGATATTAAAATTAAATTAACCGTGATAAGTACGCAAGTTTGATTATTGAAAAGTAATAAAGTCCACAGTTTCAGGCCAAAAGTTGTTGAAGGGGAAAAGATGGTTAAGAAAAGTCTTCAGAGGAAGAATCAACTCTGAGGATCTGCTAACAGATCTTGTAGAAAATTCATATGTTAACTTTGCGTAGAGTGAATGAAAAGGACGCAAGAGGAAAGAAACACATGATACAAACAAATCTAAATTAATTAAACTACTATCACAAGTTCATTAATAGCAGTAGATTCTTCTCACATCCTATTCTTAGAATGCACCTTAGATTTACAACATTTTTTAGTTTGGATATTCAGTTTGAAAATAAATTTGAAAATTAGTGTAGTGTAGAAAACAAGATTAGAATTTTAAGTGGAATTTTATATTTCATGAGGAAACATTAGATAGAAGCTTTGTATTCAAAGACAGAATAATATTGTCTTGCTGACATATCAAGCTATAGCTATGCCACTCCCCCTTCTAGAAAAAAACAAACCCCCAAATCACCATTTGTGGTGGTAGTAAAGGCATCTATCTATACAAAGTATTTGTAAGAATCTATAGTTTCTATCCATATGTAACCTTATGATAATAGACTATCCACATAAGGTAAGCAATTGTTTGCATTTTTAATATTCTAAACTTACAGCTTTTTGTGTATACACATTTTCATTTGCCAATTTTAAAATTAAATATATACTTTTATTTTGTAAAACTAAACTAACCCTTGGAGAAAACATAAGCAATGGAATTCAAATGGGGAATTATTTTATGCTCTTGTTGTGTAGTGTTTACTCACTTTTCTCCTTGTTATCTACAAAACATGAAAATGCCAAGCTAGGCACTGCACATCAGTCTGACAACTTGTCATCATGCTCAGACCAGTGCTGGTTTTGTGATTGCTTGATGTGTCAAAAGAGTTGTGCTGGATTAAAACAAAATCTGAAAACCGTGTGTTCATTATCCAAATGACAGAATTTTCTCAGATTTCCAAGGAAAAGAAAAATAAAGAGTTAAAACAGTAGCATTAATTAGAAATGAGCTTCTGTTCAGAATAAACTTGAGTCTCTTTTATTACTGGTTTTTACTGTTAAAAAACAGAGCAGAGTAATTGCATTGAACTAAAAAAGAATGTATAAAGACATAATTACATTTCAAGTATAAATTATTTTCTATTATGTGTACTAGGCAAAATAAATTTAGTAAAAATTTAACTCAAATTTTCAAAGTTAATTATTGCTTTTAGCAGATCGAATACTTATAAATTACTAACATACGAATATGATGTGTCTGTAGAATTATTCTTTATTTTCTTAAAAAATGTTTCTTTCATGAACAGATATTATTGTCTTTTATTTGAAAAACAACTCAGAAAATTTGAAAGCAGCTTCTATACACTGGTTTGTATAACATCTCTGAAACAAAATTCATTATCTTACAGGTATGTTGCTTTTTAAATATCTGATGTTAAGACGTAGTTTTTGATCATCTGAAAAATACTAGTCATATATTCAGTTTCATTACAATGTAACTAGAAAATAATTGTATGTCTTTGTTAGAACAGAGGTCATTTGTTTTGCATTGGTATATGACTATATTTCCATTGTAAGAGGATGTCTTCCATTATTGAAGAATATTACCTTAAAAAAATTCTTGAGCTTTATTTTCTGTTTAAACAAATAACAATAATAAAGGACAATTTAATTAAAAGTGAAAGTCATGGGGAACTGGATTTCACCTCAAAATAACTTTTTAACAACAGAACTAATCCCCAAAAAATTGACTGTCATATAAAGTGGTATCTTTTCAAGTTTTAGAGATACTTGACTAAAGTTAGAGACTATTCCACCAGTGCTGTCACATAAAAACATGGCAGCACTGGGAAGAGGTAGGACTAGACAAACTGTATGACCTTTAAAATTTTTAATTGTGAGACCTCAGAACTATTGCTTTGTGTCACGTATCAGATAATTTCAAATAATTGTTTAAAAGATGTTTTAAGGATTGCACGTCTAAAATAAAAATTAATTTTAGAAATATTTTATGTTTGATGCTTTTATAAAAATACTGTCTATAATTAAGAGAATGAACTATTACTAGCAAAATAAAGAATCACTATTTACAATTTTCATTTTATAATGGAAATTCATTAACTTATGGTTATGTTGCTCTTTATATGTTCCACTTTATAATGGAAATTATGGATGTTGTTTAAAAATTTTTCATAAATTTTAAGTTGTTTAATTTAGAACAGTTCTAACATTGGATCTATCTACCTATCATCTGTATACATAAATGTACATTTGTGTGTATGTGTGTTTATTGGTTGCTCTAATAATTTTATATAGAATACTATTATTTTATGCTAAATTTTATAATGCACATTTCCACAGTGAAATATAAGCCAAACAACAAAGCTGTTTTATTTGATTAAATTGACTATTTTAGGTTCTGTGTTTTAAACAGTAAATGACAAAGATAATTCTACGTGTTCATTCTAATATCTTGTTAGCTTTAATTCCTTTCCATGTGAATACATCACTCTGGTACCCAAGGACTTGACCAAAGAGAGAATATTGGGCTATTGGGCATGAATCAATGCTGCTTGCAAATACCTTAAAGCTTTGGCATCATATTCATGGTGTCTCTTCACATGTTTGAGCATAACTATCACTTTTATGAAAAGACATTTCATCACGCTTTGTATTTGGTTTGTATAACTGTAAAACAGTTTTTATCAGTTGATGAGTTGGATTGTGTTTTTCTCCTTAGAACTTCTGACAGTCTGGGATTTTGGAGATTTAACTACAAATTCTCTTTGCTCTTATATAAGCAATGTTGATTTTGAGTTATGCACTGGCATGCATTGAGAAGAAGGAAATAATGATGGTGGAATCCTTTCTCAAAGATAAAATGCCTAAACCCACTATCTAAACCTCTTTTTTTTCTGTGGGATAAAGAGAATTTTAAGAGTCTCCTCTTGGTTATAAAATAACGAATTTCTAAAAAGGGAGAGGCAAGGAATGATAGTGATTTTCAGAATATCTTAATCCTCACAAGTCCTTTGGTATTAACTATTAAAATAACACTAATTGGTCAGATTCAGATAAGCCACGTACTTCCATCAGAGAGCTTATAATCAAAAGACCCAAGCTGAATTCAACATGTGATAGCAAGTGGAAGGTGATGTATCTAACGGATTTGCAGTGATCTCCACAGACCAGAGGATATTTTGAGGGAAAAGGCAAGAATACTGGGAAGTGAGGATGACACTATAGTTGATTAGAAATAATTTTTTCCTTCTTTTATCCTTTCATTCTGTCTCCCATTTCCTTTTTTTCTCTTTTTGACAGTTTAAAGTTCAATTGGATCCTTTTTTAATTAAGAAAATCAGTTTCCAGTGAAAAAAATCAATAAATCTAATCATTGGTGATACTTTTTTCTGCTAATTTAAAGAAACATGCTGTCTGAAATGATGATTGTATGTTCATCTACTGACTGTCAATCCTCATGATGTCTGAGAAAGAGTTCAGTTATAGTGTCCACAATTTTAATACCCTGTCTGTTTTCCCACTGTGCCCTGCATTTAACTCCAGTATAAGATTCATAGTTGCATAATTGTGTTTGAATTGCTGGGTGATTTTTTTTTTTTTTTTTTCTCTTTTGAGATGCAGTCTCATTCTGTTGCCCAGGCTGGAGTGCAGTGGCCGACCTCGGCTCCCTGCAACCTATGCCTCCTGGGTTCAAGGGACTCTTCTGCCTCAACCTCCTGAGTAGTTGGGATTATAGGTGCCCCCCCATCACACCCAGCTAATGCTTTTTTTTTTTTTTTTTTTTTTTTTGTAATTTTAGTAGAGACAGGGTTTCACCAGGTTAGCCAGGCTGGTTTCAAACTCCTGACCTCAAGTGATCCTCCTGCCTCGGCCTCCCAAAGTGCTAGGATTACAGGTGGGAGCCACCCTGCCCGGCCTCGGTGTAGTATTTTTATTTCCCTATTCTAGAAGCTTTTATAGGCCTAATGTGTGTGTGTGTGTGTGTGTGTGTGTGTGTGTGTGTGTGTGTGTGTGTGTGTATGTGTGTGTGTTTCCATTTACAATTCAGCATGGTAAATTGTAAATACACTAGTATTAGGTTAACTTTTGTTCTGTCATTATTTCTTGAGTTAGAAGCAGATATATGTGTGAGAAAATAAAAGTGGATAGTTTTTTTAAGCATTTACAATGTGTCGGGCACTTATATAACGCTATTACAATCATCATCTTACCAAGCAAGAAATTAAGACGGAAATAATTTAAATACATTACCTAAAATTAACAATGTAAAAACAGATTTGAACTCAGTCAAAATGACTGGGTTGCAGGATCCTAACCACTGTTTTTGCATTGGTGTACCGCAATAGCTCTAAACAGGTATAAACCAATGAGTGACCAGGATTCACACCACACAGAAAATGGCAATAGACAGTTTCAATGTGTAGTAAAAAGGCAAATCTGAATATAATAGTGAATTGTCTCTATTAGAGGACACCAATACTCTCCCAATTGCTTAGCAAGTGCAAATCTCTACCTGAATCTTTATTTTGGAGATGAAGTAAGAAAAAAACCTGGGAAAATAGCATAGAAAATAGAAAGTCCTGCATTTTGCTTATTTCTTTATTTTATTTTATGAGAGGGAGTCTCGCTCTGTCACCCAGGCTGGAGTGCAGTGGCCCTATCTCAGCTCACTGAAGCGTCCGCCTCCCAGGTTCATGCAATTCACTGCCTCAGCCTCCTGAGTAGCTAGGATTCCAGGAATGCACCACCATGCCTGACTGATTTTTGTATTTTTAGTAGAGAGGGGGTTTCACCATCTTGGCCAGACTGGTGTCCAACTCTTGACCTCAAGTGATCCGTCCGCCTCGGCCTCCCAAAGTGATGGTATTACAGGCGTGAGTCACCGTGCCCACCCCCCTCCCCTAAAATTGTTTTAAAGCAACTAGCCCAAATAGCATTCTCTTAACTAAAGAACCTATCTCCAGTGAGAAACAAGAACAAAGGGCATGGTATTTGCTGTTTCCCCTCACCCCCCTGGGGTTTTATTAAACATGTTTTTTAAAGATGAATTCTTATTTTTCTCAGTAATAGTTAGAAATATAAATGCATGGGCCGGCCAGGAGATCTAGACCATCCTGGCTAACACGGTGAAACCCCATCTCCACTAAAAATACAAAAAAATTAGCCGGGCGAGGTGGCGGCGCCTGTGGTCCCAGCTGCTCGGGAGGCTGAGGCAGGAGAATGGCGGGAACCCGGGGGGCGGGGCTTGCAGTGAGCCGAGATCGCGCCACTCACTCCAGCCAGGGTGACCCAGCGAGACGCCGTCTCAAAAAAAAAAAAAGT
>NW_016813386.1:2144169-2164398 GCF_001698545.2 Rhinopithecus bieti
AAAAAAAAAAAAAAAAAAAGAAAAGAAAGAAAAGAAAAGAAATACAGGTGCAGGAGCTTTATTCCTGTAATCAACTGGTGCAAAACCTGAAACGCTGATATCAAAGAGTTTAGATATTTCAATTTCGATTAGGTTTTACTTTCTGATTTTTTATAGTTTTCTCTATTTCCTATGGTACGTATACTCTATATTCAGTGATCTTATGTGACAACTATTAACAGTTAGAAAATGTTTGAGTGTTATTTATGAAATTATTTTTTAATTTATATTTTAACTTTTCATTTACTTAAACATTTATATATAATTTAACTATTTTACTATTTTACTGAGATTATTTTAATATTAACATGTTAATATTAATTGTTAAAAGGCAATCTGGAAATATACATTCAAAATTAACTATAATGTTATAAGAAAATATAAGAACACAAATATATGTCTTTATGCACACTTCTGGGTCCAACAGCTGTTTATAATCCCAACATCAAGAGCAGCAGTGATAGTTTAGGGCCAAAATGGAGGTTTCCACTAAAGTCTGGGAGAAAACAGAGCTATGTCACAGAATTCTTCGCATGGAGGGATTTGCAAAACTTTAGAATCACCAGTTATACAAAAAGCAAGTATGCTAGTAACATACAACACATCAAGCTGTTAAAATATCCACACTAATTGAAATTTTAACATGTGATAAGCAATTTGGGAGATTGATTATTTGTGGGGGGAGAAATAGTTGGAACAGGCAGGGCGCGGTGGCTCAAGCCTGTAATCCCAGCACTTTGGGAGGCCGAGACGGGCGGATCACGAGGTCAGGAGATCGAGACCATCCTGGCTAACACCGTGAAACCCCGTCTCTACTAAAAAATACAAAAAACTAGCCGGGCGAGGTGGCGGGCGCCTGTAGTCCCAGCTACTCAGGAGGCTGAGGCAGGAGAATGGCATAAACCCGGGAGGCAGAGCTTGCAGTGAGCTGATATCCGGCCACTGCACTCCAGCCTGGGCGACAGAGCAAGACTCCGTCTCAAAAAAATAAAAATAAAAAATAAAAAATAAAAAAAAGAAATAGTTGGAACAAAGAATATCCTCTTTCACAGAAAAAAATAATTATTTAAATTCCTGGATTATTATTTTCCAAATATTGGCAATAAGTAAGCATCAATTCAATCATACATGGAGATAACAGACACTATTGTTACACATTTCGATCAGGGGATTTATATTTATGATAAAAATAAAAATATAAATAAATTATACACACAATATAGAAATAATTAATAGTATATCTGTGTAATTAATAGTATAATATGTGTATTATACTCTCTCCTTACATACAGAGAGAGAGGCACACAAATACATACCAAGGTAAAGAATTTCGCAGGTGAGCCAAGCCTTTGGACTGGGATTATCCTTTGGAAATGACTGACTAGAACCAAGAATGGAAGGTACCATGGTGGTTAAGAGAATTAAGCAATAGTACAAAAAATAGAATCGAAGAAGAGTACAAAATATACTAAATATTTACCTTGATAGATATGCGAAAACAAATATCTTCTATCTTTTGTTTCTGTTTTGTTACTTACTTTAACGACTGTTAGCTACAGTGTAACTGAATAATGGAAGCTACAAAGGCCAATTTGTCTCCCCTACCCTATCTCGTCTTGGGCTATTATTCCACGTCATCTTATTCGTATGTTGTGATTCCCAATATCTTTTATTGGGGAAAAAAGGTACCTCTGATTGGTTATTCTGATCCTGGGATATCTCAAAATTCCAGTTTTGAGGCTATCAGAAACGTTAAATTGTCTCTTAATTTAGCTGCTATGTAATTTTTTTTCACAACGCCTTTTTAAAATTTTGTTTTCAATTTAAGTAACTTTACGTTATTTTTTACAAAATAATTCCTAAATTTTTAAGACACTTTCCTCCTAAAGAAAAGAATGCTTGTACGTTTAAAATATCAAGTAATTGTTCAACAGATTCATCAGTGAAGCGACTTTGTACAATGGAGATGAACAGAGTCGAAAGCAGAACAAGAACGTTTCTTCTATTATTTTTTTAAAAAGGTTAGTCACCTTCCTTTGCTTTCATTATCATATGTAACGTTCTAATGCATTTCAATGTTTCTGGTTTTAGATCTTTACCTTTTTGTGAAATTGTGAAATATATATTTGGTTTTCAACCCCATTTCCTGGCATACAGGTCCTAAAATCCTCAGAATCTCCAGAGATGACTTTTTTATGCTAATGATTGGCTGGTGATTGGCAGCCCCTTGGTAGCTTCAGGATGGGAACTGGTCACGAGGAAGACCAAGGTATGATTAGAGAGTTGGGACTTTCAGCAGCACGCCCCACACTGAGGATGGGAGGCAGACTGAAGATTAAGCTAATCAACAACAGCCAATGATTTAATCAATCATGCCTACGTAATGAAGCTTCCATAAAAATCCAAAAGGACTGGGTTCAGAGAGCTTCTGGATGAACACATGGAGGCTTGCAAGAAGGTGAGCAAAACTCATCCACGTGCAGGGGACGGTGGGCTACTCCAACTCCACAGGGACAGTAGCTCTTGTAGTACCCCCCAGACCTCACCCTGTGTGTTGTCTCATCTGGCTGTTTATTTGCATGCTTTAAAATATCTTTATAATAAACTGGTAATCATAAGTAACTGTTTTCCCTGAGTTCTGTGAGCTGCTTTAGCAGAGAAATCAAACTGAAAGGTAGGGTTGTGGGAACCTCAACTTGAGTACAGTTGGTCAGAAATTCCCAACGTCCAGACTTGTGAGTGCTGCCGGAACAAGTGGGGAGACCTGGGGACTGATGTTCAACCTATGGAATCTGACATCATCTTCAGGTAGACAGTGAGGGAATTGAATCAGAGGACACCAGCTGGTGTCCACGGGAGAACTGATTGCTTGTTGTTTGGTGCGGAGAAATTCCCCACATTTTTCACCGAAATCTTCTGTGTATGAGAGCAGAGGAAACACACATCGAGTGTGCTTTTGCCACACAGACTTTTCTTTATAATTGGTTACTCCATTGCCATGCTAAATGTATCTGGACTTTGTCTTTTAGCCAACTTTGTTGTTAGTATCTCCGCTGTCTTCTGTTTATATGATTCAGTCTTTCATAATAATGACTAGAATGACAGGTTCCCCTCTTTGTATCCAATGGCACAGTCAAGACTCCTCTTATGATACATATTTACATTCAATAATACATTTCAAAAATCTGGTTCAATCATATTAACTTAAAGTCTTATTAAAATGACAGATACATAAACTTGCTATACTTTATCATTGGGAACTTAAATTATCAAATTATGTTATTTTGAGGCAGTGTTGTTCAGTGGGAATATCCACTGGGTTTTGGGTCATATAGACATGGATTCTCTCATTTATTATATGTTATACTTTGTGTCTGCATCTGTAGAGCAGGGAGAATAATATCAATTACCTAAGAATTAATTACATAAAAATCACCTGAAACAATAACAAAATATTCTAAATCATCAAATTTAAAATAAAATTTCATAAGTATAACCATTCAATTTAACCAGAGAGAAATATCTTTGTAGAAGTTACATATATTTGAATAGCTTTATTTAACATTGAAATTCTCTTTCAGTGTTCTTTTGAATGTTATTTATATATATGTAAATTATATTTTATGCTATGCTTAATATTGTACTTTGAAAACTCAGAATAAATTTGGTAATTTGTATATTAAGAATGTGACTATGTTGATAAATTTAGTTTAAAAGATAGGAGCTTGTTTGTGTAAACAGTTTTTATCCTAGTACTGATCCAGTATATCAGCTCTTGGTTTATATTAGATGATTGTCAAATTTCTCATTTTTTCATTTTTTTAAGTGAGGATTAATTCAGTAATAAATGCGCGACAATCACAGCTTACCTCAAGGCTCTTTCAATTCAGCATAACTTTACAAAGTCAACTCTGCTCATCAGTTCTTACTAGACTGTCTTACCCAGAGTGCAAGCTGAGAGCCGTCTCCTTCAACACATTATACTTTATGGGCGAATAAAGTATAAACCTCTGGAGTCAATAATTTTCTTGAAATTGTTATTCAGAGTACAGTCTCTTTTTACAAGATCTGAAATGAAATGGATATCAACCCAACTCATATTTTATGCTCTATAAAAGTATAAATTACCTGAAGACCGTCTTCCTAGCATGTGACTACCTGTGAATATTAAGGACTTTTAGAATCTGTGATGTCTTCAGATCTATAGGAGAGCATCATGTGTATTGGTAATGCAAATGCCAATTTGCATACATGTCATTTGCAATACTAATTCACATGATGCTACCCTGAGTTTAAAGGATTATCTTAGCCAAGAAAAGTGTCATCATTATTCCTGTCCCTAATAAAACAATAAGAAAAGAAAGACAAATGAAAGGAAAGAAAATAAATGTATGTGGTTAGGAATAGAAATAGAGTCAATAAGTATTTACAATACCTAGAATCAATCTGATTTCATTTTGCCTTATTGAGATTATTTTGTTTGGTTTGAATAATTAGTTTTAAACCCATGTTGGATATCTGAGGACTACTGAAATTCCACAATATGGAAAACAACTGGCTAGACAGATTATAAAGGTTGACAAAGTCATGAAGATTCACTGAAACACTGAAAATTTTTCTAGAAAATATTAACCCTGGAAAACTGAGAACTATCTTCCTTCCTTCCTTCCTTCCTTCCTTCCTTCCTTCCTTCCTTCCTTCCCTCCCTTCTTTCTCTCTCTCTCTCTCTTTCTCTCTCTCGTATTTAAGAGGAATATCCGTAGGCACAAAGAAATCTAGGTCAAAGAATAAACAAATAGCAATTATGAAATTAGAAAGAAATAAAGAGTATGGAAATATAAAATAACACATACTAACAAGTAGTTGGATATACACATGCACATTCAGTTTTACATTTTACCAGCAATACTGAATAGGTAAAGCAATGCTATACACTTCATTTAGCTAAAAGACAACTATATCAAAGGCTACACGTGGCTCTGACTGTATTTTAGAATGAAATTAGTCATTGTAGCATTTTGTGAAAAGACACTAAGTTCACCTAGAACTAAAAGGGCCTGTTACACACTGTCTGAATATGCCAACACAGCAACAGCAAACAAACCAAAAAGTGAAGTAGCGATGTAGCTACAAATCCACACAAATTTTCAACATCTGGATACTTTAGAGGCTCCTAGAGTCCACACTTTTTTTACATGAGAGGTTTGCATGTGTGTAGGACGTTGGAATTATATAGATATAGGGGCCAAAGTAAGAGATAATGAGCAAGTGCATCCCACAATTCCTGAAAATTGGTGGCATTAACAGCCGCTAAAATTAATGAGGTAAAGAGTACCCAAATGTACAAAGAAGGCATTTTTAAGTGATAGGGGGAGAATATAATCAAAACAATAATGCTTTACCTTAAGTTTCGTTTATTTGGCAGACCCACTTGGATTACTTAAGGACTACCTAAATTCTTTTAAACCCATTATATTAATTTTAAACAGAAACATCATAATTATTTTCTCTGCAAATGAAATTTACCTATTTTTACTACTATATATATGTGTATTATATATTCACTACAAAACTATATATTAACTATAAAACATCAGAATAAGAAGGTATATAAAGTAAAAGAAGGTCTTCTGTAATACCATTTAAAGAGGATTACTAATATTTGTGGTTACTTTTCAGACATTTTTAATGCACAAGTATGCTTCTATTAAAAAATTGAATCATCAAACACACACTTTTAGACCTGTGTCTTTATCAAACAGTGTGTGGTGAATATATCTTCATACCAACACACTTGGATTTACTAATCTTTTTATTGTATGTGTATTATTATCTTTATATTTTAGTTGTTTTCAACACTGGTTAATATAAATAGTTTTGCAATGAACATTTTTACAAGTACATCACTCAGCTACACAAATACAAATTTTACTAATAGTAAGAAAATACATTAAATTAATGAACATTTATTTATTACATGCTCCGTGAACATAAAACTACCATTGTGTCATTTTAGATACAGAAAAACTGATTCTTAGAGAATTTATAAAACTTGTCTAAGTCTTCATTGCTTGGAAGTATTTGAAATCTAGCATGTCAGACTTCAGAGACTTATCACTTAAATACTATGTTAATTTTCTAACATTAATAAAAATGCATTATATTAACATGATTTTTTTAAATCTTCCAAATTTTCTTCTTATAGTCGCTAGTTTTGAGTTAGCTACCATTTCATATTTTCTCACTAATTTTAAAGATCCACAAAACAAGGTATAACAATGAATTAAAAGTTATACTAGTTGGCCGGACGCGGTGGCTCGCGCTTGTAATCCCAGCACTTTGGGAGGCCGAGACGGGCGGATCATGAGGTCAGGAGATCGAGACCATCCTGGCTAACCCGGTGAAACCCCGTCTCTACTAAAAAATACAAAAAACGAGCCGGGCGAGGTGGCTGGCGCCTGTAGTCCCAGCTACTCGGGAGGCTGAGGCAGGAGAATGGCGTAAACCCGGGAGGCGGAGCTTGCAGTGAGCTGAGATCCGGCCACTGCGCTCCAGCCTGGGCGACAGAGCAAGACTCCGTCTCAAAAAAAAAAAAAAAAAAAAAAAAAAGTTATACTAGTTATTATTATAAAGTGTCATTCTCAAACCAAAAGAGAATCAAAATTCTGCCACTTGAACCCTGGTATTGTGATCATTAAAACTTAGAAGTTTTCCCATCACTCAAAGATCTCTCTTTAATATTCAGATGTCTGTGAACCTGAGAGTCCTTTATGAAAATCTGGATGCTGTGTTTTTGAAAAGTTCTGTGTTTTTGCAGTGAATTGGTTCCTTTCAGAATCAAAGGCATAATGGGTGGAAAATACCACACATATGAGAAAAATGTAATGTAACACATACAAGCAATTCCAATTTTTTACTCAATAACATTTCATTTATTAAAGCTGAAGGCTTTTATTTGTTAGGTTAATATATTGTGAATTTTAAACATCAAATCCTGTATCTATCTTTTCTTTTAAAATAAAAGTTTAGATAGATGTAATGGATAGCATATCCTTTGATTTCCTCACTGCTTAATATTCTCTTTGTATTCTCACATTCGATTTATCAATGTGTCTGCATACATTAGAAAAGAACTTTCCGCATCATGAATCCATGTAACTACCTTATTCCTGTGTGTGTTTATATCCTTTTTCTATTCAAACTGTGAAATTTGTCATTAAGCCACAACCAACCTGTGAAATCCGTCATTCCATCTCTGTAATTTATAGCAAAAGACTCCATGATCAATTAGGAGTGTACTTAAACATGTAATCAACAGGATGGGTGGTCACAGTGCAAATTAAGAATAAAAAAAGACTTGATTTCAATTTAATAAGTCAGTTATTTTACGGTAAATACACATAAATAGGTTACTAATATACTGATTTAACTATCATGGCAATAACAAAAATTTGCTGCCAACACAGCTATTTAAAAATTTTTGTTCCTATTTTATACCTCTTATGCTATAATAAATGTCCCTCATGACAAACATATTACTAAGTCAAATCAAATCATGATAAATTGTTTTCAGATTACCAGAGTAATTTTTTAAGTATTTTTTCAAAAGTTTTAAAATTTGACATCATGGTATTTAAATCTTACATCTGCTAGTACATTTTGTAAACCTAACAGACTTAACTAATTTATTTTCAGTTCTATATTTAAGTAACTGTTTAGGTATGTATGAATGATTCCAAATGTACAAATATTACTAACTGTATTGGAGCATCACTTGTCAAATTTCCATTGTTAATAGTATCAGTAATAACTTTAACAATAAAATATAAATGCAACTATTTAAACATAATTTGTAAACCCTATTTTACAAGAAAATTGAATTAGAA
The DNA here is from genome assembly GCF_001698545.2 of Rhinopithecus bieti. Lineage (NCBI taxonomy): Eukaryota > Metazoa > Chordata > Mammalia > Primates > Cercopithecidae > Rhinopithecus > Rhinopithecus bieti. The sequence goes on from NW_016813386.1 coordinate 2,152,095, forward strand.
ATCCAGACACTATAATTTAGGAAATATTTCACTGTTTGCAATGCATGGAAATCTGTGGAAAGAACATTGCTAACACAGTGCTAAGTATGGCTATGAGCTTACATAGGAATCACAATCTGTTAGTTGTTATTGTTATAATTCTTATTCCTTGCATTGAAAAAGAGATATTTTCCCTAAAATATATGATAAGAAATAATTTTAAATCAATTTTGGTGTTTTAAACTTATCAATATACACTGTTATTAGTTTCTTAAATGCAACATGTGAATCTATCTTAATTTCTTTGCTACACTTAATTCTATTTCCTATGGATATGCAGCTTCCTAACTATAACCTAAAGGTCTATCCACCTGCCCTTTCTGTCCTGGTTATTTGTGAATGACTAGGAATAAAACCTATTTCTTCTTCCTGGAGAAGTTAATTTTGGCCCCAAACTTAGGCCCTCTTCTCTACTCTTAACCTTTGCCTCCAATCCTGTCTTCTTATCGAGACATCGTTCGGCTCTTTACAAATGAAGCTGCCACATCTTTCTGCTCCCTAATTTAGTACAGGTGTCCCTCAACACACACACATTTTCTTCCCATGTCAGTGCTCCAATGTGTGCGTGCTTCAATGGCATTACCAAATCTCTTCATTCTCTGAAAAAAAACATTATTCCTCTGGTGAGCTGATCCTCATCTTCCAAGGTATAGTTCAGGGACAGCGGCTCTATGTTAAGCCTCCTACAACTCTTCACTCTTAGACAGAATTAATTGATCCCAACTTGTTTGTTCAGTAGCACTTTTAGATTATCGCTATATGTTTACGAGTTTATTAGCACCAGTTATTAACAGGTCTTTCCCTCCACTCTTTCTCATGAGTGCAACTTGAGGCAGGGGTGGTGTTATCTATTTATACAAAACTTTTCACATTTTATTTTAAGATAGGTGCTCAACTAACCCAAGATAAATTGAAAATTTTGTAATATGCTGAGATATGTTATTAATAAATTATTGGCAATGTTGTAGAAGTTTGCCAAAATAATAATTTTACCATTAACGGAGGCATATTGTTAACATCAACAGCACCAGCATCATCAGAGATAAAAATGTATGTTTTCGCAGAAAAAAAAAAACACTTGCAGCACACATGACTAATGATGAAACACTTTAATATTTAACTAAAGGAAATGATTTTTCCTATATTCAAATCATAAAATGCATGTTGAAAAGCACTGTGCATGAGACTTTTCTTAATCCTTGATATTATCTTTTTTGATGACTCATAAACTTTGTGTGTTTTATATTCTATTAGTTTATATTCTATTAGTTTCATATGGCAACAAATGAATTTTCAGATATACATAGTCAGTAGTGTCTGACAATTCCAAAGTGAGTTATGGTTTCAATCAATTTATCTGTCCTCCACTGACATTACATCCTGACATTCAGAGAACGGAGTATAAGATATTCTCTCAAGTTTCAACACTTATGAGGATGTGAGCTGTAAAAATAAAATGAAACAGTCTATATTAAGTTGTTCTGTTGAAAATCAGATAAAAGATATTCATAATCATTTTCAAAGTAAAGACATTAATTATATTGTAATTTTTGATATGTTACCTTAATAATCCTAAATTATGAATTTGAAAAAGACTTTTAAGGTGTACTTAACACATTTATTACAAGTTGCCAAATGCGTTTATTACAAGTTGACATAATGAAGTGGTTAAGAGCACAGTCAGTACAGTGAGATTGAGTTTAATCTCAAATATATTTCTTACTATCTGTGTTTGCTTTGTGATGATTCTGTAATATTATTATACCTTAGTTTCCATGCAATTCAAATACATATACAACATTTATGAGAGTGCCTGGTACATTGTAAGCACCCAAAATAGCTGCTATTGTTATTATTTAATTTATTCATTATGAATACTGATCATTTTCACTCATTATCTGGGTTTGCTTTTATTTTAACCAACTGTCTAGTGTCTCTATTAATATCAACTATTTAAACTATTTTGACACCATTAATTATTTAAAAGAATAATTTTAAAAAATAGCCAAATGAAACATTTTGTCAGTTATATTAAAAGCATAAGTATTCACAATGTATTTAGATACTTTAAATTCAAATAGCTACATCATGGGGACTGCTATCATTTTATTATATTCAAAGATCTTTTGCATAAATACTGTTTCAGAAAGCTTTTATTTACCCTTCGAAGTCATTAAATGACAGACAAATAGATAATTATAAAATAGATAGATCCTTATGGTTCATTAGAAAGCCCACTTTGAATCCTGTTTAAAACTATCAATAATTACTAAATAAAATATACATATAATCTCTACCATCATGAAATAATTAAATCAGATTTGGGGGACTAAACATGTCACAAATACAGCAGAAATATTATTTAACAAATGCGTACAGTTCTATTGTGGAGTTTCTTGAAAAAAAAAAATGTAGTAGCTCTTTGCTATCACATATGCACAAAGAATATTCCTTCTTCCCCTATGATTACTGCATCTATTCTTTTGATTTTCATTCTAAAAATTAAATCCCCATTACTATAATCATCTTTTAAAACACATTATGATTATGAACTTAGAACCTCAGTTTTTACCAGCACTGCTGACTGAACTTTACAAACAGCAACAGCTAATAAAACAACACCTTGGATGTGTAAACATAGTCTTCAAGTATACCTGATTATAAAGTAGAATTGTGAATCTCCCCATTCTTTATTCAAAAGAAGTTATTTTAGCCTTAAAAGCAATTGGACCATTTGTGCTACTATTCAAATTTCAGGCTGTAAATCTATACTGAAAGGCTTTTTAATTCAATACAGTTGACACATTTTTGAGACTCTATCCTGTAGCCATCACTGTGCTAGTTTCCGTAAGAATTTAGAATCCTCACCAGTAACACCACAAGAAGAAAGAAAGCTATAGAATGAAGAACATAAATGTACCCCAAAACACCAAGAGTTATGGTCTCAATCTACCATATACTGTATTTCCTGCTTAAGGAACAGAACAAAATATGACATTTCAAGTGAAGATATAAAGTCAAATACACTCTAGTATTATTTTGTAGTTAATATAGGTCCAAGAATATTTTTTGAGCAATTACATGGACTAGACAAGTGAATGTCATGCCCCTAACGCCTCTCAGAGTACAAGAACTCAAATGTCAGGGAATCATTCTTCACGCTCACGAGAAGCTGGAGCAAGAGAGGGCTTCTCTCACAAGCAGGTGACAAAGTGGGAGATGTGCTAGTGTGGAGATGCAAAGCAGTATCTGAGAAACAGCTATTGAAACAACATAGAGGAAACCTGGAGAACAGAGTGACAATAAAAACAAAAAATTCAAGTAGATCAAAAACTTGTAAATATTTTAAACCCTAATTTAGATAAGTTGTTTGGAAAATATGGACTTGATTTGACTTGAATCTTATTTATTTTCAAACTCAGGCATGCTGAGAAAAATTGAAGCAAACCAAAAAAGCTTTTAAATATGTGCCTCTTCTGGGTTTTCTTTTCCCTCTCATTTGTGCCTTTCTTGTTTACTAGATTATTACTTACCCTAAAGTAACTTCAAATTAAATTTTACTACTAACAAAACAACAGGACAAGAGAAATCTTAGTGATAAGATAGAGTCTCAGTTAAGCTAGAGAGTATTCTACAGTGTATAATTAGTTGGATCAGCATAAAATAAGCCTTGAAGTCTCTTAAACAATAACCTACAACTGAATTACCTTGACTTTTTAAGCTGACATTGCTGGTAGGTTTGGCTGCTTTATCCCATGTATTTTACAATGCCATTCACTTGTATCTGTCTTGAATTAACAGAATTTAGCGATTGTAATTGATTTATTTATCACCACTGGAGTTTTAAAAGCCAGACAATATGGTTCTTAAAATGTCCCACAAAGTTTAAAGAAATAGAATGTAAACAAAAGTAAGCCTTTTGCATTGTGATTATTAAATCTAATATCTCTGAGCTAAAAAAAAATTCAGAACTGATGAAGAGTTATGTTCTTTACAAAATCTACCCATAGTGACTTAATTAATAGGTGGCCCTGTTCAAGACAAAATATTCCTTCAAGTCTGTGATATTAGTTGAAAATATAATACTTTACAATATAAGAGTTTACATGTATTTAAAGATTTAAATCTTATTTTTAAAATAAGGTTTCATTAGGCAACTAATAAATTAAGAAAATCTAAATTAAAATTAACTACTTAACACATCATTATATGCCCACACAGTTTGAAAATAGAATACTGACAAGTTAGTCAGTTTAAGCTTCTCTCTACGTAGTGGCTAGGATAAATACTATATAACATTTTTTACTATTAATCTAATTATGAGGTAATGAATTGAGAAAGTGTATGTTTCGAATAAATGCATATATATTTTTTTAATTTCTAATTATTGGTTGGGTGTGGTGGTTCACGCCTGTAATCCCAGCACTTTGGGAGACCGCGGCGGGCAGATCATGAGGTCAGGAGTTTGAGACTAGCCTGACCAATATGGTGAAACGCCATCTCTACTAAAAATACAAAAATTAGCCAGGCGTGGTTGTGGGAGCCTGTAGTCCCAGCTACTTGGGGGGCTGAGGCAGGAGAATTGCTTGAACCGAGGAGGTGGAGGTTGCAGTGAGCTGAGATCATGCCACTGCACTCCATCCTGGGCGACAAAGCAAGACTCTGCCTCGGAGGAAAAAGAATAATAATTATTTTGAATATGCAGGTGTATATATTTGTGGGGTATAAGTAATGCTGTGGTACAGATATATAATGTGTAATAATCAATTCAGGGTGATTGGAGAATCCATCACCTCAAGCATTTTTCTTTACTTTCTGTTAGGAACATTCTAATTCTGCTCTTTAGCTATTTTAAATTATACAATACATAGTTTCTCAGTATTGCTAGCTCTTCAAAGTTCTTATGATTCTCTAAGCATCTCTCTTTGAGCTGCTGATACCCCTTAACTTTCCTTGTGATGTTTGCCTACTTTACCCATTTCTTCCCTGCACACAGTCCCAGCCATTTTCATACTGTCTTCATGAGCACACAAGAGTCTCTGAAGTTATTATATAACCCTGCCATCATGCATTTTACTTTTTCATCATTTATTAAATTAGAGTTTTATTCTTGCATTCTTTGCTATGTGTCTTTATTCTTTACTGAAGAAATTGCTTACCGATGACTATTTAATTATCAAATGTTAATGTCTTCATCTTCTTAAACCTCTTAAATTTTTTTCTCTTTTTAAAAAGTTTTATGATGTTGGGCAAGTGATCTAGCTCTATAAATTTTAATGTTTTCATCTGTGAAATAAACTGGCATCCGATTTTTAGGTTTTCAATAGAAATAACTGAAATACGTATACAACGTCAATAATGGTACCCTTTCCTAATTGACTTCTTCATCTCTAATATTTCTCTAATCAGCGTTGAACTTTCACAGTGCTAATAATCTGAAAATAATACCCTCAAGATCAAGTATCTTTAATATACTTCACTTCCCATCATGCAGATCCAATCTTTCTTGCTCAAATATACAGTATTTTTCAAAGATACTCAAACAAACAAACAAACAAACAAAAAACAAAAAACAGGGTATTTCATATATTCTTCCACTTGCTTCCATTACTTTGCCTTTTCTTCCATTCTGTTCTTCCACTTTAACTCTTCAACATCCTACTCATACATTAAGGTCCAGCTCAGATATAAACTGTTCCATGAAGTCTTCATTGATCACCCTTCTGAGAAATGAGTGTCCTGATTCTCTGATTGCCTATAACTCTGCAATAATTTTAAGACACTTTGCCCCAATCTGCTGCTAGGAGTGTAGATATTCTATCTTCTTTTTGGTGTGATTCTTGACCAAAACAATTTAGTAAATATACCAATATTCTAATATGCATATGTGTTTATAGTCTATTACTTCCAACGTGAGATATATTAAAACTCTGATTTTGTTGTGCAATTATTAGATTCCAGTTGTTTGGGAATATGAAGGGAGCAAGTGTGAACTAGAGAATTCTAGCATGTGGAAAGCAGTGTGGGGTAATAAGTAGTGCATTAAAGGAGAATTTTAAACCAAATAAATGACAGTTCAAATTCTACTGATACTCAGTAGCTTTAAGACACTCATTAAATTAACAGCTCCACAATTTCCTTATATATAAAGTAGGGATTAATAAAAAAAAAAAAAAGGTTGTTCCAAGAAGGAAGGTTGATGTCTATAATGCCCTTAGTACCATGAAGACATGCATGCTCAGTCTCTATTAGTTGCATTTGTTGTTGCTGCTATTACTATTAAAGTCAAATAGTCAATTGTGCCTGTGAGGAAACTACTGCAGAAAGGTGCTTGAAGCACAGGAAAGAAGGCAGATCTGCTTCATGACCTTTCTTGTTCAAGTCTTCTTTAACTATTAAGCATTCACAATTAGACTCATACTGTGGCCATGAGATTTCATATCTGAGGTTCTTTATTCAGGAAAGAGTTTCCTTATTAACACGTGTTACTGTACATTGATTCTTTACTGAAGTCAAGTTTAGCAAAGACTTAAGAAGAGTGTAAAGGACGTGTTCTGGTGGTCTGGTCACAGAGGAGACAGAAAAATTGGAAAGATGTGTCAAAAGACAAATTTGCCTGCATCCCAGCTTTTCTCACAATTGGGGTGCTGGATCATCTAAATAAAGGGGATAGAACTATGATTCCCCATGAAGCAGATAGAAGCCAACTCTTTCTTCATGGGCCTGTGTTTGAGGAGGCAGTGCAGGAACATAGAAAACACTGAGCAGTTGGAGGTTTGGATTCTAACTTTCAGCAGGCAGCTCACTCTGTATAGTTTAATCTCTTTTATCCTGCTTATATATCAACTGATAGATTGAATCATATGAGCCCTAAAATCCCTTTCAATGTTGAACCTTATTCTGTGCTGATTATACTGTCTTCAGAAATGACAGAAGTTCTTAATGGCACTTTTACTAGCATTCTAAAAATTTTCTCTCTTAATCCTGTGAATATTTGTTCCATGGATTAAGTCTGGAGAATACAAACATGAATGTGTGTTACTGGAAAGACCAGAGGCATTTGCCTTTCTGAGTTTTGTGAGGTCCTTCAGTTGTACTTTTGTTATGTACTTTAGAGTTTATTCTTCTTATTATACATGCTGAGAGCTCTTTAATTTCACCCTTGCGTTGTATACACATATTACTGGTATTTTTAGAAGCACTTTATGAGTACAAAATCTATTCCCTGTGCCCTCATCAATTTGAAATTACCATTTTAAGGCTGATTAAATAAGGATTAGTGCCAATGTTCTACTTATTAGGCTGTGTCTTCAACTGGAACTGATGATGTAGTATTTGTCAATAACTAGTTCACAGCCTTAAATTCCACAAAATGAAACCTTTGCTTCAGGGTCCATCTGTCTGAAAATTTTAAGGCAAGCTTCCATGAAGAGGAAAGCCATCTATTATATGATGATATAAGCGTAAAGTGGCATGTACCACAGCTGTTTGATTACTGCTGGGGGGATGACTCGCATTCCCCCTAAGCCCTCTATCAGAATCCAGCAGTGATGGATTGAATTCCTTTTGCCTTACCATGATGATGGATGACTCTAGGAGGATATATAAGAATTGTAGAATCTCGGCAGAAATTAATTAACACACAACAAAAAGAGGCTAGCATTGATCTTTGCCATGATATGAGATTGATCCCAGGAGTTGGTAAATATTCACTACATTTTCTGAAAGCATAAATCATCTGCCGTTCATCTGAGATTTTTTGTTTAGTGGCACCTAGTTCATTGTTGTGTAGCAATTATAAGATTCAACATTTATATCACAACCAGGTGTTAGAAACACACACGCACAAACACAGAGGTTTCATATGGGTAAACTAATACAGCATGTCGTGATGTGTGGTTTATAACATACATTTTCCACTTGTAGTCTTTAGGAATTACCTGCATAAGTCAAAGAATAAAAGGATTAGGTGGTAGACACATTATCAGGTAGTGGGAATGAGCATCAGATATGTCATCAGATGAGATCAAGCCTCAACACTTTAAGATAGTCATGTTAGTGATCTCTCTGAGCACAGTCCCTCCAGTGTAAATATGTTCATTTACTCTGCCTAGTTGCCTGTGTAAGCACTAAGATTAAATGAAATAATATATTTAAAAGCTTATAATAAACATTAAACATCAAGTAAATTATGTGTACACAAAGAATACATTATTTATCCTTTCTGTCCTCCATATGATGATTACGTGAATGATAGAAGGGAAGCCAGAGAAACAAAAGTAAAACAACATGTTCTGAGTATGTATAGTAAGATTCTAATTTATTTAAATGAATATATGGAAATGGTTTAGGAAAATACTTTTCAAATTTCAATATTTTCATGACTAAAAATGCAAAGAGAAAGATGAACCAAGTGATAGCTTTAAAATACTTTAAAGAATACATTTTCTTATTAAAAATGAAGATAAGAAGTTAGCAAAACATGTTAGCAGAAATTGCTTTCTTGATGAGAAGAAAGTCCTTTTATGAAGTCTAGTCTATCTGTGGTTGTATTGATTTATTTGGAATTTTAAAATATGTGAGAACCTTTAAAATATATATTTAAGTATATGGCTTGAAATTCAGCTTCTCAAGGTGAAATGACACCAGAACTCTACCAAGTACAGAGGAAACACAGAAGGTACTAATACAGCTAAAATTGATCTGCCTGAGAGACAGGTGCTGAGTCAGTGAAAACAGGTTAGTGACTAACAGCAGTGAACAGCCCCTTTGTTTCCCCTGGGAAAAAAAAAAAAAGTTCAGTTCAGAAACAGCAAGGAAGTTCCTGAGGGAATTATTCAAGGAGGCTGATAGAGTCCTGTGAGCTGACATATAAGTTGCTTTTTGAAATTGAGAAAAAATAAATGTATAGACTAACAACTTGTCGAGAAAAAAGGAAAATTAAAAGGAGTGTTCACTTAAAAATAACCTGTTCGCAAAGTTAAGTAAACAAGTACCTCAAAGCACGAACTACCAACTGTATCCCTTCTTCTCCCCTTCAAAAAAAGAATTGTCAATGGCATGTTAGAAGAAATGCAGACTGAAAGAGTCTCAGCATGGTTCGGTCAAAGTAGGAGACTCTTCTATTTCCTCATGTATTCGGGGTTTAAATGTACACTTCAGATCCATTATCTTGCAGACATTGAGCTAAGTGCTAGGAATACACACATGAATAAAATGTTGTTTTTAATATTAAGAAATTTATCAGCTAGTAGAGAAAGGGACATGAACACAATGCTTAAAGTAACATGATTAGGGATATGAAAGACACTATAACCTGGTGTACATAGGGAGTTTGCTTAACTCTGCTTGTGTAAGTCAGTACAAACATAGAAAAGACCACCAGAAAGCAAAAATAAAAATGAACACATACTGCGAAAGTGATACTAGAAACCAAGGCGGTCAAACAAAAACAGTTTCTTGAAAACAATGAATTTTGAAATGTAAGAGAGAGTAGTGTCAAGGGTCAAATGCAAATTGTACTTAAGAGCTAACAGGACTGAACACCTTTGCCAGTATTAATTGCAAAACGTCACACCTAAAAGTGCCTATGGTCATCTTGATACTAGTGTTGCTGACACTTGCACCAAAGTATTTTGCAGAATTACATTTTGAACTTAGATTAAGTGGGTGTATAAGAATCAAATACAGATTTGAGAATTCTAATATACACATCCTATTTTAAAATCACATGACCAGCAACCACGCTAAGTGAGACCCAGGTCCTTTTTGGTCTTCAATGAACAAATAATCTAAAATCTTACAGAAAATAACAAATGTAGAAAAAGACAGTGTCTGAAGTTGTTAGATCTGTTATTGGATATGGAATGTAGAGATTAAGTCGCATTTTGCAAGAATGGGTGAAGAGTCGTAATCTTTTCCATTTTTCTCTTAATCAATACTCAGTTGCTTCGTTCAAAATGAAGTTTGCTTAATAGAACTCCATTGAGCAAAAGCTAGTTAATTTTGCTCCTAACGTATGTTCTTATATTTCCTAGGGTAATTTGTCCAATAACTTTATGGTTGTCATCAAGATAATTAAGTTCTCAAACACATTCTAACAACAGAGAGCATCAGAACACACATTAAAAGGGTTTTAAATAACCTCATTTTATTTAAAGCTTCAACTGTACACTCTTAAACAAATTTACCTTTGTAGCATCAATAGACCTACATTGCTACATTTGAAGAAAAAGAAAAAAATTGAATGTCTTTAATGATAATTGCTTTTAATTCTAAGTGAAAGTTTAAACTACAATAGTAGCCATTGAACAGAACGATGTTTGAAGGTTTTACCTGCTGACAGTTTTCATTTGATTTGCTTTGAATTTCTTCTGGATGCTCTAAGATTTCAGCTGACTTTGCATTTATTTTAAATCACAATTCTGTTTACATAAATTTAAATACATAAATAGAAGATGTGAGGATAACGAGTAAAAGAAACAGAAATAAAAAAATGACAAAATTAAGAAGAGAATATGAAGTAATATAAGCAACAGTCTCATGAAAATCACTCTTGCAAATGCATAGTAAATGAACACAAAGACAGAATTCCGAAAGAGAAGTAGAGTATTAGCATAGGGATATGGGCTAGGAAAAAAAGTAAATAAAGAAACAAACAGATAAACAGATTCAAATACTCATTAACCAGGGTATAAAGGTTTTTTAAAAATAGTGCAATTTAGCCTAAAGAAGAAAAGCTGAGTAAAGATTTTGTTCTATACAAATATGATGATTTTAAATGGGATCTTTGAGTAGATCTAAAATGGGAAGCATTTAAATGACAAAACAAAATGCTCCATGGAATACAGATTTTCATATTTCATGTGATGTTACAAATTCAGAAATTTTGAAAAACAGTAGTTCATTGAGTTAATGTGTTGTGATTACAATGTAATCGGTCATTTTCAATGAATTTAACATAAATACCTATCTGATAAAAATTTTCTCTCAGTAAAAGAGAAAATAAATTGATAAACAATTAATATATCATGTATAGCCATATTTCAAAAATAATATTTCCAAATATTCACTCTAGCAGACATCACACAATCTCATTTCTCATGTATTCCATTTGGGAGCAAATAACATGTATGCATATATATGTATACACACATACATATATGCACAGTATATTAATTACTTTTTTCCACTTACCATAAAAAGATAGGTAGATATACATATAAATGTAGGTATGTATATAAATATATACATATAGAGGCAATGATTTCTAGGGTGTTTATCTATCTTTCTAGCTTTACATCTCCCATGTTCTCGTGTTCTCAAATTTCAATGATCATATCTGTGGAACTTAGTTTAAAGTCAAACGATATAATCATTGCTATTCTTCCCCCATCTAACTACCCCTCCATTCTTTCTTACAAGTAAATTGAATCGGTTTGACAATTCTATATATTTTTACATTTCTATAGAGTCAACACCAAATAATCTACATTAACAGTAAGTCATCATGATATTGATGTACAGAAAATTTTTAAACAATTCATACTGATTCAAAAGCCATTTTTGTATTATGTTTGTATCTTATCATGTGTTGTATTCTGCAAGTTAACCGTATTTCAAAAAAAAAAAAAAAAAAACTTAAAAGCATACTGTGAATCACAGAGTTTAGAAAACTTCCTTGTTTCAGCATCCTTATTTCTGATCAACTTTTGAATGCATACCTCATGTTCAAAGTTGTAAGAACCTCAAACTTAAAAGACATATAAACATTCTTGCTATCAAGTCTCTGGAATCAAATGAAGTACCTTCATTAGTTTAACACATCTTAGCATTAGGTGTAATTAATTTACTAATTCACACAACATGTTACAAATATTTAATGAGCACTTACTCTATTGCAGGCATGCAAAGTGCTGACCACCAAGACAGATATGGTTCCTACCCTAACAGACTTCACAAAGTTATAGGTGCTTCACTGAATCTCTTAGGGCCTCAGCTAGTTCATCTGAAAAAGCCTGTTAATCTATGATTTTCTAAGCTCTTTCTGTGTCTAGAATTCTATGATTACTGTGGAAAGGCAGAGTCCATTTTGGCATTCAAACATACAAAATTGCTTAAAATGGCAAAATATACAGATCAGCAAGATATTAAGCAATAATTTATATTTGAAAGTTGAAATATTATTAATATATCAAATAAATCACCTTGGCTTTCCCATGGAATTGCACCAAAACTTAAATATTTCTTTTTTTTTTTTTTTTTT
>NW_016813386.1:2165409-2167012 GCF_001698545.2 Rhinopithecus bieti
AAAAGAATTTGTAGTTATTTTGCTGTTCTCTAGACCATTTATTTTACTAGACTCCTGTACATCTGAAATCAATCGAAAGTTTTATAAATTTGACTTATATTTTCGAAGTTTTAATATTTTCAAAGTATGTTTTTAGGGGATATAATTTTGACAGAAAATAATTGTGGGTACTGGCATGGTAAGAATCCATCGCAAGCTATGCCAAAGCAGTATACATTTTTGGTTAACATTAGGAACGGGGAAAAAGAAGTAAGAAGGAACAATATTAATTCATATAAATGAGGATTTCACAGACAGGAAGAATGCAGAAACAGTTTTGGACTCTGAACAGAGTTCGAACTCTGCTACCAGCTGTGTGACCTTGTGCTCGATGGCTAAACAACACTCTGTGAAATGACAGGATAGTACCAGGTGATCTTTAAGATCCATTCCAGGTAAAAAGACTGTAATTCCAACCATCATATAATGTTATAATTCAGTCCTCCAAAGACAGCCAAGACGTAATAGTGGCCTTCAGGTTGAGTAATTGCTAACTTTTGCACTGTACCAAATGTAACTTTTAAATTAAACAGTTATCGATCAAAGGGTAAAAGAAAATGAATAGGTTACATTGCCAAAAATAAACTGTGGGTGGATAAGAAACCATGTATCTTCCTTAAATGCAATATGACAATAGAGAAAGGTCAATGTTTTCATGGGTTACACAACAGGAAATCTAGAGGAGACAATAGTTCTTTGTGCAACTCTGCACTTGAAATAGAAAATTCAATATAACTCTTAAGGGTTAGGAATGATTTGATTAGTAAAAGGTAACAAAATGGGCATTTCCTTACATACTATAGAGTTCTTCAATATATATTGATAATGCCTTTTGATTAAAAAATATATATGTCTATGTGTGTATAATAAATCTATATATATATACACACTTAAGTATATGTATGGTATGCAAATGTATACATTATATAGATAAATATAGAGAATGGAAATTAAACAATTTCCACAATAATTACTAGAATATAAATTCATTGAATACTAGAATTTTAAATTTTTCTGCTATATTATCAGCACCTAGAACAGAAGTTCTGACGCAGAGTGAATATCAGAAAATATATTTTCTTAAATGAACAATTAAGCAGACACAATACTGAGTACTAACCTTTAAGTCTTATTATTACCAGAGCAGTGGTGTTTTCTTTGTACCTTCCTGCTCTTTTTTCACAGTAAATTATGGTTAAAACCAACAAAATCTTCCTCCATATGTAGAATATTGGAACAGACTTTACAATGAAACAAGTGGATGAAACTATTAATTTATACAAAATATAGAAATAAATGATATCTAAAAATTCTAAATATTATTAATTCCAGAAATTCCAAAGACTTTACTATCCTGGAGGAATCTGAAAAGAGTGCTTATTTTTAGGCGCATTTCAGGGTTTCTTCATGTTTCTAGGTCTCCCGTATTTGGCTTGGTGGGAAGGTGTATGAGAGTTTCTAAGCAAAATTTGAAAGAACACATTCCTCCATACATCACAGCCTTGAGCCCGACACATCACATCCCCCCATATGCCTCCACTTCCTGGGCCCGACACAAACACAT
>NW_016813386.1:2167338-2189679 GCF_001698545.2 Rhinopithecus bieti
AAATTCTTTTCAAAATGATGATCTTGTGTTTTCATGTTTATTTTATTTTTTAGTTTGCACAACGTCTGGAGTGGGAGAAAGAATTACAAATATTTATCACAGTGTTGGTCTGAAGTCTCCTGAAATGAGTCTCCCATGGCACCAAAGAGCAACATGGCTAGATTGAGGATGTAATCTAAAGTTATATGTAACATTATCAAAGAGATGTTACAAAAAGAGAATCTGTAATTTTCATTCATTAAAAACCCCTAATGCTAAGGGAGGAGACCACCTCTCATATTGTCTTATGCCCAATTTCTGCCTCCAAAGAAAGAAGAATTAAAAACTGAAAGGCAGAAATGAAATCCACAGGCAGACAGCCTGGTGCTGCACCCTGGGCCTGGTAGTTAAAGATCCACCCCTGACCTGACTGGTTCTGTTATCTATAGATTACAGACATGTATAGGAATGCACTGTGAAAATCCCTATCTTGTTTTGTTCTGATCTAATTACCAGTGCATGCAGCCCCCAGTCACGTACCCCGTGCTTGCTTCATCAGTCACGGCCCTCTCACGTGCACTCCCTTAGAGCTGTGAGCCCTTAAAAGGGATAGGAATTGCTCACTCGGGGAGCTCGGCTCTTGAGACAGAAGTCTTGCTGATGCCCCCAGCCGAATAAACCCCTTCCTTATCTAACTCGGGGTCTGAGGAGTTTTGTCTGCCACTCATCCTGCTATAATACAAGAATTTTAAAATAAATGTTTAGTGTTTGTCAGTATTTAATCACGTTTTCCAAAATATGTAGCTCAAAGATGTTTTAAGCAATAGTAAACACATTATGAAAAGTACTATTATTTAAGTTTTAACAGATATTGATTAGGTTTGTATCATTTTCATCAAAGACGGGAAAACTGTCTAATCAACTTTGCTGCTTTTAAATGTTTTGTTTTATTGAAGTTTAATAAGACTTTCCAATAGCTTCAGATTTTAAGATACACTTTCGACAAAAATCTCTTTTGATTCAAAATAGTACATTCTAACAGCTTGATTACCTTTAGTATTGTCTACATTTCAGGAGTTGAAACTAATAATTAATTTTAAAAGCACAGATTTCTAGCTCCTGTAGGTATCAAAACATTTTAATTGCTTTGATAGTTTGTTTTGCACTATCATACAATCTCTGGAGAGTTGGAAACTGAAATATCAGTGGCACATAGATGAAACATACAAGTGAGATATAGAATAAAAATGTGATTTGTGAAGAGACAAATATGCACATTACATTCAGATTTGTGCTAATAAATAACATTTAAGATATGTATCTATCTAGACAAGCACACAAGGCAGTTATCTTGCATTATTGCACAGCATTACTGTAGTGCTAAGACGACTTAGATTAATTTAAGATTGTATCTAACCTTCAAAGTACCATACAGATTTAAGAGTTGTATAAACTTCTTATGATTACTTACTTATTGTACACAGCAATTTTTTAATCTTGATAGTAATGTGCACTTTCATTAAGCGTCATATAATATTTTTCTTCTTTTCTCCCATCTCCATAAAACATGACAATATCACATATACTACTGAAATTCTTAGTAATAGAAGGCCTTAGTTAATCTACAAAGAAAACTTTCAGAACTTCTGGTCTATTCCCATTTATATATCAAGAATATATTCAAGGCTGGATGTGGTGACTCATATCGGGAGAACCCGCTCCCGGTGTTTAATGTGGGTTCTTTTCTATTTCCTAAGTGTCTGGGCTGGTTTGAGAAATAAAGGGAAAGAGCACAAGAGAGAGAAGTTTAAAGCTGGGTGTCCGGGGGAGACATCACATGTCGGTAGGATCCGTGATGTTCCCAGAGCTATAAAACCAGCAAGTTTTTATTAGCAGTTTTCAAAAGGGGAGGGAGTGCACCAGTAGGGTGTGGGTCACAGGGATCACATACTTCACAAGGTAATAAAATATCACAAAGCAAATGCAGGCAGGGCGAGATCACAGGACCACCGGATGGGGCGAAATTAAAATTGCTAATGAAGTTTCCTGCACGCATTGTCATTGATAACATCTTATCAGGAAACAGGGTTTGAGAGCAGGTAACCTGTCTGACCACAATTTATTAGGTGGGGATTTTCTCATCCTCCTAAGCCTGGGAGCGCTATAGGAGACTAGGGTTTATTTCATCCCATCTGTAAAAGACCGGAGGCCTTAAAAAGGGACAGGCTATAGGCCTACCTTCAGGGCGCATTCTCTTTCTCAGGGATGTTCCTTGCTGAGAAAAAGAATTCAGCGATATTTCTCCTATTTGCTTACGAAAGAGGAGGAATATAGCTCTGTTCCCTCCCGGTCACCCGCGGCCAGTTCAAAGTTACCTCTCTTGTTCCCCGAACATCGTTGTTATCCTGTTCTTTTTAAGAGATGCCCAGATTTCATATTGTTCACACACATGCTCTACAAACAATTTGTGCAGTTGACACAATCACAGGGTCCTGAGGGGACATTCATCCTCCTCAGTTTACAAAGAAGATGACGGGATTAAGAGATTAAAGTAAAGACAGGCATAGGAAATCACAAGGATATTCATGGGGGAAGTGATAAGTGTCCGTGAAATCTTCACAATTTATGTTCAGAGATTACAGTAAAGACAGGTGTAAGAAATTATAAAAGTATTAATTTGGGGAACTAATAAATGTCTATGAAAACTTCACAATTTAATGTTCTTCTGCCGCGGCTTCAGTCGGTCCCTCCGTTCGGGGTTCCTGACTTCCCGCAACACATAATAAGGCCACTTTTGCTAACCACACCAAACTGAAAGAGCAATGACTGAACTTCTGAAATAGCAGCATTTTGTCCCAGCTGAAATACAGTAATGATATGTAAAGTTTTTTTTTTTTTTTTTTTNTTTGTGCAGTTGACACAATCACAGGGTCCTGAGGGGACATTCATCCTCCTCAGTTTACAAAGATGACGGGATTAAGAGATTAAAGACAGGCATAGGAAATCACAAGGATATTCATGGGGGAAGTG
Organism: Rhinopithecus bieti; assembly: GCF_001698545.2. Classification (NCBI taxonomy): domain Eukaryota; kingdom Metazoa; phylum Chordata; class Mammalia; order Primates; family Cercopithecidae; genus Rhinopithecus; species Rhinopithecus bieti. Next base: position 2,170,348 of record NW_016813386.1, read on the forward strand.
ATAAGTGTCCATGACATCTTCACAATTTATATTCAGAGATTACAGTAAAGACAGGTGTGAGAAATTATGAAAGTATTAATTTGGGGAACTAATAAATGTCCATGAAATCTTCACAATTTATGTTGTTCTGCCGCGGCTTCAGTCGGTCCCTCTGTTCGGGATCCCTGACTTCCCGCAACAGACTCACACCTGTAATCCCAGCATTTTGGGAGGCCAAGGTGGGCGAATCATTTGAGGTCAGGAATTTGAGACCAGCCTGGTCAACATGGCGAAATCCTGTCTCTACTAAAAATGCAAAAATTAGCTGGGTGTGGTAGGGCATGCCTGTAGTCCCAGCTAGCAGGGAGGCTAATGTAGGAGAATTGGGGGATTGCTTGACCTGGGAAGCAGAGGTTTAATTGAGTCAAGATTGGGCCACTGCACTCCAGCATGGGCAACAGAGCGATAATTCTACTGTGAAATCATCACATGTTTCTAGATCAGCACTGTCCAGTAGAACTTTCTGAGATGATGGAAATGTGCTATAATCTGCCTTGTTAACTGGGCTGCACTGTGTACTTCAAATTTGGTTGTGAGGGTAGATCTCATGGTAAGTGGTATTATCACAAAAAATGAGGAGGTGCATGAAGAAACTTTTGGAGACAATGGGTATGTTCAATAGCTTGTGGTGATAGTTTCATGGGTGAATGCTTATGTCCAAATTCATCAATTTGTACACATTAAGTAGGTGCAGTTTTAAAAAATATGAATTACTATTTTACATCAATAAAGTTGTTAACTTTTTAAACAGCATATGCCTTGTTTTTTGTAATTATTACTTTTTTCTTATAAATATATTTCCTTAAAAGTATTCACTATTAAATCACTTATTTTAAAACTATAACTTTTTCATTTATGGTCTAAATTTAACTAAAAATATTTTATAGCTGATTTTGTGTATTAGTAATTTGTTCCCTTAGGGACAAACTATGGTCAAGGTAGGTAGTCTGATTCACAAGATACCTCAAATGAGTTACTCTTAATTGAACTTTGACAGTCAAAAAAATAAAATAAAGTAGTAAAATAAAATATATAAATGAACCAACAGAAAGACAAAATAATAGATATATGTATGGGCCAAGAATGCATCATACATATTTTTCAGATAAATAAGTATGCTGAAAACAAAAATAGAAAATAGTGATGTCATGATAAATCATATAGTAATTAATTTAAATAGTAGCAAAATTTACTTTAGGGTAAAGAAAAAATTCAAGAGATATTTGGTATGGTGATTTTCAGGAACCACGTCCATTGTTGGTAATACAAAATGCACAACATAACATTAGTTTTATTGTTTGATATTTACTTTAATAAGTCATACAATTGTCTCACAGAGATGAAATTATTTTTATCTATCAAAGCCTCCTGGACCAAAAGAGAAAAAGTGTAACACTTTAAAATCTAGTTAACGAAGATATACACTTGTTTAATGTTTTTATTTTAAGAATAAATAACATATTGTGCTTAAATATTACTTGTAATTTCAACTTAGACTATATGGTCCCTTCTTGTGACAGAAGAGATTCAGAAACTGTACCAGGTTTTGTTCTCTTTTATTCTCATTGTAAGTTTTCTGTTACACAGGAAAATTATAACCTAGGATATAAAAGGTTCAAAACAGGACAATTCTTATACTTTGCACCCACCTTATAAGAATTCTAAGTAATACTACACATATTAGCTTAACCTTTGCAGTTATATTACAAACCATGACTAATTTCTTCAGGAGCTACTCGTCCAAATACCATGTACAAGATGATAAGATAAAGATATTTGAAATATTGACAGAACATTAGAAATAATGCAGCACTCAAATACAGTTCTGTGAACTGTTTGCATATTTTGCCAGTCTAGCCATGTCCTTAAATTGGACAATATTCGAATTCACAGAACGATTTTCAGTGGACAATGTAGGCCAGTGGATATTCCACTGTACTAAATAATACGAAGATTTCTAAAGGTGAACATTAGGGCACCTCCATACCCAGCCGCAGCTGCTACTCTAATAGATGAAACCCTATGATTTCTCTGTAACTACTGGTGCTCTATTCAGCCCTAAGAATGATTTGAATAGACACTTCAGTACTGAGATGCATTAGTTTCTACTTCAATTTGTATTATCAACTAGCAGAATAAATGCATGTAAAAGGGCTTGGAGATCCTCGGGAGAAGTACTTGTTAAATGTAACTTGAAAGCAGATTTGAAAATTTTCCCCTTTTAAATTTATTCTCCTAGAGTCCTAATAAATGAAAGCCGGGCTGCTGTCTAGGTTTCCAAGCCACTAGAGCCTGATTGTTTTCCATTTGTTTCAGTGTTTAAAGCCAACAAAAGCTGCATTAAAACTGACGGTGCCAAGTAGTAACAAGCATACTTTAAGCATAGCTAATGTATGAACCCATAGCCCCAGGTTATAATATTTCAAATACAACAGAATGTAGAGGCTAGGCTCTTTGTCATGGCATTTTATAAATAAAGCTTTTTTAAATATAGTATATTTATGAAAACAAAAAACCTCACTAATAACTAAAAACAGAAGGCTAACTGGGTCATATGCTCTCTTTTGCATTTCTCTCACATATTTATTTCTTGTACCATTATCTAATGTAAATGAACGCTTAACTACAAATGTATTCTCTCTCTCTCTCTTTTACTTCTATAACACACTCACACATAAAGTTGGTTCTATTGCTTTCTCTCTAGTTCTCTAAAATATTTTTCATTATAGTCATTCACATCTCTGCCACTTTAGGGGCAACGAAACATTTACTGCCTGCTCTTTCCACCCCAAAACATGAAAAATACAATTATATTTTCAGTGGCTTTTGAATTCACTGTTACATCTATTTTAATATTTTGTTTAAAGAAACAAACAAATTATTTCAGTTAATTAAGGCTAGGGAATTTCATATTTTATTAACTTTAATTTTATTCAAGATAAAACTGTTATGTTCTAACTTCATGAGATTCCTTAGGCTTTGAGTCAGGCAAATGGAGTATCTTTAAGAATCTGTCCATTTGTTATGTTAAATATTTTCAATGACCTTTGAACTATTCTCAGGTTGACAATGCAAATATTTCAAAGATTACAATTTTAAAGAATAAGGCTGAGAAATCTGAGATTACAACTACTGTTTTAAAGAATTTACATCAGCAAATATGTAACCAGCAATAGCCAGGATATGAAATACATCCTTGAGATATTTAACTATAATCTGCTTTACCTTTTTTTTCAGTCACTATATTCAGCTGATAAAACTCCAATGTTAATCTTCAATTAACCTATATTAATTTGTCTAATGATTAACAGAAATAAATCTCGATGTGTTTCTGCAGTTGTGCCTCCATCTGTTCATATGAGGGAACGGGTGACAATGAGAATTATTTCAAGTATTTGGAAAGAGTCCTTGACCCAGTTAATAGATAACATAAATTTTCTCATCCGATTTCCTACTGCTTAGTACCCTATAATGCAGAGATTCAAAGCCTTATAAAGTATAAAGTCCCCATTGGAACATGACCTCGACAAATGCTCAAATGTATTTACTTTTATATCAGATATTTTAGAAAGTAGTAATTTTTTATTCTATGAATCACAGCAGCACCCAATGTCTTATCTATGTGTTTCTGTTTATTCTGTGTGTAGATAATACCTCTTACACATTTCTATTTGCAGATCACTAGGAACAATTCTTTAGTCCACACTTAAGTCGGAAGCAAATGCTCTACGACTATAGAAATCTCTCACCAAGGCCAAGAGCACAGATATGATACCTTTTGCAATAATTGCTATACTAATAATCATCTGATCCACTCTGTTCATTTTATAGATGAAAAAATTGAGGATCTAGAATTTTAGTTGAAAGAGCTGGTATTCAAGAGTCAAAATCTCGATTTGATTTTTCTTTAATGTTAGTGCCTAAACTTTCAAACAAATAAAATCTTATTAAAAGGAAAGTATCTAACATCAAGATGTGTATTAATGTACAAATAAATGGAAAAATATAAAAGCTATGTTCAAATAAAATAGGGAAAATAGCAGCCGAAATGCAGAAGTCACAACACTGGCCACCAGGAAAGCACTTAGACAGACAGAATACAGGTTTTCGGAGTCCCTTAAAAATCAGCCAACCAACACAGGAACAGAAAACCAAACACCACATGTTCTCACTCATAAGCGGGAGTTGAACAATGAGAACACATGGACACGGGAAGGGGAACATCACTCACTGGGGCCTGTTGGGGGGTGGGAGGCTCGAGGAGGGATAGTGTTAGGGCAAATACCTAAAGTAGATGAGGGATTGATGGGTGCAGCAAATCACCATGGCATGCGTATACCTACGTAACAAACCCGCACGTTCTGCACATGTACCCCAGAACCTAAAGTATAATGATAAAGAAAAAAAAAAAAATCCAACATTGAGGCAGTTTCTCAAGTTATATTCTTACCTAAATTCATGAATATGAGACTGTCATACTCACTAATATACATGTTTTTTCTTGTTTCCATGAAGGTCTCGATATAAAAATACTGTTGACCCAAAACCATGAAAAAACTGTTAAATTCCATCCTCCAACCTGTGATTCCTGCGGGCATAAGGTCTGTTCAATTACTAAGTCTGTGGTTACAGTAATTTTTTCCTTCTATTCACATCATTGATGGCTTGAAAGCAGCTCCTGGAGAATTTGCTCTTAAGGAGCCGAACTGAGATGACCATTCAATGGGTCAACTGTGTTGCATTTTTCTTAGCAGTGGATGTGAAAGAGTAGATGTTGAGAGAATTACTTCATCTTCGGTCTGTCAAATTCTTTGTAATAATGATCAATTACAGTGAAACTCTGATCATTAGAAACCTGTTATTTCTCTACAATTTTTCTCTCTTCTTGTGTTTGCATTAGATAATAATATATTTTATCAATATTCTGTTTTCTATCTTGTTATACTAAATCTAAAATTAATTCATCATTTTTAAATCACATTATAAATTTACTCTCTGCAAACATTTGCTGGATGACTATAAATCAATTCTTGACATTATTTAAAAATAATATTTATTTGAAAATCATCTTTTATTTCAATCAAGTCTTTCTATGTGTTATAATGAATCCAAAAAGTTACCTGATTTTTAAACATTTGGTTTCTTTTGTGTTTCATTGCCTGTCCTATGCCTGTTCTATATAGGTCTTACTACATTTCTATTAGACAATCTGCTACTTAGACGCATATTTCTTCTCATCAGCCCCTTCTATCAAATGCTGAGATTCTTTTCTCTATATAGAATTCATTGGGAACAAAGTAGTTTTTTACAAGTATTATTAGATCTTTTGCTGTGACTCACTCCCTTGCAGATGGTACACATCTGAAGGGGTTCTATTCTAGCTAGCAAAGATCCAGCTGATGCTCTGAAAAATTATTCTCTCTCGGTGAAAAGTTAGCTTGCCACTGCCTTCCCTGCTGCATTATTAAACACGAAGGAGTGATTCCCTTAATCCCAACCATCTGCTCTTCCCCAACTAAAAAGTGAAAACATCCCCTTGTGTTTACAAATGTTGCTGCTAAAGCTTCACAAATCATAAGAGATGGTGGTGAAATTTCCGTATATACTACAAGATCAAAACAAAATCCTAGTCACCATAAATCTGTAAAAAATAAACCAAATTTATATCACACCATAAACCCAACTGTGTTTTAATGTAATGCAATTATATTTAAACTGCAGCCTCAGAATGTAAATTATTTTAGCATCTCAAGTATAATATTTGCATTTTAAATATACTCCCACTTGTCCAGACCTCCAAAAGTGCATACTCTAAGAAAATGGATCATCTTCAATTCTTTTTAATTTGCACAGATTTGTGGAGTGCACAGAATTTCAGCATCAGTAAAGGTTCAGTTTCATTGAAATTAAAGCAAGACAAAACATCCAACTGCTCAGATGAATAACAGGCATAAAAGGGCTAAAACTGGAAAGTAGTGTCAGGGGCCTCACAGCGAATTATTGATTTTCAGGAAAGTCACTTACACTGAAATATTACTAGGCAAGACCAGTGATAGCACTTCTGACCAAACTCTTATTTTCCTCACAATACTAGAAACCAGAATTATTCTAGCTTAAACATTATAGAATGCCAATCAACCAATTAACCAAAAACAAGACAGGCAAAAAAAATTGAGTTTCCAAATAATTTCATTTAATATTCATTTTTTTAAATATTGAGTATAGTATAACCTAAAACCTAAAATTCTCCTTTTTTGTTTATAGCATGAAGATATTTCCATTAACTTTATTTTTGTTGAAGATCAGTAGCTTTAGCTTTCCTCTAGGTCTTTGTCAATAGACCAATTTCTATTTCATAGAGTTTATTCCTTTTGTGCTTAGTAAATAATTCCTTATCACCTATGTTCCAGACCCTTTTCACCCGTTATTTTTCAAAGCCTTTCCTTTAATTCTTGTCCCTAAATGTTTATTTTTCATTCTGTAACGTTCAAAAACATTCATTCTTGCTTAAATGGAATTTGTATAATTAATTTTTTTATTGTCACAGTACCCAGTGAATAAAAAATTATGTTTTCTTTCCAACAGTCTCACTTTCAAGTCTTCTTTCAATTCACTCTAATGTGCCATGTGTGTATTTTTCTAGTGTATTTACCTGTCCTAGTGATTTTTTTGCTTTCAGTCTGAAAGTTTGAATTATTTAGATAATGAGTTCATTGTGGTCAAGTAGTATAACACACTTGCCTACTTACAGCTTCCACACTTGTTGCCCCCAAACTTCACTTCTGGGTTGGTATTTGTGACAAACTATTCTCTCTACCTTAGCATAGTCTTTGTCATATGTCAAAGGCCACTTCTGCATGAGTTTTACTAGCAAAATATATTTCCCTAGATGATTTTCTATTTTTCTGCTTGGCTCTATTTGTTCTAAAAAGTGTTTTAACCTGGATCTGGCAAACTGTACAGATAAAAACTTCTCTACATGTGAACCGTCCATGACCAGCAAGCTAATGGTTTCATTTCATATGTATTACCAGGTAAATAAATACACTCTCTGAGAACCTGCTTTTATATACCTTTCACAAAAGTGTCTCTTAAGATAATACTGTATATCTGTTTCCTTTTGCTTATACCTAGTCATAGAAATACCACTATTTCATAGTTATTTACCTGGCTAACCAAATGACATTTTCCCTTAAATCTAATAAGTTTATTTTCATTTCTGTATTTTACTTACTCCGCCCATAACATATTTTCAGTAAATTTGTTCTTATTCCTTCTTAATGTTGACTGTTCCTTTTTATAAATTCCCAAACTAAGGTCCACCAAATTTTATGTAATTTGATCAGGAAATTGCCAATGATTACAACTGTATCTATTTTATTATAAAAAGCACAATTTCAAAATAATTTAACAAATTTTTTCTTAACAGAAGCAAAGAGAAAATTGGATGTAAATATCAATACTACCAATACTTCTTTGTTCTTGCCTCTGGGTTCCCTACGTGTATGTCCAGGTGTTATCGTATTTATACACTATGTTCAGCCAACTACAAGGTTTGTGTTAGACCTGCCTACAGGATGTTAGTGAGGCATGGAATCTGGTGCCTATGACAGAACAATTCTGAGATTGGGAGTCAGATCATTGGCTGGTTAGGGTTAAGTGGTCCTGCAGCTAGTCAGTACTGGAGCTGATTTTTACTTGTTGCCTTTTCTATTGGACCACGACTTCCTTCTGGAATGAAATGCATCAATCCAATACCATTGTGCCTAAGTAATTGAGGTTTTAGGGTCAGAAACTCAAATATTACCGCAGGAGAACTAAAAACACATGGGAGCTCTCAAACAAGGTTGCAACTCTCACATCTGGGCAGTTAGTCAAGCAAAACAGTGAAGTGGTAAAATGAAATATTCATTACACTGTGACAGCCCCAGTCTCCTCCCCACACACAAACATGTCTCTCTCCTTTAGAGTATTCCCTCACCACTCCCTTTATCAAAATCTTTCCTAAGGACTGGCTCTCATGAACCCATTCATACTAAATTGTATAAATCTGACATAGTGCACAGCCTTTGACCCTCGCTGTGGTGCTTATATTTTAATAAGAATAGCCATTTAGGAAACACAAGACCTAAAAGAATAAGCTTTTACCAGGGAAATATTTAATGCACTCTTCCAGCAGTGGATGAAATGAACAGGCATTCTCAAGACTCAAAATCCCACCTTGTCGGCAGTTGCCTCCCACTTGTTGCCTTGCTTCTACTGTCTAATCTAATTGGTTCTCTGGGCAGGTGCACTATTTGCACCTACCATAGTGTCTGCCCTGATGCTGACATTTACCTTTGCTTACTGGCCTCAAAATGTAGCCAAAATAATCCCTCTAACATACTGTTGCTACTGGAAACATAAGTTTAAGCTCTCTGATTTGCTGAGCAGGGCTGCATTAAAAAAATCAGTACACAGCAGAGCTAAAGATGATACAGAGGTACTTAGATGAAAACAGACAATTTTGCAGCAGATTGCCTAACATATTGGCAGTTCTCAACTCAGATGAAATAAGTTTCAGAAAGTTATTTAGCATGAAGAATACATTATTAAATTCAACGTATAAAACGTTAATGTGGATCTGCTGACTCTTACTGCTGCTTGGGTGCATTCCTCCCTTTTGCAACACTGTATCATAAACTTAACTGTCAATGTGGGGTAAGCATTTCCCCGCCAATCAACTAGCAAGAATGCTTTTTAGACATCATCTCTGCATCCTTAACCACACAGGCCACCCTACATCTCTACTAAAATTAAAACGTCAGAATTTTAAAATAAAATTTGACTATGCACCACCAACAGCGGTCATAATTTTTTAACAATGCTTGTATCTTTTTGTTACCTGGATATATGTTTTTAAATAATATTTTCTGGTAGTTATGACAGGTGATCGATGCATTATTTTCTGTGACAATTTATTTCTGAAATGAGTCAGGATTGGGTTTTACAAATTACCCCTTCTTAAGATTTTGCCATTCATGCACGGTGGCTAATGCCTGTAATCCCAGCATTTTGGAGGGCTTGAAGCAGGTGAATTGCTTGAGCCCAGGAATTGGAAACCAGCTTGGGCAACATGGCAAAACCCAGTTTTTACAAAAAATACAAACAAACAAACAAACAAACAAAAACAAACAAAAACCTAGCTGGGGATGATGGGGTGTGCCTGTAGTTCGAGCTACTCAGGATGCTGAGGTGGGAGGACAGCTTGAGTCCTGGGAGTCGAGGCTGCAGCGAGCCAAGATCACACCACTGCACTCCAGCCTGTGTGACAGAGCAAGATCCTGTCTCAAAAAAAAAATGTCATTGAACTGAAATCTATTTACATAATTTTATGGGCACAATGTTTCTTGTTGCCATTATGGAAGAGGCACTTCAGAATTTTCAAATAAACTCACGAAGTAGAGACAGTCATTTGGTACATGGTTAAAGCAAAGACAAGACGAATTCTATGCATACCCAAGGATCATAGGGGTTGTCTGTTTAGTGTGACTCACTAGGAATTCTAGGATTGGCACCTTACTTTAATATATATTCAGTGGCAATCCATGTCAAGACAATTTTCCCACTGAGAGATCTGAATTATTTACCTAAGACGTTTCATTTTGAATAAGGATGAGGTGCTACCTGTCTGGATTCTTTAATTCATAGAAAAACACATGACTTGTGAATATACCCTACTATTACTGGAACAAATAAGATTTTTCTTGTTTGCTCAATTTTTTATGATTGATAAATAATGTGTGACTTGGGTCGCCGTATTTTTCACATCCTGGGCTTCGTTTGTGTCTAACTTCCTATCTTTTCTCAGAGATAATGGCTTAGTAACTTCTACTGACCATTCAATTCCTGCCAAGCACTATCTCATCTACAAATGTTTTCAATCCCTACATATACCTGATGAACTAGGTAAATTATGCCCATTTTGCAAATTAGAAAGCTAAATCTCAGGAAGACTGGCAGGAATAAGAATAGAACTTCAAATGTATGACACGAAAATAACTTTATCAAAATGAATTCCATCTACTCTTTCTTCTTTGTTTGGTCTTCCATGTACTGAAATCTCCATGTGGCAAGCATGCCACCTCTCATTGGGCCATTCTTATGATTGTCCATAGGCTGAAAGTTAAGTCCTTACCTAGTGGAAAAACATTAGGTCTACTCACTAGAATGTGGGGACTATTTCAGAGGATTCAGTTGCTGGAGTGTCATGGATACTTTTCTCTTTTGTAATAAAGTTATTCAGAGATGATACTCAACATTGGATTTTCAAGATGCTACTTATTGAAGTTGTGTGGTCAAATCGAGTAAAACTGTTTTCATTAAAAGTAATGGTAAAAACCACAGTTACTTTTGCACCAACCTAACAGATTTATTAATATATGTGACTTTAAAATAGCCATATCTGTTTGTATTTTAACTGATAATTTGTGCTTCCAATAATAAATTTTAATGCTACTGCAAAAATGGAAATATTTGTAACCATATTTATTTTACAAAACATCTTTTCTAATGAAATCTAAATGGGAAATAACAATTGTGTTATGAAATATTGGACTTGTAATTATCATTTTATTTTTCCTTGTTTCATTCACATTTTCATTAAGAGAAATAGGTACATTAGAGTTTGCAAAGAAAATCTGTGTGCTTTATTCTAGTTTTCTGTTTTGTTTTGTTTTGTTTTAACGAGGCTTTTGCTATGAATTGCTTAGAATTTGATTTATCCTGGATAAATGGAAAGTAATTCACCCTAAGAAGACTGTGAAACTGTTTTGTCTCAGCAGGCTCCATTGTGAAAGCCCAGCATGAGCTAGGGGGATGCAAGACAGGCCATGCTGTAGCAGACTGTTGCGGTACATTTTAAATGTTCATGATTACTATCAGTGGATGACGGGTAAAAAATCGGACAAATGTGAACAGCATGAACATCAACCACACTTTAATTAGTGATGGCTTCCCAGTAAAGAAAATCACACATTGAATTGTAGAACAAAATCCCTGGAAGTGCAGCTGAGATTAATTTTATTTTAGATGGGACTCACTAAGCAGTATCATGTCCATTAAACAAACAATAACATTTATGTTTATATGGGTAAAGTTTACTAAGAGCTGTCACACCTGTATTATCTTATTTGATCTTTACAACAGCCCTGTGAAATAAATGAGGCATTTATTTTCCTCCATATTGTAAGATCATAAGGCTCAGCTGGCTAAAGTAACTTACGTTAACATGGTGATTTTCAAAAGGGACCAAACCCATTTCTCCAAACTCCAAATCTCTATTATTTTGTCTCTGGTAGCATCTTTGAAACTAGCTGCTTTTAGAACACAGATATTCTACACAGCACATTTTGATAAATGTGTAAAATGGTTACAGTAGATCCCCCTCGGAAGGTATGTTTCAAGACCGTTAGTGGATGCCTGAAAGTGCACATAGCACCCAGTCCAATATATACTATGTTTTTTAATACCTACATTCCTATGATAGAGAATTCGAGATGAAACAGCAAAACCAGCAGGAATTTCCTTTTACTTCTTCACAATTTCATGAATAGAAGAGCCATTCTTACCATAGATCTTACAAACCTCATCGTACGATATATATATTTTTTCTCTTTTCAAGTAACAACTTTCACCGTTTCACTAAAAATGAAGCACTTTATGGCTTCTCTTTGGCATATTTGAATTGCCAGCATCACTAATTTTGCACTTTGGATCCACTATGGATCCAAAGTACAATAAGGGTTACTTGAACACCAACACTGTAATATTGCCACAGTTGATCTGATAACCAAGACAGCTACTGAGTGACTTATGGGCAGGTGGCATCAACAGTGTGGATATGCTGGACCAAGGGATGATTCAGGATCCGAGAGGCATGGAGCAGACTGCGTGAGATTTCATTACGTTGCTCAGAATGGCATGCAATTTAAGACGTATGAATTGTTGATTTCTGGAACTTTCCATTTAATATTTTTCAACCGCAGTTGAAGGCAGTTAACTGAAACCATGAAAAGTGAAACCGCAGCTAAAGGGTGACTACTGTACTTTTGATTTCACAAATCTCTCTTCAAGTTTATTCTCTGATGAAGATTAAATGTAACTGATAAAATCTTTATCAGTTCCCACGAGGAGTTAGCTTAGAAGTAGCACAAGCTTTAAATTTCAGGAATGATGGAATTAAACGACAGGTTCTTGAGGTAATTATGTAAGAACTGTCTGGGTTGTAACTTTCAGATGCTACAAGTAGAGCCAATCTGTCTCAGAATTCATGAAAAATTAAAAATAGTGTGCTTCCCTTACAAAGACAATGCACGTTCCAATACCATCTTATTTTATTTTCTTTTCAAGCCAATTTTGGCCACGTGAACTTCGGGAAAAAAAAGGGGAAGTACATTTTCACACTACTAACATTAGATACACTAAGTTGGTGTAGGCAACTTAAATGTTACATCTTTAGGAAACTTGGAAAATTTAATTATCCCCTTTTGAGGGCAAGCACCACAACATATATTTATAAACAAATAAAACCAAGTAGTTAAGTCTTGGAATTTCTTCGCATTACTGTAGATAAACGGGTAGCATAATATAATTTGCATATTATTTGTGTTTAAATTTGAACTTTATATCTTAGTATAAAAATGAACCCAGCCAGAAGTGATTAAGGTAGAGGGATTAATTTCCTCTAGACTGAAATGTACAGAATGTTCCCAGTGGAATATTATCAGTATTCCACAGACTGCTTTCCTGACACCTGCATTTTTCTTGGTTTTTATTTAAAATGTGAGGCTCTGAAAACTAGATCATTAAGTATTACAACTGAAGTATACACATATTATGTGTTTATATGTATATATAAAAGCTAGATGACCATAAAGCTAAATTTACACTAACCAAAAATAGCTCCTCAATTCTACTAATCACAAATAATATTTTTGCATAATTTTAACAATATGCCAAATTACAACATAAATAAAGGGTAGAAAGTAATTTTTTGAATCTATGGATGTCCTCATGAACAGGCTAAGTAATCTTAACAAATGCATACATTTAAAAATACAAGTGGTAGTCGTTATATTGGGAAATTTTCTATTGTTGGAATTTTCAAATTTAATTGTATTTCAAAATCCCAGTATTTCAGAATCTTGATTCAGATAAGCATTCTGCTTATTTTTGAATGGTTCTCTTTAAAAAATATAATTTCATAATAATATTTCTTGCTGGAACACATTGATTTCAAATGATTTTTAATATATGGAAATTATTAGAACTGATAACATTCATAAATCTATTACCCTTTTTAAGAGGTTTGGTTGTTGCTTTATAGGTTATTTAAAAGTTTGGTTTTTTTTTTGTCTCATTTGCTCCTACATTTAATGATAATCTATTTAAAAATAAACATCTTCTATATTCTTATTGAAGCTTTTAAAAGTTTAGTTTCAACTATCTAGAATGATTCTAAAATGAAACCATTTGATCAGTTTCCACTATGTTTCCAAAGTTTTCATATTGACTTTATTGTTTTAGAGTGATAATGATTAGAGATATGCAAAATATGTAAGGTTCATCCTCCTGTGACCACTTAGTATTGCTTTAGTTGGAGAGTCATTTCCAGAAAAGAAGTCCTTAACTTGAGATATCCATTTCTAAAAAACAATGTGAATATGTTGAAGTTCACCTTTGGCAACCTAGGAAAATATCCAACCCTGGTTCTAAAAAATTATTTATACAAACTGGCTGACTAAATGAGTGAATTAAGCCATCATCAATTGAACAGAGACCCAAATTTACAAAGCCATACACATCTCATGCTTTTAGAGTTCTTACAACAGCTGCTTCTGTGGTACTAAAGACATGTAGGACTCAAAGACTGCCAGTTGTCATGAAGTTTAGGAATCTATTTGAACTTTATTCCTAATGCATAGTAAATAATAATTTAAAAAACCCACCAACATACATTCAGCACTTCCTATGCACCAGGCACTGTCCTAAACACATAAGTAATTTATCTCTTTCAGTACTAAACATTTTTTTTTTCTTTTTTGGGGAAGGTATTATTACGACCCTTATTTTACAAATTTGAAAACTAATGCTCAGAGAAGGTAGGTAAATGACTGGCCAACTGTTACCAACAAGGATGTGGTGAAGCAGAGAGTCTACTCACCCATTTCATTCACTCTACTAGATCACTAGCATTTGTACAAATACTTTCCAAGATAAATAGCTGATAACTCTATTTTTAGTACTTTCTATTGTCTAATTATGTCTGCCAAGAGTTCATAGGTTATGCCCAGTTCCCAATGTGATAGTATTTGCAGGTGGGGCCTTTGGGAGTTAATTCTGTTTAGCTGAGATTAGGAAGATGGGGCCCTCCGGATGGGATTAATGCCCTCATGAGAAAAGAAACCACAGAGTTTGCTCTCTCTCCATCTTCCATGTGAAAACACTTCCAGAAGGCAGTTGTTTATAAGCCAGGAAGAGAGCTCTCAACAAAACTTGAGAATATCTGTTGTTGAAGGCATCAACAGCATTTATTTAGTTATGGCAGCCTGTGCTAACTAAGACAGTGCCCATATACTTCTTCTGCAATAAATCATCTCTAAAAATCTCATTTACCAAGCAGATCAATGAATCAGTTATCATCTGCTAGAACAACTTTGGGATTCCACTGATTTATTCATCTAATTATGCTTTCTGGCTCATTGTTATTTTTCATGTTTCCTTATATTTTATTGGGTTTTATTTTCTCTCAAAATTTTAGAGTGACTCTATTATTGGAACTTCAAATTAAAGGCCAGGCACGGTGGTTCATGCCTGTAATCCCAGCATTATGGGAGGCTGAAGCAGGCGGATCATGAGGTCAAGAGATCGAGACCATCCTGGCCAACATGGTGAAACCCTATCTCTACTAAAAATACAAAAATTAGCTGGGCGTGCTGGTGGTTGCCTGTAGTCCCAGCTACTTGGGAGGCTGAGGCAGGAGAATTGCTTGAACCTGGGAGGTGGAGGTTGCAGTGAGTGGAGATAGCACCATTGTACTCCAGCCTGGTGATAGAGTGAGACTCCACCCAAAAAAAAAAAAAAAGAACTTCAAATTAAATAGCGTGATTTAAAATTCATCATAACCACATTACATACTTAAAGCCTTCAGTTCACCTTTTTTTTGAAGTCTAAATACCCGAAGATCACTAGGAACTTAAGATGTCTGATAATGTCTTTATTTGGCTTCACTTTTGTCCAGATATTGCCCAGGTAATTCTCACATCGCTGGAAGACAAAGAAATGAGAGCCCAGTTTTCTATGTATGAGCAAGTTTATTCAGTTGCAGGGATTATTGAGCAAGCTCTCGAGTGTTACAGGGTTCAATTTAAATGCCCTCTTAAATTAAAGGTAGTTTAACAAAGAATGGTTTGTAATTGTGCTGCAAATACAAAAAAGAAAATATTATACTTTTAATATGACTAGATAGCCTGAAACACGATTACTCCCTCATAGATCATTTTATTATCTTGCTTCATATGTTCTTTTTCACCCTCAGAGTCCTTTTTTTGTTGTTGTTGAAACAACCTTGACTTTTTCAGGAAGAATTTTTTCTAATTCTTACGTGGTTCTGTTTAACATGTATAACAAGAGAGAATGACTGTTTTTATTACCATAAGTCTCAATGTTTAGACATCAGCTTCTTCCTCAAAATAAGTATCATAAATATTTATGCATAGGGCTAGTGTAGTGTATAATATTTCTGTTGTTTGTTGATTGGCTTAATGAATGAAAGAGGACATCAAAAAAGTTTTAAAAGAACTTTCAAATGTGGACATGAATTACAACTAAAACAAATGTATGTGCAATGTAAATTCATGTGATTAACGTCATTTTAAAAATTAGACATGTTTCTAAACATAATGTGCAAAGTAATCATAAAAATAATCTATGGGAACATTTCATGTAATGTTAATTTACGTTCAATAGTCTTAACAAGTAAAACAAAAGCCAAATGTCATACTAGACTTCAAATACACTTCTCCATTTTAAATCTGTGTATATACAAATCAAGATCTTTGTATATTGGAATGAATCTATATATAACAGTAAAAATAATAGCTAACATATTCTAAGCATTTAGCATTTAACAAACTCTGTTCTAAACAAACTGAGTTATCACAAGTGAAATATGCAAACAAAAGATTATTATAAAATAAAATTTGACAGTATTTTGCAAGATTTTTGTAACAGGATTCATTCTGTATTGTAGTTTTAGCGAAATTCTGAATTTGTTAATGGAGTAATATCAGGAAAGTCACTTGACAAATTCCCATTTATCAGAAGACTTTTATTTGATACCAGGAAAGATAGCAAAAATAGGTCATTATTTAGGTCAATTATACCAAGACCCTCCCTGGAATAAATCATATCTATATTTGAAAAAGGAAATTTGATTAGTAATTTATGCAATGCTAATTAGTTTTTAGCCACAAGCCACCTTTCCCACCCGCATCACCCTTTCATTCCAATACCGTTGAGTTAGTTCTAATTTTATTCTGAAAGTTGTTTAACCTAAAATGTCTTTAGGGGATAATTTTCTAACCACCTTTTAAACTACCACCCACAGTTTCTCACAAACTAAGATGCATCAGAAAGGTTATTTCTTCTTGTTATTATTTTTTTCTTAAATGGAATAAAAGAAATATTAAACATGAATGATGTTAGACAATTTGATACATTCTATTGAAGATATTGTCCTTCTGAATATACAATGGGATAAACTGCTTCTAAATCCTAGGTTGATAGCATTGTAGTAAATTACTGAAATGATTAAATGGGTGAATAAACAACATATATTTCAAAGTTTCCTGGTTTTAAACGATATTAATGATCTTAATTTGAAATAATTGGTGTAAACCGAGATTATGTAAATGATTTCTTGCCATCCTCAAAATGTTGATGTCAAAGCCATTGACAATGATTTAGCTGAGTAAAAACAATGGAATTATTTGCATTTCTAAGGCATGTATAGAATAAGAAATCTGTGTCATGACTTCTTCCCATATGTGTATGTAAACATACACATTTTCTGCAGGATCTACATGTACACATTAATGTGCACACACATGCACATACATGCACATGCACACACAAACATATAAATACATATGTATACATATAAATATAATATACATATTTATATAAACCTATATATCTATATAAATTAGATATCTCTATAAATCTACATAAAATAGAGACCTATATTGAGCCTATATTTTTCTACACAAGGCCATTCATGATTTTAAATGTTTCCTTAGGTCACTGGCACTTACTTTTATATTATTAATGTTATCTTAATAATTTTAGTAACATTTAAGAATTTAATTTTACCATTATATTCTGAAAATCAAAAGTAAGTGTAATTACTCAGAATAAATCAATAGCTATTTCATTGCATGTTAACAAACTTGACTCTATCATTAAGCAATAGGGAGCCATGAAAGGAACTGACTAAATTTGCATTTTAGACAAGTCAGCGTAACAGCCTTGTGCATGTTGAAATTGCTGGTCAGAAAGACCCATTAGGATGCCGTTGCATGTACACATTTGAGAAATGGTTAGGTTGTAAACTAGGCAGTGATTGTGAAACCAAATGGGTCTGGGGAAAGTAAGGATGAGGAATAAAGAAAAGAGTCCTAAGTAAATGGATGCCTGGGATTCAATGGACTGAAATAAGATACAAGGAAATTAACAAAATGAGGAAGAATGAAGGAAAGTAGGATGGTATATTTTTGGAGGATTGGCTTTTAAAAATTATAAATTAAGTTCACGACTCAAATTTATTTGCTCAAATCTACTTATACAAATATCTTGCAGATTAGTTTCCTTAGATATTACCACTGGATCTAGAGGCACCTAGAAAATCTCTTATTTATTTATTTACTCATTTTTTTTTTTAAGGAGAAGATAAAACACAATTTGAAATTAGCTTCAAACTTTCAGCAGCTATAAGACATCAACAGCCCAGTTTGTGCTTTAATACTTGCAACACTGTGGCTGCTAATTTGAAACATTTCACACTTTGTTACATTTTAAAAGTTTTCCACCTTTTAAATTTAAAATACAAATAAATATAACGGAAATGTGTGAATGACTCGACTTTATAATCACAGATGCGAGGGTATAAAGCTGATATCAATAGCAACAGAAATTAGAAACTAATCACCAGTAATGTTAGATAAAGATGACATGGAACAGAATATCTAATCTGATTTAATTGAAATTTAAATTCATAGTACGCAAAAGAATAATAATACAATCATCGTTTCCTGCTTTATCAGCGCACACAAGTACTATCTAGTTGTATAATCACATTCCATTGCAAAGTATCATGATGCTGTTTCATGAAGAATAGCTAGAGAAAGTGATGCTGACGAATAAATTACCGTTTCAAGTGCTTGAATTGCATAGAAATTTCCCTCCAGAAGGGCTGTTAAACAAAAGAACTCTAAAATCTTGATCTATTTAGAGTATTTTCTTAAGTATGGCCTTTGCCCTGTTTTTAACCTCATTTAACTCTCATTAGAAAACATCTCTCTCATATCACTATAAAAACCTATTTTAGAGAAAATCCAGCACCTACCCTCAAAATGACATTGAAAGCAATTTATTTGTTGCTTTCTTCAGAGTTGAGGATGAGTGGTGTGTCTTCTGATTTTCATTTCAGAACACAACACACTCTTCAGTAATTTTAGTTTTGTTTTGAAACTATTACATAACCACCAGTGCATCTGACGATGCAGACTTCCTGCCTGTCATCACATGATACCTATAAAAAGGAAAATGACCGGAGGGCGGAGGTTTCAGTGAGCCGAGATCGCCGCTGCTCTCCACTCTCCAGTATGGGTGAAAGAGTGAAACTCCATCTCAATCAATCAATCAATAAACAGAAAGAAAAATAAGGAGAGATTAATAGGTAAGATTATAAAAATCTTATAATGTTAGAGGATAATTTTTTAGTGAAACACAAGATTGATGTGTGGAGAGTGAGCAGAATATATGCTTTCTAAACAGAATATACGTTGTTTTCTTAGACTTGTTCTCCATTGGTCTGCTGTTACACAGAATCGTTTATAAAATAATAGTTATAGGACAATTTAAAAACTTTACTTGTTAAAAAAAATACAGCAAAACACCAATAAAAATAGAGAGCACAGGTTACAATGCTAAATTTAAGGCATTTAAAATATGTTTTTTTTTTTTTTTTTTTTT
>NW_016813386.1:2190205-2201539 GCF_001698545.2 Rhinopithecus bieti
TTTTAATTTTAAAATAAAACATGAAATATAGATAAGGTGATGTTTGGAAAAAATAAAATATTAAAATATATGTTTTTAATAATAGAAAATAAGAAAAAAAAAATGTTGTCCTTTGTCTTGGCCTGTTTTGTGTTCCATAACAAAATATCACAGACTGGGCAATTTGTAAAAGAAATAAACTTATGTCTTAAAGTTCAGGAGACCAAAGTTGAGGGGGCTGCATTTGCTGAAGGCCTTCTTGCTGCATCATCACATGGCAGAAGGAGGAAGGGGAAGAAAGCACATGCAAGAGAGCAGTAGGGCAGGAGAGGGCCTAACTTGCTTTGATAATAAGCCTACTCTCTCTATAACTAACTCACTCTCATGATGACAACATTCATTCATGAGGGTAGAGCCCTTCTAGCCTAATCTCCTCTATAGGCCCCATCTTTCAACCTTGTTACATTGGGAATTAAGCTTCCAACACACGAACTCCCGGGGACACATTCAAACCATAGCATCCTTCAATGCAAATAAAGGAGCTCAAAGTTGAAAGTAATTTATGAATGGTGAATGCACAATGTAAACTGGAAAAGTCATTGTCAGAAAAAAATAGAGACTCAATGGATAAACACTCAGATGGGGTACATAGATGTCATTGTCTGTACAGAAAGTTTGCCAGTTCATTAGTAGTGACAAACGTTTTTCCTGGACTTGACATCTAGGAGAATTTTGTCACAATGGTCATTTTAGTCAACCAACAATAAGATCTTGTCCCCATTTATGTTCTATTTGTTGCTGTCTCTTCTTGGTGGCTCTTGGTAAGCAATAAAGGACTATTACAGAATACAATAGGGGATATTATTCACATGAATAGAGAATGAAAGGGAGGGCGGTATAGTCTAGATTAATAGTTATCAGAGAGCTGTAGTAATAGTTTTAAGAGTACATGAGTTCATCAAATCAGATTTTCTCAAACTTTTAGTTAGGGGAGAAAAGTATAATTTTGGTAGAAAATTTGAGATTTGAAATAAGACTGCTGGCCCTGCAATTTGAAAATTTATAACAATAACTCCAAATGAATAAATAAAAAGAGTCAGAATGCACTATCGCTATGATTTTATAAAAGGAAGCAACACTTCCAAGAGAGAAAACCGAGTTACTTTATACTTACATTTGTGTATGAGTATGTTTGTGCCTCCGTATGTGTGTGTAAACATTGTCACGGAATCTCAACATTTTTAAGGCGGCTTTGGGAAGCACTGCTTTAAACTCATATTTTTAAAAGCAATCGTCAGATTCAGGATTTTTTCATAAAATGCACAGCAGGAATACAAATTTGATGTGTCCAGCAATTGTCAGATATTCTTTGTTCTCAAATGAGGTCACTGTGTGTGATTTGAATTTGAATACTTTCTCAGCTTTGAGGACCATATGTCCACAGTTCTAAGGTACTGCCACTAGATGACAACCTTGCCTGTCTCTTTCAGGCAAGGCAAATGTTCTAAAGCAGAGATGGTCTTCTCTAAGAAAATAACTTTTTCTTGAAGACATAAATTTAATGTTTACATAACTAGTTTTTATAATAAATAAATTATGTTAAAACAAAGTTGACAATCTGGTAGCTATACTGAGGTTTCACATGATTCACTATACAGAAATGCAAAATCATTTCTGGAGTGAACTTTTGGCTAGGCAGTTTACATGGATTGTGCTAAAATTCACAAAACCTTATAGGAAAAATACCATTATTACCTATGTTATGAATGAGGGCACTGAGGTTCAGAGAGGTTAGAGAAGTCCTGAGCGCTTATATATTTTGATTTCTGTCTACTCGTCCGGTGTCATCTTCAGCACATACTCATTCTATGCTGAGTAATTTGCAGTTTCCTGAAAATTCTTATTTTTACATATTTTTGCATGTTCTTTTAAAATGTACCTGTAATATATTCCTTTACACAGTTCCTCTTCCTTTTTCCCACCCAACAGTTTGACATCATACTATCATGCAAGTGTCATCTCAAAACGTTAGTTTTTGTGAAAGAACCTAGTCTTCACATATAATCATTAAACCATGTTCTATAGGGCTGTTCTACACTATTACTTTCCTAAAAATGTTCTCCAATATGAAATTTCAGATACTCAATACAATTTATTTATCCATGTTAAAAGATATGCCCAATCCTATCTTCTTTATCTTACATAAAAATTTACCATACTGTTAGATAGCAAGCTACTATATCAATCATTTATCTTATTTTATTTTATTTTATTTATTTATTTATTTATTTTTTGAGACGGAGTCTCGCTCTGTCGCCCAGGCTGGAGTGAGTGGCGCGATCTCCGCTCACTGCAAGCTCCGCCTCCCGGGTTCCCGCCATTCTCCTGCCTCAGCCTCCTGAGTAGCTGGGACTACAGGCGCCGCCACCTCGCCCGGCTAATTTTTTTGTATTTTAGTAGAGACGGGGTTTCACCGTGTTAGCCAGGATGGTCTTGATCTCCTGACCTCGTGATCTGCCCGCCTTGGCCTCCCAAAGTGCTGGGATTACCGGCCTGAGCCAGTGCGCCCGGCCCAATCATTTTTAAAAGGGTATATTTTTGGCAAGTTAATGCCTTTCCATTGAAGATTCTAATTGAAAATTGAGTAAGCAAAAAAGGAACTTATGGGTACACGTACATGAATGTTGTAGGAGTAGTCTCATTGATGTGGTAGCTAATTCAGACTCATCTCTCTCTACTAGTTACCATCTTAACTTCTTTCTCAGGCTTGCACTGACGGGGAAGGAAGAGCTATTAACCATTAAATATCTAAATATTTTTACAGAGGGCAATTTGAAAAGGAAAAAGGTGATTCACTCTCCTAAAGTCTATCTACTCTCAGCTTGAGTAATGGGTCTTTCTGGAGAAAGGGATGGGGTTCTGGGATTAGGGAGGTCACAACTCAGGCACCTCCTGCTGTGACCGGAGAGTTTGTTAAAGTGCTCTGCTGAACACTTTTATCAGAACCCCCTCGACTGAGGCAGAGGAGAAATTTCTCAATGCACAGATAGAGTCCTCTAATTTAAAAACTAAGAGATATTTACTCTAGATGTATCGCTAAAGAAACATATCATGCAGTAGAGGATTTCACACTGGGTATATATTTTCAATTGTACATTTCACAGAGTTGGAATTTTTGTTTTACTTCGGTTCATTTGAACATTTCTATACCTCTAAAAGAGATGAAACCACTAAGTCTTTGAAGGTTAGTAATACCACAGAAAGCTGAACAGATTGAAGGGCCTTACATGCTTTAGCCAGGGAACACTTTTTGCCCTAGAGACATAACAAGAAGACATTCTTGTGACCATGTATCATTTTACAGAATTGGAACACCGTAGTGGACTGACAGTAAGTGGACCTAAAATGAAGAGAATGCACCAAGTTGCTACAGGCAAAGCATACTTGCA
This sequence comes from Rhinopithecus bieti, assembly GCF_001698545.2. NCBI lineage: Eukaryota > Metazoa > Chordata > Mammalia > Primates > Cercopithecidae > Rhinopithecus > Rhinopithecus bieti. The sequence continues at coordinate 2,193,634 of NW_016813386.1, forward strand.
AACTAAAATCCTCATTAGCAGCACAAAGCTGGAAGCCAATTTTTTGCTACCTTAGCAGCACCCCAGCTAAGGATGCACTAATTAGACATAGAGATAAGCTATGTTGCTAAAGCAAATCCATCCTTTGTTTATGATGAGGCATGGAGTGACAGCAGTGAGCTTCCAGATCCGAATTCCAGTTGTCACTGATAAGAAGCACAAGAGATGTCTAGGCCTAAAATACTTGCCCAGACTGAAGACCAGAAATACAGTGTTTGCTTAAATGTTAACCCTTTAACTGAACAAAGTCTGATCCCACATGTCTAAGGATACTAGGTAAAGTGATGAGGAGGAAGGAGGCATAGAGAGATAGATGAAATGTCTCATGGATACATTGGACATAATCTGAAATAACCAATCAGTATTGTGGACAGCTGGGTAAGCAGAAGCTGAAATTTCAAACGTGCTTCATGTGTTGCATATGTAGATTACTACAATAGACTGTCAGTCTGTACTGGTGATGTGGTGAGGATGGTGGGGACTGGTCTCTGTGGGCAGACATGTCATAAGGACTAGTTAATTAAAGTGATTAGACATTAGTAGTCACAGAGATTTTGAAAAGAGTAAAGCAGGGGATATGATCACATCAACTTGTAAGCTTTCAACAAGCCACTATGAATGTCACAGTTGGACCACAGATACCTGAGAGATGGACACTGTACAAACACTTACTTTATGGACAATAATTTGTACAAGAAAAGTCATCATCTTGAGGTTATTCATGCAACATCATAATCAGGATTAGAATTCCAAGAGGTTTTAATTCAGTGCCTTTTGCAACATTATACTGATTGTAGTTAATAGAAATATAGCCATAAGAAGCACACATTTATACATATAGGCTGAGAGCGGTGGCTTATGCCTATAATGCCAGCACTTTGGGAGGTCAAGGCTGGTGGGTCACCCGAGATCAGGAGTTTGAGACCAGCCTGGCCAACATGGTGAAACCTGTCTCTTCTAAAAATACAAAAATTAGCTGAGCATGGTGGCATGCATCTGTAATCCCAGCTTCTTGGGAGGCTGAGGCATGAGAATCACTTGAATCCAGGAGGTGGAGATTGTAGTGAGCCGAGATCATGCCACTGCACTCCAGCCTGGGCAACAGAGTGAGACCCTGTCTCAATAAATAAATAAATAAAGCACAGGTTTTTATATATTACATTGAGATTGTCATGCAGATGTTGAAATAAAGTATTTTTGTCTAAATACAGTAACTTTCCCATTTATGACAATAAGATATTTTCTATTAAAATAGTTCATTAAAATGGACTGCATCTTATGTATACACGATTAGGATAGCATATATATTGTCACGTTAATTTTAGGTGTTAACTTGTCTGGATTAAAAATACCTAGAAAGCTAGCAAAGAATTACTTTTGTGTGTGTCTGTGAGTATGTTTCCAGAGGAGATAAAGGTAAGTCTGAGTGGACTACATGGTGGGAATATCTATCTTCAGTGTGGTAGGGCACCATCCAATCTGCTGGTGGCTCAGAGAGAACAAAAATAAAAAGTGAATGTGTCAATCTATCTACTGAAGCTAGACTCTTTCTCTCCTGTTCTTGGACAACTTCAGTCCCGCTGGCCTTTGGACTCTAGGACTTAAAGACGAGTGACACCATTGATTCTCAGGCTTTTGGCTTTCCTTGTTCTGAGGCCTTTGGACTTGGACCAAGACACATAACCAGCATCCCATGGTCTCCAACTTGCAGAAGACATGTCATGAGATTTCTCAGCTTCCATAATCATGCACGCCAATTTCCCTAATAAATTCCCTCTTCTGTCTCTCCCCTCTCTCTTTGTCTCTCTCTGTCTCCACTCATCTTACTGCTTCTTTCCGGGGAACCCCATACATACATGAATTTACATACAAGTATGTTGTTTCTTAAGTATAAAACTTTTATGACTCATATATTTTTACATAAAGCTTTGTAACATGAAAATTCACATGAAGTTTATTTAGTTATTTATTCATTTATGTATTTATTTTTTTACACAGAGTTTTACTCTGTCACCCAGACTGGAGTGCAATGGCACAATTGCAACCTCCACTTCCTGGGTTCAAGTGGTTCCCCTGTCTCAGCCTTCCCAGTCGCTGGGATTCCAGGCATCCGCCACCATGCCTGGTTAATTTTTATATTTTTCACAGAGACAGGATTTCGCCATGTTGGTCAGGCTGGTCTCGAACTCCTGACCTCAGGTGTTCCACTGGCCTCGGCCTCCCAAAGTGTTGGGATTACAGGAGTGAGTCACCATGCCTGGTCCACATGAAGTTCTGAAATAGAGCTCTAGTAACCTGGCTTGTTATTAATTGTATAACTAGCCCAGACTGTGGAGTTGGTCATATTTTTAACATAGGCAATGTCAGAGCACATTGTATACTATGAATAAATTTCTTCATCTTGGGATCACTTCATTAATGACTGTAAGTCATGTAGGGTTGATGTCTGTATGATATAAGTTCAATACCACCTCAAAAGCAGACCTTACAAAATAGTCATTGACTTGCCCATCGATGTCAGAAAATAACAGGTGCTATAAACTATTAACAACTAGATATAAAAATTATAATCCAAATATCTTTGGGAGAAACAACATTTGAATTCCGAGCAAAGCATGAGAAAAATAAATTTAGTATAGAGATAAGAATTCAATGTGCTATATAGAACATATACAAATATACAAATAATTTTCATTAATAATAAAGAAGATTTAACTATTTTAAGCCACCAAGTTGTTATTTTAAACTTCTTCTTTTCTCCAACACTTAAATGAGCATATGTGTGCACACACACACATAGAGCTAACATTTTCATAAATGAGTGGCCTGCAAAATTTCAGCAGGAAAAAAAAATACATTTGGAGAATTATAATTGCAAGGTTTCCTAAGCATAAGATTCTAAGGTCATAATTCTATTGCACTAAGTTTTATAACTCAACTGGAAAAAAAAAAGCCAGTTTGAGGAAAGGACTTATATAAAATGAGAATATCTGACATAAATTATTAACACCTTGAAAGTACACTCATATGGATAATTTATTAATGTTCCTACTTTGCAGATTCCTGGATAAAATTATAAGAATTTTATACCAAATGAATATCTTTGTAAGAAATCATGACTTCAGGATGATAGAAACAGAAGTAACAGAAATAACAGGTTCAGAGAGCAACAGACTGGATGCAGTAGAGGAGAACTCTAGAAAATAGATCCGCCCATCAGCGGCTCCACTTATGAGCCCACACTTCACCATCAGTTTTGCATATTTAGCAAGGATAATAATCATGCTGCTACCATTTATTTGTTCTTATAATAAAATGAAAAAAACAATCAGGTAGTTCCTCAAAAATCTCATTTCCCTTTTCTCAACAGCGGTTCTTACTTTTCAATAGCACTCCACACCTGATTAGATTCACACACAATCTTCGTAATACTTTCACTGGAAGATGGTGTTGAAGATAAATTATCAAGTAATCATTTACTCTCCCAAAACAAGTTTTATTGATTTTCAGATTTGTGGCAATAGATTCTATCTGTAATAGAAGAATCTGGAATTCTATATTTTTCCCTTGGATAATAAGACAACCATCTCTAAGAATGTAGGGTATATCCAATCACTGTGTTAGGTTACATATTTTTCAATACTCTAATTTAAGTCCCAAAATCAGTTTTAAAACGCTACCTATTTTTGTGCTCACAAAAGACCATATGTCTGAAAAAAATCATACAGTATGGAGCTCTTTAATGCCACAATATAGACTTTTAATTGTTCTTTGTGTCTATAGGACTGAAAGTAAATATACATCTATAATGTGCATTGGTGGACCCCATTAGCTCATCTCCTTAAAAATGGTTTTATGATTTTATATTCTTTATTTTAGTTTCTACTTATTAGAATTATATAACCTTAGTACTTGAGCTTTGTAAAAGATTTCCCCTGTAATATTTGGTGCTCTTCCTGATGGTAGTCTGTTTTGATATGCAATTATTAACTCATGTTTATTTAAGTTTCTGTTGCGACCATTAAAAAATTCCCCAACAGTAAAAAAAAAAATGAATTGATGATAGTAGATAGGCAGATTTCTAAATAAATATATGGACAGAAAAATATATCAGGAAATGTTTATATTTTTCCAATGACTATCCTTAGGATAAGGATAATTAATTTGTCAAATCTACAAACTACATTCACAAAAGTAATCTAGCTTAAAGGATGATCACTAGCATATGTGTTATGGAGTTGTACTCTGAAGAACAGATACATGTTTGAATCATGTAAAATGAGCTGTATTCCTATATAATAGCAACTATCTGCAACCGGAGATTAAAGGAAATGTCCACGGAATTTACATCAATCAGCCAGTTCTGCTTTGCCAATCGAGAATTGTCTACAAATATTGAATAATGTCTTTACTATTATAAAACACACAGCAATTCCTTCCAACCCTCATTTCTCCTGCCTCAGATTAGGTTTTACTTTTAACCTAAGTCACTGAAATCTACATCTAAGTCACACCATTGACTCGAATTTCTCATTTCATTCTATTTTCTTTTTTTTTTTTTCCATTAGAAATGTTCCTTTAAAAAACATTGATCTAACCAATCATCCCATACTGGAAACTCAGGATGACACTACACACCTATCGGAATGCTAAAATAAAATGTTAAACGAAGAACACCACCAAATGCTGGCAAAGATGTGGGGACAGGATCACTCGTATATTGCTGGCCGGAAGCTAGAATGGTACTGTGACTTTGCAAGATATTTGGGTAGTTTCTTCAACTGAGTAATTGCATTGCTGGGCTTTTATTCCAGGGGAATAGCACACTAACACAAAAAGTTGCACACAAATATTCATAGCAGCTTTATTCTTAATAGCCCCAAAGTGGAAACAACCCAGATATCCTTCCATGGCTAGATGATTAAATCAATATAGGATGTTCTTACCATGCAATAGTAGTCAGCAAGAAAAAGAAACAAACTGCTGATAGATGCAACAATTTACATGGGTCTCATGGGAATAACACTGAAGAAGAAGAAGAAAAAAAGAATCTAAAAGGTACATGCACTATGATTTCATTTATATAGCATTTGCTAACAAAAGCCAGAGATCAGGATTGGGTGTGGAGGGGAGGTAGGTGTGCCTATAAAAATGCATCACTAGAGATCCTTGTGATGATAGAACTGTTCTGGGACTTAGCTGTTTCCATGTCAATATCTGAGTTGTGATATTGTACCACAGTTTTGCAAGATGTTACCATGGGGTGACAGCTGGATGTAAATTTATAATTGTATCAAATTGAGAAGTTTGATTAAAATGAAAAACTATGATGTCAATGTGCCTACAGAGAGGAGTGCAAACTTTAAAATTTCATATAAAACGTTCAGAATATTGTCTGTATCATGAGGCCGAGGTGGACAGATCACCTGAAGTCAGGAGTTTGAAACCAGCCTAGCCAATATGGTGAAACCCCATCTCCACTAAAAATACAAAAAAATAACTTGGTGCGGTGGCTCTTGCCTGTAATCCCAGCTACTCAGGAGGCTGAGGCATGAGAATTGCCTACTCCCAGGAGGCGGAGGTTGCGCTAAGTCGAGATCCTGCCACTGCACTCCAGCCTCGGCAACAGAGAGACTCTGTCAAAAAAAAAGAAAAAAGAAAAAAGAAAAGAAAAGAAAGAAAAAGAAAACAAGGAAGAAAGAAAGAAAGAGAGAGAGAGAAAGAAAAGAAAGAAAGAAAGAAAGAAAGAAAGAAAGAAAGAAAGAAAGAAAGAAAGAAAAGAAAGAAAGAAAGGAAGGAAGATTGTCTGTAGATAATAATCCTTACCACTCTTTACTTGCTCTGCCTTCTTTCCCTACCTCTACCCTATAAACTATGCTTCATACACTTTAAACTGTGTAAGTTTTCTTTCTTGCATTTCTTGTGTACCACTTAACAGAGTGAATTGTGATTATTTGTACTGTAGTCTCTCTCAGTAGCGGTGAACCCTAAGAACACAGGTTCTGCCCACGACATTCCCCTCTCTTCCCTTCTGTGATTTGAGTTGTCAGTTTGATGGAATTGAGGCATACACAGATAGTTGGTAAGACATTACTACTGAGGATATCTTTGAGGGTGTTTTGGAAAGAGACTGGCATTTGACTCAGTGGACTTAGTAAGAAAGATCCTTCCTCAATGTGTGTGGGTACCATCCAAAGACTGAGGGCCCAGAGAGAACAAAAAGGGAGAGAACTCCATAGAGCTGGGCCTCCTTTCTCCTGCCCTTCAACATTAGACCTCCAGGCTTTCCAGTCCATGTACTCCAAGACTTCTACCAGCAGCTCCGTGGGTTCTCAGGCCTTTGATCTCAGACTGCAATTTACACCATGGGCTTCCCTAGTTCTGAAGAATTTGAATTTGAACTGAGTCATGCTACCAGCCTCCTTGTTTCTCCAGCTTGCAGATGGACTGTCATGGGACTTCTTAAGCCTCCATAATTGTGTGAGCCAATTTTCCTAAAAATTGCCCTCTCACTTATCTATCTACTTGCCTACTATCTATCTATCTCCAATTGATTCTGTCTCTCTGGAGAGCTCTAATACACCATCCAAAACAATACACACTAAAAAACATTTGCACAATAGCTACCATGAAGGAGAGAAGAGAAATTAAACAAGAATGAGTGTTTCTCCTCTAAGACCTTTATACTTTATGTAATCCAATCGTAGGGGAAAATAATATCGCGATATTAATTTTTTGATTTTATTGCCTGTGCTCTACTACAGAAGAATTTAAGGTTGGTATCAAAATGCATGCAACACAGCCAGTTTAAATACATTGAAAGAAGTATGAAAATATGTTAAAGAAAAAAAAAATACGGAAAAACAAGGCAGTAAAGACCTACGGTTGGCATGTTGTACATTGCTCACCTACAGGGGGCGCTCTTAACAATGGTCACAATAATGCAGCACACTGATGAGATTTGCACACAACAATAAAAATATATTTCAACATCTAAGTACCAGATGCAATTTTATGTGCTTGAAAACCCTCCATCCACTTAATTGTCAACACTGGCCTGTAAAATAGTCATTAACTCCAGGATACAATAGAGAAATTGAAGCTCAGAGGAGGAATATGACACATTTTGGATTCAAACCCACGTTTACTTGACTAAAAAAGGTGGACAGTTAGTCTTTTTAAAGATGGGAAGCTTAATTGGCTATAAGCTTTCTAGAAGCCAATTTAAAGAGAAAAATAGTCACTAAAAAAGTCACAGTGTTCAATCTGTGGAATGAAGTTGTTTGTGAAACCCATGTATATTCCTGACATGGAGGACAGATATTCATTTTGCTTGCTCTTCATGATGGAGAAGACACTGGTCAGCATCTTCAACAGCCTCCTTGCGATCTTCAATGGCAATTCACGAGGTTATCAAACGATGCTGCATAGATTGTTTAAAAGTGCTGCAAGTTTGTAATCTCTATGTCAGCTAACTAAAACACAAATTCAACACACTCGGATTCTACTATGCTGAGCAGATTTTCCAAAGTTGTTGTTATGGAGGTGAGTTCCATTTATACTTGATTCTCCCAGTGATTTGACTGCAGCTGGAAATCTCAGCCTAGCACGCATCATGCTGAATCTCCACATGCTGAGAGTTTTTGTTTGTTTGTTTTATGTGTGTATGTTTTTCTGATCATTGCCTTGGGTAAAAGCAGAAACAGTGCTCAACAAGGCATCTTATTTGAAGACTTGGGCAAATCGAGTAATGTGTTATGTAGGTTGCTTGTTTTCCTTGAGTATCAAAGCACTTCTTAAAAAAAGAATTTTATAATAAAATTCTATCCAGTATCAGTTACTATGTACCAAAAAAAAAAAAAAAAAA
>NW_016813386.1:2202693-2210256 GCF_001698545.2 Rhinopithecus bieti
AAAAAAAAAAAAAAAAAAAAAAAAAAAAACAAGCTGGAGTACTTAAACAAAAAAAAGTGTCAGTTAAAAAAAAAAAAAGATGGAAGGGTTTAGGAGTTATTTAAATGTAAAATAATTTTAAACTTCTAAAAGTTAACATTTAATTTTCTGTACTACTCTACTGAAAACTGTGTAGTACATAATCTCATTGCATTTTCAAATGATGGGAACATCTTATTTTCCCTATCTTACAGCTTAGAAAAGACTGATGGAAAGATTGTCTTCTTCAAGTTTACACCCCAGTAAGTGATAATTTAAAACTTGCATTTTTTTTTTTCCTCTTAGGGAGACTAGACATATGATTCACAGGGAGAGATGAGCATTGTTAAAATAAATGTATATTTTTTTTATGGTGGAAAAGTTGGCCTACATAAAATGTAATGAGTTTACTTAAAAATAAAGTATTATGCTCTAAAGATGGTTTTATTAATATTTGCCACAGTTTATAAATCTTAGAAGTATCTTGAAGATGTAGCATTCCTTCAGCAGACACTATTAGCAAATGTCACACTGCCATTTTTTTCATATATAAACAGAAGCCTCAGGAGACAAAGAAGGAACTTTTACATGGAAGATTATACACTCTAAATGTCAGTCTCTTAAAATACTCTAAAACCTTCTTAGAGATAGTTAATGCAAATAGTCTAAAATGTGCTTCAAATTACATTTCAAAGTATTTTTTTCTTCTCCACTATCAGATTGACAGATACATGCACAAGTTATAAAGCCAAACAAGTCTATGACCAGTTATAAACAATGCTATTCAATGGGCATAAACAGAAAAACTCCATGAGGTATGAATAAATTGGCATGATACCATCTGCAATTAAGAACACCATAACCCAGATAATTGTTTTTGTTCATGATTGTTAGTGAGTCCTTGTCCAGCTTTCAGAATGGCCAGATGTATCTCTGATTGGCATAAATTAGATCTATGCATATATAAAGCTTTGAGCTGTATACCTTGTGTCTTTATAAAATGATTAAGTTTTCATAGTCTTCCATCTTTATACTCTTAAATAGAATTCCTATTTTATACATAGTTCATACTTCTCCAAATTCACATTTAGAAGGTGAGTTATTTCTTAACATCCTAAGGTAGTTTTCATTTATGAATTGGTAGATCAGTACACCTCTTATATTAAAGTATTTTGCTCCTCCTTTCCTATAATTTACAGTCTTGAAGTATTTAATTACAGAATTTAAAAAAATCCATTAACATATCTTCTGCTTTATAGAAAAACAGATTAATAAATATGCATGCTAAAATTATTTCTAGTAATTTCACACCAGAATACACAAATAAATACATGATTTTATGCCCAGAGAATAACCTATTATGTATCTTATTTAAATTGTATCATTAAAGTATAAAAGAAAGATTTTATTAGCCTTTAAAATCAGGCAATAGATCCTAGGAGTATCAATAAAGGAAAAGGATTGTGAAGTAGTAAGGATGTTAGCTGTGTTGTTCACCGTTTTGATATGATGGGCCATATAAATACCCGTGCTGGACTCTTACTCTAAGACTTGTATCCTTGAGGCATATTTTATTGCTAAGATATCTGACTGCAGTTATCATTAAAGTCCAGCTGCTTTATGAGATGATGCACTGTATAATAATGTTCAATGTTACTTAATGCCACAACATTGTACACTGAAAATAGTTTAAATAGCAAATTTTATGTTATGTATATTTTATCACAATTTTTAAAATGGAGAGAGAGAAAGAGAGAGAGAATCATGCTTTCTAAATTATTTACATGCAAAATTTAATACTTTTGAAAGACTAAAATTTTAGAACCAAGCTAAGCAACATGAATAGGGACAACTGGCACCCAGTCTTGAAATTATTTAGGATCTTATTGGAAAGGCAAAACAAACAATTAAAATTCTTAAATGTTGCTAAAGGTATTCAGGAAAGGACATTGTTAAAATATTATTGAGTCAAATTGAAGACTTTATATTCATTCAGAATATGAAATAGCTATGATCTATTTAAGATCTAGGATTATGTTGGCACAGGGAGCTTGTTTATACCAATCAGGGAGGTTCCCAACTTAATGGTGCCACTGTAATCAACAAACATGATAGTCTTGTCAGAACAATCATTTGTATGGAGAATTTTGGCCAGTTGTTTCATTTTCGGTTGCTAGTCATTACCGTGCAAATTTGGAACACCCTACACATAAATTGCTGCCTTTATCTACTGAGGGTCTTTTTATCAACGAAGATGTTGACTCAAATCTTGGAATTCTGCTCACTTACGTAAATTCTCAGGAAAATGATAACTACCATTATTGACTGCTAGTGGCCCTCTATATAGTTCACAGTTCTCAAAGGAGTCATGAGTTTTGTTCAAGGAGTCATGCTGGCCTGCACACAAAAATTAAAATAGTACTTTCCATAATATTGAACTGCTATTTGAGTACAGTGGATCATGTATTTTAATATTGAAAATATTGGCCCTAATTTTCACTAAATTACAACCCCCCCACCACACACACCAATTCCCTGTTTTTGTAACATATAGAATCATTTTCTAGGTTACAAGAGATATAAAATGGTTGTATGAAGAGGTAAGTAAGTGATTTACTATCAAATTCCCCCTTCAATCTACTCATTCAATTTCTGAAAATCAGTATTATGGTAAGCACATTTTACTGCAGGTATTCTGCCAGATTTGCTGCTATTTGAGTGAATTTTATGTGACTCTGTTCCTCTGTTAACTCCACCAGAATTTCTTGTTTTAAATAATTGATTAAGTTCATTTTCCAGGTGACTTTTACCATCCAGTAAAATTTGGTTATCTAATAATTTTCTAATAACGCGAATTTTATTTTCTCATGTGATATTGTAGCATCAGTTTCAATTTATAAACTGAGCAAGAAGATAGGCACCAAATGTTACAGTATGGTGCTGTGATCACATTTCAAGAAAACCTATTTAAAAATGTAAGGTAATGATTGCCCTTCTTGTCCAATAACTTTCCTGGAACAGATGCTATTCACTCACAAATTAGATATTTCTGCATACCAGATAACTTCCCAAAGAAGAATAAAATGCAGACTGTGGCATATTTACAAGTGGACAAATCTCTAAACTGGGTCAGGTAAGTGCAGTTAAGGCAAGGATTATGCAGTATAACAAGAACAAAGCATAGAACATATGTTGTTGCCTGTCTTGTACACTGGTTTCCCCTTTAGATTCTTCCATCTCCAAAGAAAAAGGTGAATAGAGAAAGAGATGATTGCATGTATATTTTATATTGGGCTATATAATGTAGAAAGAAGTGCATTTTCCTAGGATATTAATAGAAAGGGAAGTAGCAGTGTTTCGGATTCTACCATGTGTCAGAATTATGCTAAATACTTCATGCATGTCTTCTCATTGGAAGTAGGTCTTTTTTTTTTTTTATTTTTTATTTTTTGAGATGGAGTTTCTCTCTTATTGCCCAGGCTGGAGTGCAGTGGCACCATCTTGGCTCACTGCAACTTCTGCCTCCCGGGTTCAAGCAGTTCTCCTGCCTCAGCCTCCCGAGTAGCTGGGATTACAGGCATACGATACCATGCCAGGCTAATTTTGTATTTTTAGTAGAGATGAGATCTCTCCATGTTGTCAGGCTGGTCTCGAACTCCCGACCTCAGGTGATCCGTCCATCTCAGCCTCCCAAAGTGCTGAGATTAGTGGGGTGAAGGTATTCTTAATTTTACAATTAATGTTAAGTCATGAGAAGATTCACAAGACTTTTTGATTCCATGCTCCTTCTAAAATGGTATATATTATTTAAACCAAAAACCCATCCTGTGCTGACTGAACACTACCTAGCTCCAAGTACCATGGCTGGACAAACTTTTATGGAAACTTCTTTAACTTTGCTGGAGCTCTGTTTTTTACCTATACTCTGAGGCGTTTTTTAAAAAATTACCTTTAGATTTTTCCTATTTTCATCTCTTTGCCAAATAGTTTTATTCTTTCTTGCTTATTTTTTGTTTTAATTATTGAAAAGTCCACTTCTATAAATTGCAAAACTGGCAAAAATAAGTAGAAGCAAAGTATTTAGTAAATTTGAATAAAGTCTTAAATTAAACTAAAATCTGATATTTGCCCTTAAATTTTAGCATTCAAGACCTCACTTTTCCCCAAAAAAGGTATAATATAGTGTTAATGAATGAATGAACACATGAACAGATGCTTTTGTTCACGGCTGTATCCTCAATGCTTAGAGCAGTAGCTGCTCGTAGAAGACACTCAGAAACTTCTCCCTTCTGTTTTGAACTTGTATGCAGCTTTATATAAGTCAATGTCCTATTATCATGGAACATAAAAAAACCTAAAAAATATATACTCCCTAAGAAATAGAAATTGTATCTCCTCTGGATTTAATTTTTGTTAAAAGTGGGGAGTCTCTAACCTAATAAATTCTTTCAAACTTTTATGATATGGCATTATTGGTGATGATGATGAAAACGAATTAATTCCCTTTATTCCAAGGAATCCAAAAATCCTCAAATGGAACATCAAACATTCTGCCATATCTTAAAGATGGTATCAGTGTAATGATGATGAACTTAATTTGCTATTCCTATTTAAAGTGTATTGGATATTGTTTGCAGAAGTTAAAATGTAAGGATCATAAATGAACATCAGAGTGATTAAATAAACTGTTACATAGTCACAGACAAGTATTGTGTAGCATCTGAAAAACCTGAACATGAACATATATAAAAAATATAATATTGAGTGAAAAAGGAAATTGCAAAGGGATAACATATCAGTGTGTTAGCAATCATTCAGTCAAACATTTTCATTCTTTTTGGAGAATCTTCTATTGTGGTAGCTACTATCCTAGGCAATAAGCATGAAACAGTAAGCGAAACCATTAATATAAATTTGAAATAAATGCTGTATATTATCATGGGCACATGGTGATGTGTTAACATTCAAGGATTAATATGGCAGCGATATCACTAAATTTATTTCATTTTTTTTAATCTAAAGAAAGCATGGTAAAACATTTACCTGTTTGGAACTGGGTCCACTAGTGACTGTTCTACTTTTTTCCTGTTTGTTCTAAAGTTTAATTATTTTACCAGCAAAGCTACTGTAATGACCCTATTTACTTACAATTGTTGTATAAATGAGTAACAAAACCACAGCAATTTGGTGAGTGAAAGTTGAGAACATTACTCTTTGAACGAAACAGGAGGAAGTAAAATAAATGCTTCATTGTGAAAAAATGGAAAGCAAAACATCCTGTACTTGCACAATTCAGCATTTGACTTGGCAATCTTTGCCTTCAGTTTTAGCGTTGACTTTTCAGTCCTTCCAACTTCCTCCATGCGGCGTGTCTGCCTCTTCAGCGGCGCCAACTCCCATGGCCACGCGTTGGCTGCACTTGGCAGTTCATATAAGAAATAAGCCAAGCGCCTGAATCTGTTTTCTTTTTTTTCATTCATTCTTTCTTTCCTCTATGTTTTTAAAGCAACATCTAGTACTTCAGCTTATTCCTTGGCAATTGCTACCTTGCTTGGACTACCATCAATAATGGTGTTAACACAAAGTGACTACTGCCAGAAACTTGGGTTCAGTGGCACCAGTGACCTTGCAGGTCATCAAGCTGGTGCACCTGCTGCTGGTGCAGAGTAAGGCTGTTGATAAAACCGTAATCCCCTCATGGTTCACCAGCTTAGTTTTGAAAGCAACCTCAGGCATATAGGAATGCTTTCTGGAAAGAGTGAAGACATTCGCAGGCATACTTTTTATCTACAATTTTCCTTCTACATTTTAAAAATCCATAAACAAGCGCATTAATGTGTTTCAGGACTAGACGAGGGGCGAATTAATTCTTGAAACTGGAGTTATGACTCAAAGAGCTTCTTGCCATTTTGAGACACGTTAGCTGTTAATATGAACTTATTTATGTTATTTTCTTTAGGGAGAGTTATTAAACGGTGTTTAGGGCAACGCTTCTCCGAGATGGGAAACTCTGATCTGATAATGCCTTCTTTCCTTAAACTTTATATTTAAATTAACATCATTCCAAAACCAGTCACCACTGATGCAGTTTCCTTCTCCTCACCTTCCAGTACATCTTGGCTTGTTTTCAAACTCAAGAGACATGAAGTTTGACTTCCTATTGAAAATCATGGCTTCAGCAATAAAAGAGATTTTGAAAAGTTATATGTGTGTGTGTGTGTGTGTGCGCGTGCATACGTGCACGTGCGTTTCTTTTAAATCATGGCTTAAGCAATAAAATAGATGTTTTAAAAGTTGTATATGTGTTTCTTTTTTAAAGTGGAGCATTAAACTCCAGTAAAAATACATTTACTATGTAATGTTTCACCAAACTTAGTCATGGCAATAAACTGTAGCTTATGTTTGTTACTATATCTTAATTTGGGAGCTTAATAAGACTATTATTCATGTCACCCCAAAATACAGGCTACAGTCTTATCAAATGGAAACCTAAGAAGCTAGCCAGACTATTTCCATGAAGATATTAAATAAGAAAATGCACAGACATCTCAGAAATCCGTTTATCAAAATTTATCAAAAAATGCCATTTTTATATATAAAACAAAATTTGGAAAATTAATTTCTATTGTATATTAAGATGAAAATATTACTAGTTAGGGTTTGGATAAAACATTGGTATATGTATACATATATATGCTTATATTTAATGTATTTTAATCCAAGATATGTTCCTGAATTTATGGTATATAACAACATAACAGATAATTAAATAAATGGAGAGTAAAACACAAAGGTACTTAGAAAAAAAGCCTCAAGCTACTTGAGAGATATTTAAAAATAATCTAGAAAGTGTACACATCAACAAAAATAGCATAGCCAAAACAAAGATAATTCAATCTAGCTCTCATATAATCAAATGCATACTTATCAGTCTTTTCCTTGGCCTTTACAAATGGGTTTGGCTTGCTGTCTGTTTGAAGAAAATCCGTTTTTGGCAATGGTTTATACACAAGAGATCTGGTTTATTTTGATAAAATTAAAATTTAAAGACCACTTCTCTCCATGATTGTTTCGGTGCCTGTAAGACTTCCAAATGAATGAGATGCTTTAAACATATGGACGGGGTTAAGATGCCATCTGCACCCTGCATGGGACCTCATAGATACTAAATATTAGGATAGCTTTTCAATCAACATTTCTCCAAACTGAAAAGGAGAGGAAATGGTGACTCAAGCTGGGTAATAAAAACTGAGGTTGTTGTTAACAAATAGTCCTAAGATTATAATGTACCAATATTCACACATTTACATAGAAGATAGTCTAGAAAATGTTATTTTGAAAAATGATGGCATTATCAGAACCATAAATGTAATTCTGCAGGATTCTAACTTAACTTATATACTGCATAAACATGTCTAGTAATAAATAAAAATATTATCATATTAACTGTATTGATTTGATATTTTGAAAGCCATTTTGAAAAAATCATTCTTTGAGGCCGGGCGCAGTGGCTCAAGCCTGTAATCCCAGCACTTTGGGAGGCCG
>NW_016813386.1:2210403-2219667 GCF_001698545.2 Rhinopithecus bieti
AAAAAAAAAAAAAAAAAAAAAAAAATCATTCTTTGAGGATTTTATGTTACAGAATCACCATGATAATTATGAATATCATAATTATGATATTATGAATATGATATATTATGAATAA
Organism: Rhinopithecus bieti; assembly: GCF_001698545.2. Classification (NCBI taxonomy): domain Eukaryota; kingdom Metazoa; phylum Chordata; class Mammalia; order Primates; family Cercopithecidae; genus Rhinopithecus; species Rhinopithecus bieti. Next base: position 2,210,519 of record NW_016813386.1, read on the forward strand.
AAAAAGGAAATTACTGTTTCTTTTCTATTTCCCAAATAGAGGTACCTATCTTGGTATTTGCTGCAAACCATGAAAGCTAAACCAACTTTGGCTTATGGTACAAAATTTAGATGGAGAGCAACAGAGCCAGGCTTCTTCCTCCAGTTATATTTATATTTCTTATAATAATTTTGTTCTATCTAATGAGCATCACATTCATACTTATACATTTCTGTGTATAATTCTGTGGATTGAGAAACAAAGAGAACGTAATGCCTCTCTCTCTTATACACACACACTCACAGAGTCACCCACATCAAGGAAGGGTTTGTGATCTGCTTTCTTAAAATATAATTAGGACAGGTTTTACAGGAAGACAAGTAAAAAGGAGAATTACCTGAAAGTGGTGTCATTTGCTCCTTTTTCCTAATGTTCAAATGCTTTGTCTAAAAACAGTTTTTCTCTTTACGAATGTAGATTTATGTCTATGTGCTTAAGCATGAAATTGAATTTTGAGTAACATCTACTAACTGTTAAATTAATAGTGAAAAACGTCTTTATGAAAGATAGAGTCTTGTGGACATGGCACATAGGACACAGGATGAGAACTGGACTCACTAATAGATTAAATGTTCTCAAAATATTAAACTTGAAAATGACAGAATTAGCTATTTGTCTATTTGTAGCTTTTTTGAAAGTAATGAGGATTGGCTCTTCCACAGCGAAGTGAATAATTTTGTGTGTTAATATACTCATCACAACAGTATAAAACTATGATTGCAACAAAATGCTTCAGCTGTATGTGTGAACTTATCTCCCTTATGAAAACCATAATGTGGGATGCATTTTCTATTTAATTTATATTATTAAATAAATTTTACTTTACATTAGTAAAATATATATATTATCTTTGTTTTTTTATATATTATATTATCTAGTTTTCCAAAAAACTCCTGCTCAGAAATAAAAGATTTAATGGAAGAAAATCAACAGGGAAAACCTCAACCTAAAATTTTCTATTATTTTGAAAATTGAGTCTACTCTTTCAATAGCTGTTAGTTGTTTATTTTCGTTCCTACTTTGTTCTCCGATTTCTCTATTCTTTCATATTCACAAGTAGCAGATATAATATTCCTGTTAGCTACAAATAAATATATCTACAGCTATATCTATATACACATAAATATATGTGTGTATACATTTGTATGTTGTTTTATCCCAAATTTTGTTTATACTTATTTTATTTATCACTTCAGCTCATTTTTATAGAAAATCTAGATGTATTAAGATAAATCTGATTGTGACATAATTTTCTCCTAGCTTCTCTAAAGTGTAAAAAATATACTTGCTAATTTATAACTGATATCTTTTTCTTGTGTTTGTTATGCTGTCACAAGGTTACTACAAAGTGACATGAAAATGGTATTAAAATCATAAAGCCAATAATTCAGAGTAAATGGTTTAGGAGTCCTGCTTGAATACCTTTCAAATTTGTTCATGACAAAAGAACCTTATTTCATTGCACTAAATATATTGTCAAAATCTAAAAATTTATTCACATTGACACTGTGAATTATTTTCTAAGTTCAGTAATTTTGATGTCTGTCCTGATTTGTAAATCAACATATAGTTGCCTAAGCATGCACAGGATATTATGTGCATTGTAAAATGATCAGTAAATGATTTCCTGTACTGTTCTTCTTAATGAGAGAATATAAAGTTATTTAGAGAGCTAGATTGTGAAATAAATCGTTTCTCTGCTGACCTGGAGCAGTCTGTGCTCTCTCTCAACTGAGTTGGTGAGCATTAAAATGTTTCGAGGTAAGTTTCAAGGTTTAAATAACAACTGCTGTCATTAAAAATTGCATGGAATTTCACAAATTATTGATAATCCATAGCTCTTTTAATTTACCTTAAGACATTATCTAAGGTAAACTATGAGCATTTGAAGATTACAGTGTAGTTTTTGACATTATACTCTTGAAATAGAGTTGACTATTGAACAAAACCGGTTTGAACTGTGTGGGTGCACTTAAATATGGATTTTCTTCCACCTGTGCCACCTCTGATACAGCAAGACTACCTCCTCTTCTTCCACATCCTCCAAAGCCTATTCAACAGGAAAACGGCAAGGATGAAGAACTTTAGGATGACCAACCTCCCCCATATGAATACTAAATATATTTCCTTTCTTATGACTTTTAAATAACATTTTCTTTTCTCTAGCTTACTTTTGTAAGTTAATCTTACTAATTGTAAGATTACAGTATATAATATATATAACATGAAATATAGGTTAATCTACTGTTTATGTCATTGGTAAGGCTTCCAGTCAACAGTAGGCTATTAGTAGTTAAGTTTTGGCGAGTCAAAAGTTACACACAGATTTTCAACTACATGAGGGTCAATGCCCCTAATCATTGTGTTGTGCAAGGGACAATTTTATATAAAATAAAATCATATATATGTTATGTACACAAGATATACAGATAGTACATGTTAGTTACATTTCATGACTCACTCTAGGTTTTAGTTAAATATATTTAAAATCTATTTCAATGTCTCAAATAAGAATTACAATCTGATCTATTAACTAGCTATGTAAATATATATGTGTAATTTATATATGAGATTTTTTATTAATAAAGAATTAATTGAAATGACAATGCGTGAAGCCTTTCTTACATGTAACTTCAGAAAACTGATTTAAAATATCCCTTGAACAAATGGCAACCTAAAGGCGTATGCAGTAGAAAATCGTAGGGTATTTTTATGTCTCATATAATTTACTATTATTTTTTCTAGGAAACACATTGAACAAAATTCAAAAGTATAATTTAGGCTTAGAGTACAAATAAAATAACATCAAATTTCAAAACTCTGCTGGATTTTATGCATATCACCTGACAATATAATTACTTTTGGTTATATAAAGTATATTCAAATTAAACCAATGAAATCACACTGAAAGACAATTAATACTATTATATACCCAGCTCCTTTTCCTTGTCACTATTTTTGTCAGTATCCTGACAAGTAATTATTTTAAATTAAGAATAATAGCAACTAAGATCTTGTGGAAAAACAGTTACTTTGCATTGTAAATGCCAACCAAGATACGGGGTGTGTGACAGAAGCAACATTGATTATTTTAAATTGCTGGAAAGCATCAAATACGCTGGCGATTACCTGAGACCATGTGAACACATGCTAAGTATAGTGTAAACAACCTATAAAGCACATTTTTTGTAAATAAAATATTCACATAATTGGTATAAATATTACACTGGAATGACTTGCCCTAACTACATTTTACTTTACTTTTAAAAACACAGTGAAAGCAGTGACACACAGATTTTTTTTTTTTTCCCTAGATCACCAGATTTTAAGTTGACTCATACAGTGGTTAGAAATTATGTGTTGGGCCTGGTGCAGGGTCTCACACCTGTTATTCCAACACTTTGGGAGGCCAAGGTGAGAGGATGGTTTGAGGCTGGGAGTTCATGACCATCCCTGGCAACACAGTGAGACCCAGTCTGTACAAAAAAAAAAAAAAGACAAATAAAAAGGTACTAGCTGAGCATGGTGGCGCCCACCTGTACTCCCAGTTACTCAGGAGGTTGAGGTAGGAGGATTGCTTGAGCTCAGCAGTTTGAGGTTACAGTCAGCTGATCACGCTACTGCACTCCAGCCTAGGCAACAGAGCAAGACCTTGTCACAAAGCTAAAAGTAAAAATGATGTCTGTAAAGACATGTAAAATTAAAATAATCTCATGTCAATTTTAAAGTAAATTAAATAAAAAACTTATGTATGCCCTTTTATACAGATGCACATTTTAGCAGTGGTATGATAATTTATCATCCTGTACATCTCTACTTAACGCTGATTTTGAAAAAAATAAACCTCTTTCAAATCATATTAAGCGTCTATCATTCATTTTTGGTCTCTTTTATCTACTCAGTGGCTGAGTTCTTAAATCCAAGAACACCTGTAACAGGGGTCCCTAACCCTTGAGCCGCGGACCAGTACTGGTCCTTGGCCTATTAGGAACCAAGCAACACAGCCAGAGGTGCGCTGCGGACCAGCAAGTCAGCACTACCGCCTGAACTCCGCCTCCTGTCAGATTCAGGGGCGGCATTAGATTCTCATAGGAGCACGAACCCTATTGTGAACTGCATATGCCAAGCGTCTAGGCTGCAAAGTTGCATACTCCTTACAAGAATGCAATGCCTGGTGATCTGAGGTGGAACACTTTCATCCCCAAATCACCTGCCGCCCCCGACCCCCTACTTCACCCACGAACCCTCCCTACTTCTGTGGAAAAATTGTCTTCCACAAAACTGGTCCCTGGTGCCAAAAAGGTTGGAGACTGCTGCCTTGGAACACGGGTAGTATTAATTGTGAAGTATAATCAGGGGATACACTTGTTACTTATTTACCACATGGGGATTTTCAGTCCAACATATACCATAACTTTTCTTTTTACTCAGAACAAATACTCTGGAGCTTTTCTGATTCAAACAGCTGTGTAAATAATCTGTCACAGGATGCACCTGTTCAAGATAAGGTTTAGGGATCTTTGTTCCTGGAGGCACAGGGTGAATCTTTTTCATAATACTTATCTTAATGGTCTAATCGTTGTCTTAATTACTAGGTGAGTGGGTCGACTACCTTTACACCTGAATGCACATAGGAGAATGCAGATTACTAGTTCCCACACAAGACTTCCTGAATCAGAATCTCTGGCAGTAAGTGCTGAATGGGAGATCTTTTCAAAAATCCTCTTCCTGGAGTCTTATGTACACCAAAGCTTGAGGACCACTGCTCTGTAGGAAAATATTATAATCAGAAGTTTTTTAAATGTATTTTATACCTATCCGTTAAGTAGAATGTAGAATTTTATTGTTTTATATAGAAATGGAGGCCAAAATAAGCGATTGTCCCAAGTGACAGTAAATAGTGTAGTACAATGACTCAAACGGGTTTTTCTCCAAATTAGCCAGGGCTTGTAGAAGTTAGCAATTATGTATCCTTGGGAAAGCTATGTTTCTGGAAGCTCAGCTTCTTCTTGTATACAATTAAGAATGTCTGCCTTGTTTTTTTAAAACAGAAATAAAACACAATAAACTAGAGTACTGATATATGGTAGATGCTTGGTAAGCAGGTATCATCATCATTAATAACTCTTGCTCCCATTTCCAATTCTCTGTTTTAGATAGACAATTATATTTTGTTTTGTTTTTCTCTTGGTCAGTTATTTACTGACTTAGAGATCCCTAGTATTATTTATTTATTTATTTTGGTGAATAATTTTATTTTCATTGTAAGAACATAATTCAAAAAAATTGACTACATACTCCAAGACATATGTAGTCAAAAACTTAAAAATCTTATAAAAACAAAAGAAAAGAAAAGAAAAGAAAACAAAACACTAAGAGGCCAGGAATGGAAGCTCACACCTGTAATCCCAGGACTTTGGGAGGCCGAGGCAGGGGGATTAGCTGGGCGTGGTGGCGGCGCCTGTAGCCCCAGCTACTCGGGAGGCTGAGGCAGGAGAATCGCTTGAACCCCGGAAGCGGAGCTTGCAGTGAGCTGAGATCACAGCACTGTACTCCAGCCTGGGCGACAGAGCGAGACTCCGGCTCAAAAAACAAAACAAGGGCCGGGTGCGGTGACTCAGGCCTCTAATTTCAACACTTTGGGAGGCCGAAGCAGGAGGATCACGAGGTCAGGAGATGGAGACCATCCTGGCTAACCCGGTGAAACCCCGTCTCTACTAAAAATACAAAAAACTAGCCGGGCGAGGTGGCGGCGCCTGTGGTCCCAGCTACTCGGGAGGCTGAGGCAGGAGAATGGCGGGAACCCGGGAGGCGGAGCTTGCAGTGAGCTGAGATCCGGCCACTGCACTCCAGCCTGGGCGACAAGAGCAGAAACCATGCCTCAAAAAAAAAAAAAAAAAAAAAGTTTTCAAAGTGATTTAATTATTGTAAGTTTTATGGATTCTGATATTTAATAAAGTACACCTGTCTTCAAATTATTTTTTAAATGTCATAGTCAAATGTCATAGACCTGAGCTCTAATTTTGGTTCTGCCTCCTAATTGTTTGATCTTTAATGAGTCAATTATCATATTTAGGCTTCAGGTCTATCACCCTTAAATTAAATGTCTAGATAATTCACGTCTAAAGTATTTTGTATCTCTAAAGTTTTAGAATTCTAGAAATGACGTTTACTTAGCCAGGCCCCTTTTCTACTCAGGAATCATGAAATGTTAAAATAGTGATTATATTGTATGGTCCTTTATTTTTTAAGATGGATCCTACAAATATGAAAACTTTAATGTGTAAAAAAATGTATGCAACCACAAAAAGATTTTAATTATTAATTCAGGAATTATCTTCATCTTTGTCCAAATGAATAACTGTAAGTAAAACACAATTTGAAACAGGACAAAATTGAATTGTCATAGGATAAAACTATCTAAAATAGTGGATTTACATGGACTTCAGCAAGTCTGTGATTTCTATGAAATTATATACCGAGTAGGAAATGTTTTGATAAAAGAGTACAGAGTTTACATTAGATTTTCAATTAGGAACTCTAAAAAGGATTGCCTTGTGTTGTGTTAGTACTGCTATTAAAAAAGATGAACAGCTTCATGGATAATGCACTCAGTTCTATATATATTTTTTAATAAAAGAATAGAAAATGTGTTTTAAGTAGACAACCCTTTAACCCTTTAACCCTGATTTTGAAAAGACAAAATATCAATTTTCTAATTCATGAAAAACCATGCCATGCTTGGAACTTTAAAGAAATAAAATGGGCCAGGCGCGGTGGCTCAAGCCTGTAATCCCAGCACTTTGGGAGGCCGAGACGGGCGGATCACGAGGTCAGGAGATCAAGACCATCCTGGCTAACCCGGTGAAACCCCGTCTCTACTAAAAAAATACAAAAAAAAAAAAAAAAAAAAAAAAACTAGCCTGGCCAGGTGGCGGGCGCCTGTAGTCCCAGCTACTCGGGAGGCTGAGGCAGGAGAATGGCATAAACCCGGGAGGCGGAGCTTGCAGTGAGCCAAGATCTGGTCACTGCACTCCAGTGCAGTGAAATGTATGCATTCAGTGAGAGAAATGTATGCATTCACTTATTCAGTGAATCACCACATGATCAAAGGCTACTTATGGTACCTAACTAAATGAAGACCACAATCCAAGCAGGATAGATGGACAGTATTAATCTTAGAAATTATTAAAAAAATTATAAAAGTGCAACTGCAATACAAGCTTTAAGAGAGAGGTCCTAGCAGTCACAAGAGTAATAAGGACTTGCTTATCACAGAAATTGCTGAAAGATTGCTAAGAAAATGAATACTAGGCCCACGCCTGTAATGTAAGCACTTTGGGAGGCTGAGGTAGGAGGCTCTCTTGAGCCCAAGAGTTGGAGACCAGCCTGGGCAACGTAGAGAAACCTCGTCTCTACAAAAATAAAAAATCAACTGAGCATGGTGGGGCACACCTGCAGTCCCAGCTTCTTGAGAGTCTGAGGTGGGAAGATTGCTTGAACCTTGGAGGTTGAGGTTGCAGTGAACCAAAATCACACCACTACACTCCAGCCTGAGTAACAGAGTGAGACCTTGTCTCAAAACAAAACAAAACAAAACAAAACAACAATAACAACAAAACTACATTAAAATCTATGACTGAACTGGATGGAGTTCAGTAGAGAAGTAAAAAATATGATTAACAAATTTGGGAAAGCCATATACAAAACACCTGTGTAGTGAAATGATTTGACCAGTAAGGATTGAGTGGCCTGTGGCTGGAAATGAGAGTGGAAAGAAGAGTCTAGTTCACGATGAGACGGGAGAGGAAGGTAGGGGAGTAAGAAAGCCAAGTATTTTAGATAAAGTTAAGAGGCTTTGTCTTTTGATCCAGAGTAATGGAAACATTTTGGTGAGAATAGGGTTTTTGGACACAGGAACACAATTAGTTGCTCTTAGAATCTTGAATATAAATTTAGGAAATACAAAGAATAATTTTCTTTAATTTGTGGTGAGCTAATTTGCCACTAGAAAAGAGTTCGTGTTATCTACATCAGTGATTCCCAAATTTGAGAGTGTACCAGACTCACCCAGAGGAACTGTAGAAACAGCAGGAGTCCCAGCTGCAAATTTCTGATTCAATACATCTAGGTTAGGAACTGAGAATTTGCAATTGTAGTAGCCCAGGTATTGCTGTTCTGCTGTTGTGGGGACCACACATTGGGAACTACTGATCTCCATCAATGGAAAATGGACATAAACTGTGAATCTCTTTCCCATATCAAATACTTAAGCAATTTTTAACTGAACTACATCAGAACCAATACATGGCTTACTGTCCTTGAATTCAAAATACACAATGCACCCCACATCTTTTCAGCTCCAGAAATGCTGGATAGGTCAGTAAAATGTAATAAACTAGGGCAGAAATGCAGGGGCAGAATGCTTGAGTTCAAATTCTAATTCCACCATTACAGGTGTGTACCTTTGGACTACTCACTCACTACTCCCTAACTCATCAGTAAAAGACGGTCATAGTATTTGCCTCCTAAGATTGTTGGGATTATGAAATAAATTATATTATGTCACATAGTACAATATCTGACGTATAGAAATACATGTGTTAGCTGTTACTATTGTCATTTTTTATTTGCTCATTTTTCATTAAAAAAAAAAAACCTTGGCTAGGCGCGTTGGCTCACGCCTGTAATCCCAGCACTTTGGGAGGCTGAGGCGGGTGGATCACGAGGTCAGGAGATCGAGACCATGCTGGCTAACACCGTGAAACCCTGTCTCTATTAAAAATACAAAAAATTAGCCGGGCGTGGTGGTGGCACCTGTGGTCCCAGCTACTTGGGAGGCTGAGGCAGGAGAATGGCGGGAACCCGGGGGGCGGAGCTTGCAGTGAGCCAAGATGGCGCCACTCACTCCAGCCTGGGCGACACAGCCAGACTCCGTCTCAAAAAAAAAAAAAAAAAAAAAAGTACTTTTCTTCATTTGGTTAGTATTCTCTTACGAGTTGATGCCTTGTAATTTATCTGAGTGTTTTCCATTATTTTGTGGTGAGCTTTAAAACCACTCTTCCTGCCTTTCAAGAATCCTAGACATGCTCCTTCTTGCTAGGTAATTA
>NW_016813386.1:2220000-2233566 GCF_001698545.2 Rhinopithecus bieti
AAGAAAAAAAAAAAAAAAGCCAGGCATGGTGGCACAGACCCGTAATCCCAGCTACTTGGAACGCTGAAGCAGGACAATCACTTGAACCGGGGAGGCAGAGGTTGCAGTGAGCCGAAATAGTACCATTGCACTCCAGCCTGGGTGACAGAGCAAGACTCTGTCTCAATAAATAAATAAATAAATATAAAAAAGACCTTTAAATATATTAATAATCACAGAGTATAAACATTAAAATGTTGATTAGCCATTTGTGTTTCCTCTTTCACCAAGTATTTGTTATTATTGCTTAATCATTAATCATCATTCACTTACTGTAAAGTCTGTCGCAAACTCTGGTAGGCGATGATGTCTAGATATCTATAGTTCTTGTTATTTCTCGTATGCATGCAATTGTTCTTATATAGACACTGTTTCAAAATTAACCGCAAACACCTGTGTGTATCAGACACGTGTCTCAATTTGTTGTTTTCCAGACTGGTTCTCCTGTTGCATTTGCCTGTTGTATATTCTTTATCTTAATATTAGTTTATATTCATTATGACTTTCATCCCACTTCTGTTAACTCTGCGGGTTGCTCTGCCCTTCTGTCTGTTTTCTGGCTAATTTGATTTTTGTATCAGAAAATATATTACACAGATGTGAGCATATAATTAACAAAATACTTAATATGTGCTAATACTGACCCCTTGAGACTCCTCCTGCAGCTTTCCACTTAGAGGCCATACATTTACTATGCTTACTTGGCTTTATAGGACCAGGTTTTCTTTCAGGTATTTATCCAATTAATTTATAGGCATCTATTATGTAGCACTATAACAAATGCATTTTTTGAACTTAAGCATGCAGTATCTTTCATTACTTTTATTTCCTAACTTAGGAGATATGCCACAGAAGGCTATTACAATGTATGACATGACCTACTTTTAATAAATTCACATTTGCCACTTACTTTATTAGACACCTTTCTCCTTCGTGTTCACATTTGGACTCTAATTATATGCTCAGCCAAAGACTTCTAATACATGAAGGCAATTTAGAAGCAAGGCAGTAAAGCTCTACAGACATTTCAAGATACAAAACTAAAGACAAAAGGAGGAAAAAATAGTATTGCAATTCTAGAAAGACTTGCCTTCCTGTAACCTTCAGCCTTAAAACTGTCCTTAAGATCCTAGGTTATTTCTAATTTGGGTCTTCAAATTACATCCCACACATTCCAGACAGCCAGGACAGTCTCTCTCTGCTGTTTCTTATTATTATTCTGATTGTTTAATGCATTGCAAATGGGAACTCTGGGACTCTAGACTTCTTTTTCCCCTTGAAACCTCTAAATAATTAATTAGACTGTTGAGCTCTCACTACTGCAAATTTCTCCTTCATGTTGGCCGGGTGGCACACATTTATCCTTAGGCAAAGCCACAGGCTAAAACAGTTTCATATTAGCTAAGCATCTTAGACTATGGCATGTTATCTCTGAGGTCATAACATGACACAGCTCAAGCCCAATGAAAGAGGGTGAAATAAGTAGAGCTTTCAGATAAATATGAGGATTAAATGAGAGTTCCAAGCAAACTGTCAGCAACTTGAAATCTAAATCACCTGTGATTTAACAAGGCGGTACCTGTTTATTTTAATAGTGCCACAGAGAAGGTCTGAGGCCTGCAGCCTCACACCACACACCGTCTACAGTGTTCCCAGGGAACAGAAATAGACAGTGCATTCTATTTAAGGCCCTTCCAAAATCTTAGAAATCTTCATTATGATTATTTTGAAATCCAAGAAAAAAAATAAAAAAGGGTCTGAAATGAATTCTATGACTTTCTGTATTCTTTCTATATTGGCTTCAACTAAATAATGGGAGCCTCTCCTGGTAGGTTTTCCCACAAGACGGACAGCACGGTGCTGTGGGACTGTCCACTTCTCTTTTCAATAGTAGAAAATTATCAGTCGTGCGGCAGTGCCGCTCCCGAGCCCAGAGAGGTGTTTGACAGTAAGTGAGTGGCAGTGGCTTTCGGGCAGGCCTCAGAGCCACAGCAAAGGCAGCAGGAAGCAGTCATTTCCTAGGACTGTGTTCTGCCTAGTATGTGGTTAAACAAAGGGTTCATTTTTCAGTGGTGTCTTAATCTTCTCAAGCAGAGTTAGAGCCTTTCTCTGTAATAGTCAACACTCTATGTACCGTATGCTATTCTGTGGAACAAAGATAAGCTGTTTGGTCTAACTTAGAAAGGATGCATAAAGCTTGAGCAGTACTCAGATTCTTAAAGTTTACTGTTGAATATTTGTGAAAGCACAAAATGCAAACAAATGGAAATGAGAAAATTCACTGGGGAAAGAAAATCTAGAAACTCCACGGATTCAGTCTCCTTAGCAAAGTAATCATTTAGGGGATATGATAGGAGAGGATGTAAATTAATTTGTCCATGTCATACACTCCTCATCTCTGATGGTATTTTCCCTCTACAGCGAATACCTTCTATCAAAACAATGAATCAGTTATCGAGCATTTGTTGTCTGGTGAGCATTATGATAAACCCCCATGAAGGGCATTATTTCCTTAGTCATTCTGGCACACTGTGAAGTGGGAACTATTTTTCCATTTCATAAATAGAGAAAGTAATGTTGAAAAGCTAAATAACTGGCTCTAGTTAACACAGCTAGTAAGTGACACAGGCTAGTTTACAACTGAGGAGTGACCACTGAAATCAGGTTAAACATAAAAGTAAATTATCTGTTAACTTCCATATCGTACAGCAGTTATCCATCTAAGGTTCAGCTGAACCTGTCCTGCGTTCTAACACTGAATGGCCTGGGGTAGTGGTTAGCTTACCTACGTGGCCAACATGTTCTAGAAGCCAACTCTGTGACTGTGTAGATGACTTGTGATCTCCATGTTAAGATTTTTGCTGGAGTTTTAAATTTTCATCCAAAAACATGGTATTTAAATCTTAAATTTTCATTAAGATTGTCTTAATGAAAATGAGCACCAATGATCCCTGTCCTAAGTCTAAATAATGCATCACATGTTGACTAAAGTAGAGATTCAACTTCGTGGTAGGTTGTTTTTACACAGGATTGGTTGTTCTTACATGTGTTACAGTGACTCCTAACATTTTTTGAGCTGAAAAGGGCCTAAGCAGTCACAAATTCCCTTCCTATATTAAAACTAGAGAATCTGTGACAGAATCGGACACTGAGTGGGGTAGTTTTGAAGTTGACAGCAGAAGCTAGGGTTTCTGATTGCAAGGTGAGCTTTTTTCTCCCACAATATCAAACAGCTCTCTATGACAAAAAATAATGCAAGTCTTGCTGAATTATTAAATGTTGCAAGTGGATTTTCAATATGTAATTACAGCTTAGCCTCTGATTTACTTATTTGGATATTTCACTTCATATTTTCTTGGTTAATTGCTGCCATCCATCGCACTGTATAATTCAAACAATCATAAATAGCAGCTTGAATTTTATGAAATCACCATGCCAAAATTTCCAAGTGCTTAGCACTGAACAAATATTTGCAAAGAACTATCCATTTGTTAGATATTATATTACAGATCTGCTATCACCAGCCTGAAAAAAAAAAGCAGTTTTCAAATGAAATTTTGCATCAACATAACAAATATTTAATTTTCATTAATTCAATACTTTTGATGTATATATAAATACATCAAACTAGTATAAATTCAACACAACACAATATATTTTGTTTATTAGCTTGAATTCCTACTTCCAGACATTAAAAAACAAGAAAAATGAATTTCTTTTATTTCATTTTAACCACAAAAGCTTACAAAATAAAAAACAAATACTTTCTATAGACATCAAATATAAAACACTGTGATTGAAAAAGATGGTGTTTGACAGATATTTCTCTGCTATATATACATAGTCTTGGCTTACATTTCTCAAAATATTTTTTTGCCCACTGACTACTTCTTGAATTATTTACAATGCTATTTACCTTCTTTGGCCTTATTTGGCTCACTTTTTTACATTTGACTCTGTAATCTTTTCTTTATTAAGCAGGGAAATTACCTTATCAATGCAATTCTCATCGTAGTCTTCTGATGTCTGTGAGTCAGCTGCAGCTGATATCTGCAACTCAATTTACTACCACTTCCATCCTTTTATTATCTTTTATCCAATTAATTTTATCTGTGTATAATTTAATAATAGTAGTGTTATTTTAATTTCTGTGAGCCCATTCTAATGTTAGCAATATAATATATATTTAGGATATCTTATTTCTGATCAGCTTTGAAAACAAAAGAACAAGGGAGGGGAGCTGAAAAGACAGAAGGCTGAAAAGCCTCCTGTGTCTTTCAGCAAGGGGAAAGAGAGGGAGATGGCATGATTAGCTGTTTTAATTGTTTATTTGATTTCCATTTAATAAAATCTGGATGATGCTATCACAGAAGCAACTCAAAATGTAAAAATTCCAGGCAAACCTTAGTATCACTGCAGGTGATTAATTGCCTTAAAAAATGAAAGAGGTGTCAAGATTGACAAACAACAGGCCTATCCAAGATTTGCCCAGCATGGTGCTAGAATTTTGAAGCACATTCTTATCAGATCACCTTCTTAGGAAGGTAAAAATCTATATTCCAGGGACTTGAGCATAAAAGCAGTAAAGCAGTATAATTTAAGACATTCATTAAGAGCTATCACTGTATGAGGAGCTGCCATGGTGAGGTATATTTTAGATATAGAATGTGCTATTTAATTAATACAATACTTCCCCTAAAATTGTGGGTTCCCCATGTGTTCTTGTACTGGGAAACCGGATGGGAAAGAAATTCATTTGACGGAAATTAGTAGGCATTTTAATCTATACACTCTCATACCAAAATTTAGATCTCTGGTAAACTGAGATCATATAAAGCAGAGGTTCTGGCTCTTGTTCATCCAACCTATCACAAAAAAATTAAATTTCAGGTTTACTTTTTTCCCTAGAAGGTCAATGGTAAAAAAAAAAAAAAAAATACACCTTGGAAGGTGCCAGATTTTATAATACTGATCCTAAACCGCAACTTTGGTCGATGTTTCAGCAGCAGGGGTCCACCCAGGTCTATTCTGTCCATATTGGATGCATCAAACACAGATGTGAAAAAAAAACCTCACAGTTTCAGAGGATCTAGGAAACATGGTATTTAAATCTTGAGCAATGAATAGGTCAGATACATTGAACTTGAGCTTATGGGAGTAATTTTGAAAAAGAGGTATACAGTTTATCAGTTCATAACATATATTTTGGAATCATGCAGATACAGTTTGGAATCTCTCTCTACTCCCTTACCAACTATTTGACCTTGGGCTATTAAAGATTTTAAGCTAAAATTTTATTTTCCTATATATTAAAGAAACAGAATTACATTTTCTATTTCTTAGTGTTTTAAACATTGAAAGAGACTGTGTTTGGAATACATGTAACACAGTGCATGGAACATAGTAAGAGCATGAAAAATAGTAATTACAATTTTTTTTTACATTTTCACATATTAGGTGCTTAAGAAGCATTTGTTTAATTAATGTTTCCTGTAGTCATAGGTTTAAGGAAACAAAAATGCCATGCTTATTAATGGCATGATTAACTGCAACTTCAAAAATGTATTAGTCCCTTACCAGTCCACCAAATAACACATCACCATGCATTCTTCCGTTGGGTCTTTTAAAGACACATTGTGCCTTATGAAACTGTCAAGACTTACAGAAAACCAAAGTGCAAAGGCAGAGCCAGTATATAGGTTTTGATAAGGAGCAGGGCTGGGTGGGAGTTGGATGACCTAAGAAATAGCAAAGTTACCTATTTGAGAGTATGTAAACATGATTGTTCTCAAAGCACCACTCAAGATCTGTTTTTTTCTTTCCTCTCTCTCTCCTCTCCTCTCCTCTCTCCCTCTCTCTTTCTCTTTTTCTTTCTCTCCCTCCCTCCCTCCCTTTCTGCCTCCCTCCCTTCCTTCCTTTCTGTAGGGAGAACCCCTGAAACTATTGCTATGGAATAAAAGATGAAATGCTCCTGATTATTATAAATACAAAATTGCATGCAGGATTGTGTAAAGACAATGCCAGGTTGGGCTGCCAGAATGAGCTAACAGCACGTGATGTGCTTCGCCCTGCAGAGAGCCTATGAATGGATGTGCATTCAGGGAGGTTTCACATCACCAAGATTCCTATCCCAGAAAAGCAGATGTTCATAGCTCTGGGAATGGAATGCGACCCTTGTGGAGAGCCTATAAATGGATGCATGAGGGGTGCCTGTCCATATGGATAAGATATGGCTATAAACGCCCTCATCTTGCCATGGCTCTTCTAGGCCTCTTTAGGGTTAAGGCATACTCCCTTCTGAGAATTTCTGGTCTAACCGGTTGTCAAGCTTCACATCCTGTTTCTATGGATTATTTGTAACCAGCTTTTGCTGCAACTGTTACTGCTGATTAATATCGTGCTAATCATAGGTTATGGAAAGACTGTGTTTCTGTTTTAAGGCTCTGTTAGAAATTACTGATGCACACACTATATTGTAAATTCTTCCCTCTGTATACTGTGCTTCTGCATACCTATGTTATGTTAAAGAATTACTTCATCCCCATGTGACCATCTCACCTCATAATCAAATGACCCTAAATCCCTCAGTAACCTACCCCCACCCTCACTAAACTTAATAATAAATGCTGGCATATCCAGTGCAGTGTTGGCACTGTGGGACCAGAAGGCTTGACCCCCCTGGACCCAGCTTTCACTATCTTGTGTGTGTCTATTATTTCTCGACCTGCCCATCTGCCTGGGAACAAAGAAAGAGCCCTGTTGTATTGTGGGTTGCTGACCAGCTTCTGCAATATCTGGTGTCCAACCAGATCTTGCAATACCTACCTTCCTTCCTTCCTTCCTTCCTTCCTTCCTTCCTTCCTTCCTTCCTATCCTCCCCTTTTCTCCTTTTCTTTGCTTTTTTTTGAACATATGTCGCATATCATCAACAAATCTGGCTCTAGCCATGAGATATGCAAAATTGTAAAAGTGACCCGTTGTCAATTATGCTCAATCTAGGAATTCCACTCCAGTAATAAAGTTATCATGTCAAATAGTTTATTTTGTTGCATCTTCTTTAATGTTTTGCTTGGGTTTCTGTATGCTTTCTCACATAGACCTCTAAACATGCAATGTTTTCCTCTTTTTTATTGATTTTTTATTTTTATTTTTTGAATCAGAGTCTTGCTCTGTCACCCAGGTTGGAGTGCAGTGGCACGATCTCCACTCACTGCAAGCTCCGCCTCCTGGGTTCATGCCATTCTCCTACTTCAGCCTCCCGAGTAGCTGGGACTACAGGCGCCCACCACAGTGCCAAACTAATTTTTGTATTTTTAGTAGAGACGGGTTTCACCATGTTAGCCAGGATGATCTCGATCTCCTGACCTCATGATCCGCCCTCCTCGGCCTCCCAAAGGGCTGAGATTGAGCCACAAAGTATGAGCCACCGTGCCCAGCCTCCTCTTTTTAATATAAATCTACAATTTATTTAAGCTAGCTCAATGGGTCTCCTTCAACCTTCCTGTACCATATACTTGCATATTGGTCCAACTATGAATTTGTCTCTCCTTTACATTTATTGTAACCAGGAACACACCCTCTCTCAAAACAAGGGTGTCATGACTTGACTGTGTCTTGCTTGACATTAGTTTTTTCTTAAAAATTGTGTTTTATTATTAATCATTTAATTTTTTCTCTTTTTGTACCCATAAATGTTAAAGTTGGTTTCTAATTTGAAAAACAAAAATGGATTCTATCAGGATATTGGAAGCCAATGAAGTTTTACTGAATATATGCTTTGATATTTATGCTTTGGGCCAAAGGAGCTATGGTTTGAATGTGTCTCCCAGAATTCATGTGTTGAAAACTTAACCCCCTATGTGACAGTGTTGAAACATGGAGAATGGTGGGAGATGTTAATTCATGATGATTCTGCTCTCATAAGTCAATACATGCCATATATATAAAGGGCTTTCAGGAGTGTGTTTGCTCTTGCCCTTCTACTTTCAGTCATGTGATAGCAGAGTAAGAGGCCCTTGCTGGATGCCAGCACCTTGATCATAGCCTTTCCGCATCAAGAACTGTGAGCCTATAAATTTCCATTTATTATAAATTATCCAATCTGTGGCATTTTGCTATAGCAGCACAAAATGGATTAAGAGCTCTAGAACTTGGTAAGGTGCAGTGGCTCACATCTGTAATCACAGCACTTTGGGAGGCCAAGGTGGGTGGATTACCTGAGGTCAGGAGATTGAGACCAGCCTAACCAACATGGTAAAATTCCGCTCTACTAAACACACACACACACACACACACACACACACACACACACACACAGATTAGCTTGGCATGGTGGCGATGCCTGTAATCCCAGCTACTTGAGAGGCCAGGAGAATCGCTTGAGCCCAGGAGGCAGAGTTTGCCATAAATGGAGATCGTGCCATTAAACACCAGCCTGGGCGACAAAGCAAGATTCTGTCTCAGAAAAAAAAANTAAATTTCCATTTATTATAAATTATCCAATCTGTGGCATTTTGCTATAGCAGCACAAAATGGATTAAGAGCTCTAGAACTTGGTAAGGTGCAGTGGCTCACATCTGTAATCACAGCACTTTGGGAGGCCAAGGTGGGTGGATTACCTGAGGTCAGGAGATTGAGACCAGCCTAACCAACATGGTAAAATTCCGCTCTACTAAACACACACACACACACACACACACACACACACACACACACACAGATTAGCTTGGCATGGTGGCGATGCCTGTAATCCCAGCTACTTGAGAGGCCAGGAGAATCGCTTGAGCCCAGGAGGCAGAGTTTGCCATAAATGGAGATCGTGCCATTAAACACCAGCCTGGGCGACAAAGCAAGATTCTGTCTCAGAAAAAAAAAAAAAAAAAAAAAAAAAAAAAAGTGTTCTGGAACTTTAGATATGTGTGTAGGAGGCAATGTACTGGTTGTTTTGTACATTTGGGAATCTGCTTTATTTTTATTTTTGCCAAGGTAGAAAACCAGGACATCTACAGCCTTTCAAAAGAACAAATTTTCTGAGGAAGTAACACAGCTTATCTAGAAAAATGTGTACAAGTTCTTGATTTCTCTAGATTTTCTACCATATAACAAGCATATTTAATGATAAAAATGATAGTTTGACCAATATAGACCATTTGATTTTGAGAACTCTGTCCTGATTGGTCCTCCAGCGTGAGTTAGCTGCACAATGTACTATTACATAGTTGAATAATTTCAATTACTAAAGTCATAAAGTATTGCTCACTAAAAGGTGAAATATTTGCCACTCTTGACGTTAAGTTTAACATATTTGATGCTAAACTTTCTTATGTCATTGCAATAATTAGCTAACAGGCTCAAATGCTTTCAAGACCATTCCTTATCAGAAATAATATAGTCATGTCAGCAATAGGGATAATGTTTTTCTTTCTCTTTGCAGTAGCTGGGGGAAATGCAGCTAATTCTTTTAATAGCTATGTCAATATATTTAAATATAAGCTTAACAAGAGAGCTAAGGCATAGGCTATTCAAAATACTCTTTATAAAATTTTCATGCTGTCATAAAACTATTCTATGACTGATTTTAACAGTGGCATGCTTATATGAGTTTTAAAGATTCATTAAAAGCCTAGTAAATATAATATGCAAGTTATCCTATGAGATGAAAAGGTGATAGGATGATGATATGACAATGTTCTAAAACAGAATTAATTTTATTCTGAAGGAGCTGTTATAGTATCTAGCATGATGTCTAGAACATAATCAAAAGGTCTTTGTTTGATCAATTTCATTAATGTTTATGTAAACTCCTTTTGGGGGAATGGGAAGAATATCTCAGGGCGGGAATTAGACATTATAGCAGTAAGATATCTCTTTTCTCCTTGTGCTTCTTTGAGGGACCGAGAGAGCTGGCCTTTATGATCTACAATGTGCACATTCTAGAGCAAGGTTCACTTTTGGTGGCTCAATGGGTGAGAGACAGCTCTAAAACCAGGACACGCTGTCACAGGGCATCTTAAGGATTTTTAAAAGTAGTAAAAGTTATGGGCTGCCATAATGCGATCAACCCATGGGAAAGGGCAGACAATCACTCACTAAGAGATGACAGACCATGTCTGAATAAAGCACAGTTGAGTGAGAGCCACTACATTTTCATGGGAGAAGATTATGATAAGTTGATTTTTTAGAATTATTTTCTAAAACACAGTGTATACTCCATGTCGTTCTTATGCTTTTCTACCTACTTTTTTTCTACTCAAACCTACAGATAATAATAAAGGATATTTAGGGTCCTCTTACTGAGTGCCAGCCTCTGACATAAACTATATATATATTTTATATATATATATGTAATTTAATTCCCTCAACAAGTCAAGATTCAGATTTTGTTGTTAGTGTTGCTTTTTTTCTTTTTCATTGTAATTGTGTAAACGGAGAAGTAACTTTCTCTAGGTTATACAATGAGTGGACCCAAGATTTGAACCTATTCAGCCTTTCTCTGAAGTCTGGCATCTACCATCCTGTAGCAATGTACCTAGTCATATTTTTTAATATGTAGTTCTCCTGTCTTTCCTTTCTAAATGCTCTTCTGATGTCTACTTTCACTTATCTACCTATTAATAATACACGCCAAAACTTTGGTAATACTTTATCCTTATCATAAAAAGCTACCACAGTCATTCAATTTTGAATTCAATTTACATTCAATTTTTGTGAATATAATGCATATACATGCATATGTGTTTGTGTACAGATGTGTGTATGCATGTGTGTGTATATATGTGATGTATATACACATACATGATCTGTGCTTATATAGATACATACATATAAAATATATTTACACACATATATAATAAATATACAATTGATATATGTGCCAAATTGGCTGAGATTATATGACAATTAGATTATATTTTATTATAATAATCATTTTATTGAATTGTGGACTGAACTGTATCCCTCACCTCCAAATTTACATGTTGAAGCCATAGCCTGCAAGATGACTGTATTTAGAAACAGACGAAATTAAAGTTAAATAAGTAAAAACAGAAAGGTGGGACCTTGATCCAATAGGACTAGTATCTTTATAAGAAAAGAAAGAGACACAGAAGTGACACATACAGAAGATGTACCATGTGAGGACACAGTGGGAAGAATCTGCAAGCCTTAGGGAGAGGCTTGAGGAGAAGCTAAACCTGCTGACACATTGATCTTGTCCTTCCAGCCTCCAGAACTATAAAAAATTAAATTCTGTTGTTTAAGTTATCTGGTATGTGGTATTTTGTTATGGGAACCCTAGTAGATGAACACAGCTTCTATTGCAATAAAATGCCTTTGGCAAACCCTTGATAACTGTATGATAGTAGAGGGAAATGATAAATGGGATTAATCTTTACACTTCAGTGTGAGAGTTTAGAATAATCTTCTCTGTGTGATGTACAGAGTACAGAGGAGAACTCTGAAACCAAGTCTCACTTCAGGAAAACTGTGCTGTAAATGTTGATTACATATCCACTGGCATGAAAGTTGTGGATGTCAGCACAGATGAGCATATTTGTTATATCTAACTTATTTTACAGTCAATGTGTTTTAAGTAGTCTCAAATCTAAAATGCCAAGTATCTGTTTGTCCTTAAGTATGTCAATGAAATATTGTATGATTAGCTACTGACTTTTGTATTCCACAAGGCTCTAAAACAGAGCCCAGAACCTAAAAAAGTCAAAGTACTTGGTAGGTAGAGTACTGTTAAGAGGCTCTGGTGTGTTTATGCTTGATAATTAAAAGAGATTTAAGAGCATATTATTTATTACAGGTTATAATTTAGAATGATGACCACCAGCTTTATCATATAGATTTTGATGAAAATGAATATAATCCTACAAGATTTCATTTGGCTTTTATGATAACATGAATAATATGATAATATGCAAGTTGAAAGTAAGAATTCCATTAAAATCCCACTTCTGGGAGAATAGATTTATCATGATGAAAATCCCAAGGGCTTCCTCCTGGGCCCTGGTCTCTCTTTTACTCTCCTGAAATAATCATACCTACTCCAAGAATCAGACATTATCATCCCCAGTCATATTTATTTTCTAACTCTAGGCTTATATATTGAACTTTCTACATGACATTTCTACTTTGCAGTCACAGAGGCAATTCAAACTTAGTATTTAAAAAGCTGAAATCTTGATTTTATCCAAATACACCACTGTCCATTTATTCAGATTCATCTTGCCCATTTCCCCTATTTTAGAAATGATACTTACATTTACCAAGTTGCTCAAGCTGAAAACAGGGTTTATCTTTAATTATTCACCTCTCTGATCCAATTCATTTCATTTCTACCCCATTAAAACATAAAAAAATAATAAATGGAGGAATACATATCAGTCATTGACAAGTAAATGAACTATTTATAAGGATTTAATTAAATTACCTGGTGTTGTTCCATCAGAATAGAACTAAAGATAAATATGTTAAAATTAAAGAGAATTTGAAATGAAAGAGTTTGAGCATCTATACCATTAGTAAGGCATTTAGTAGGGGTGCTAGGGATGTGTTTGCAAAGGAATTTCTGTACACTAGGCATTATGAGCATTGGGGAAGTTAAAAGAGGAACTGAGATACTCTGAAAACTTGAAAGGCTTCACATGTTCTGGAAGTATTTCATGACAATAATAAAAATATGAAGTCATTTTTTATTAGCACACTTTGAACTCTTGAGAAATGTTTCTATATAGTTGATCTTATTCACACTGATCTATTACAGTCTTACGTGTCAGCCTACTTGGCAAAGTTGTGAAACCACCAGTTAAGCACTAGAAGACTCGGAAGAATCTCATACAGCTGTTTTTTTTTAATAAATGTAAATCTAAATAATTGTCATTAAAAAACATTTAAGTGTCATTTAAACCAAGAAGGTTATGTTTGTGAATTCATCACAGAGATATGAAATTCAGGCTTCCTGGTAAAAAGGAAGGCAAAAGCACTGATAATCTTAGTGTTGTATTAAGAAGCCTTTTCTATTGCAAATATATTCAGTCTTAAAAAGCATACATTTCAAATTCTTCTGCCTCCCCACACAATGTTATATATAGCTCTGCAATATAATGTATTCAACTCACGACATTATAGTCCTTAAAGGTCAGTGTAGCTGATTAGGCACTCTTTCCTGTATCCCAGCCATCACCTCTCTCACTTCCCACATCAGAGTGAAATGGCACAAACCCAAGTACATCAGAGAGAATCAAATCTCCCACAGAAGAAGCCGTGAATGTGGAGTGATTTTAACACCATGATTTTATTATAAGCAGACTAGAAATTGCATCAACAATTTTCTGACAATAGTTTTCTTGATAAAAATTTTATACAACATAGTGTCTGTCATCCTACCCTGACCTCCACCCATGACTCTTAACTTTGTAATCTTTCCCAGCATCTCAAACTTCTCATTTATATTTATATATATATTTATATATTTATTTATATATATATTTATATAAAATTTTTTTATATAAAAAAAAAAAA
>NW_016813386.1:2233849-2242206 GCF_001698545.2 Rhinopithecus bieti
TTAAGCATTAAAACAAACATGAACAAAGCAGTCTCTTTCCTCTTTCATTCATGAAAGCAGCTGTGGTGAAGTGGAAAGGGCATAGCTACTTTCAAGACCTGAACCTGCATCTCAGCATAGTCCCTTCATAACCACGTGCCCTTCTCCAAGGAGCGTTGGTATCTCCACCTGTGTCATGGATCTAATGAGAATCTTATTTCACAGAGTTGTTGGCAAGCTGTGGGGATCAAAAGGAACGATGGTCATGAAAGTGGTTTAGACACTGTAAACGAGATGTGGCACCATTAAAGGGACTATATAAGTGTGAGTTCTTATTTGAATTGTGTCTCATGGCATTGGAAGGAAATTATTCCTATACCTCCTGTTCCATATGTTAAATACTCACCACATAACCCCACACCCAAAGAGGATGTACTAGAGACAAAATTTAAAATGGCAATATTAAAGCAAATCTTATATATCTTGGTTTTATTGATAAAGGAAAGAACAATATAATTTTTAGATAAAACAATACATTATGATATGAACCAAACTTTTGCTATAAACATCTGCAAAATGTTTTCCTCTGAGCTCAAATCTTGCCACTGCCATTAGCTATCTGTGATTTCTGGCATGACCATCAAGCCCCGAGTCAAAATGTATTCCAATTTTGGAGCACAAATGTTACTTATAAGTCAAGGATATGATACATTTGAAGATGATACTGTTAAATTTTGATATATAATTAGTTCTAATTTCACGTAACTAGCATTAGTTTACATGGAGTCATGGATAACATTTTTTTCCCCACAGAATCCCATTGTCCTCAGAAGGGATACTATTATTAAAGAGAGTTTGTAGTTACTTTACACAAATTAGAATATTGCTCAATTTAACTGGTTATAACATGACATGTTAAAATAGATATGATAAATAGTCATGACATGTTAAATAGCATAATCTACAATCACCAAACAGTTTGATGATTCTATTTGTGGAAATAAACACATTTTCTTCTCATATTAACAGTATGTTATTTCTTGCACACACACACACACACACACACACACAAACAAGCATGCATGCATACTTGTACTTGACCAATCAGCTTTGATAACCATATAACATTTTAACATATATTCTTTACATTGCATCAATTTAACATTGAATTCAGAATTACATTGGGTACTAGAATAACAAACTCAGTTCTGGGGCTAATTTTTAAAAAATGTTTTAACAATGCTAATATGTGCCAAGGTAGATACTTCTACATAGTCTGAATAATTTGATATTTAAAAAAAATTGAAAAAGTTACTGTGTTAGCAATTTAAACATTCCAATATGTTAGAATAGGTATGATTCTGCTTAAGTTAAAACACACGCTTTGAGAAAACATTACAGATTCTGAGAACTAAGTATACTTTTTCTCACATCACACAATTATTGTGTTAAATAATGATTCAAGAAACAATTCTCAGAACTGTAGAAAGTTATTTACATAATATTTTACATAACAAACTTCTCATGAGAAATGAGAATATTAAAATTTCAAACGTACAGTCACAGCAAGTGGTAGCCAAGGCATGAAGATAAATCAAATCCTATTTTTTTGCCATGCTGTGAAAAGACTGCTGGCTTTTAATCATCCTGATGTGCCATATGTAAATTCCATCAAAAAAGAAGTTTGGTAAATGTTATATTACAAAACCACAGGGAGCAAAGCTATTTATAAACATCAATTAAAACATATATCATAGTCTAAAGTCATTAATAATATTCTCCTAATCTGGCTATACATATCTCTCATATTTACTTAATCTTCCCTTTATTTCTGATTGCAAACAACACATCTCTGAATTACCGGATGTCTGCCTACACCCTCCTAGTTTACTCAAGGTCACTACAAAGATTCTCAGTGAAAAGGCTGCAGAGCCTCCTTGTTAAGTAATCCGGTGAAAAGAAAATGCAATTCAGAACAACCTCAGAGTAAATATCTTATAAAAAACTTAAGGTAATCAATGAGAAATAAGAACCATTCCTACCAAAGCCTGAAAAGAATAAATACCATTTTTTATGTAAAACTAATAAAAAATACTATATTTAATAGTACCAAAAAATTTAAAAGGCTAATCTTTAACATAAACATCAATTATTTATTTTTAAAAAAGGAATATTGAGCTCCTCAGGTATTATCAAGCCAATTAGAATGATTTATTATACTGTCTTTGTTATTGGTTATCAGCGTTTCTTTTGCATTTCTCCTTCCGAATGAACCTCAGGTATGAGCTATCCTTTCTCCCATACCTGAGATTCTAGCTTTGAATATCTTTTATTTTTCTAATCTTCTCTTCAACTTTTCTCATATTTGAATGATTTTTAAATTAGTGTTTCTCTTCGATCAGTTAATCCCTTAAACACACAATGACTTTATTTCCTTTCCATATTTTTTCTTTCTCTCTAAATTCCCCTAGACTTCCTACTGGTCTGTGACTCTCCCAATACTATATATTTTGTCATGTGCTACAATTTCCTATGGCATTGCCAGGACAAATAAGAGTCCCCAAGTTTTACTCTCTTTAATACACCATCCTATTACACCAGAAGGACCACATACAGACACAAGTCTACAGCCCTAAAATACTATTACTTCTACACATAGCATTACTGTACAACAGCCACCTGATCTACAGGGTTACTCTGCTCAAGGCTTGCTTTTTCTACTAACCATGCTAATTCCCCTTCAGTGGCTTCCAGGAATAAATTCTCGCCTGCAGTGTCATGCTGTACATTTCCCCTTTCCCTAAAGCTGAGAGTCAGTGGACAGAAGGAACGGAAACTGCTTTGAAAAGAGGAAATATGGCACCCTACCAGGGAGACACACAGCACCAAATATCACAGGGGTAGACAACATAATTATCCTTATCATTCCCCATGACTAAAGGCAATGACAAGAGGAAACAAACTCCTTCAAAGGGGATGGCATCATGTTAGATACAAGGAGTTGCCACAAAAAGATACTTGCAAAGCAATGTTTTATTTATAGTGTACCTCAGCCTTGCACACAGAGCTTGTCTAATTCAAAAACTACTGCAAACCACATAGAAAATGAAATCAGCATTCCCAGATGTTTATTTTAGATGGACAATTTTATTATTAAGAGTCTGTTACTTAGGGCCCATGGAGGGGTTGGTAACAGAGAGTTCCAAACCTCCAACATATTCAGTATTCACATGTGCATAAAGTGAATCCTGTCATATCCGTCTTCTGATTAGGAGAAATTTAATGCTTCAGTTCTTTGTAGTGTTTGTTGTTTTGTTATAACTGGTGTGTAGATTGAATGGCAGGTGACATTTCATAAGATTTAAATAAGGTAAGAAATTAATCAAATTAACATACTGCTTTTCCAAAGTATAATGAGTCATTTGCATATAAAGTGCAATTGAGTCTGTAAATACAAAATGAACTTCAAATTACTGAGGAACATCGTGAACTGCATTTGTCACATATTATGAAACAGACATGAAGAAAAGAGCATGTAAATATTTCCACTTCCAAACTGAGTTTTGATACATGTTGTGGCTGTAGTGTCAGGCCTATCCACTGTAATACTCAGCATTCCCAAAACCTAGAGAGATTATGACTTCAGTTTGACATAAACAACCAAAGTAGCCACTCACCACAATCATTTTCTTACCTGGATCTGAAAAAGCACTTAACGCTAGCACACTGCAAAGAGAGCTCAAGACAGAAGATAGGAACCTTGAAACAAATTTATGCAAAACATAAATTACATGAAAATTAAAAGAATGGGAAACAAAGGTCAAGAGCTATTCACCTTAATAGCCCTTAAAAATGTACTTTAGACAATAGCCTATATATGGGGCCAGCAGATGTCTTTCACAAAGAGCCAGATAGTAAATATTTTAGATTTTGTGAGAGAGGTATATGTTATAAGCACTCAACTCTGCCGCTGTATAGTAAAGCAGTCCTAGATAACACTGAACAGAAGAGTGTGACTGTATTGCAATAATTCATTATTCACAATAATAGGCAGTGGGCTAGACTTGGCCAATGGGTGATAGTTTACCAACAGTCCTCTCCAGAATAGGGCTGTCCTTTAGAACGTTCTCTGATGATGGAAATAGTTGATGTTTACATGACTACAGAGGACTTGAAATATGGCTAGTATAAATGAGGAGCTGGATATTTAATATATTTTATTTTAACTAAGTTACATTCTGATTTAAACAGCTACGTCTGGTCAGTAGCTACTTCACTGAACAGTACTGTCTTAGATGGTTTTATGTGATGGCAATAAGTAAATGGCAAGAGTTAAGGGAAACATTAACATTCCAAGAAATGAATTGCTGAAAAGATATCAGACATCACAAATTTCAACAAATGCTGTTTAAACTTTAAAAAAAATCATTATTTTCCTAAGTGGATGGTGAACTTTTTTTCTAAAGAATACTAAAAGGATAATATCAACATATGCTACACGTCTGACTAAATATGGAGATTTCAGATTTGCTAGGGTTGCACCATAATGTCATTTGGCATCTTAGCTTCTTTGACAATGGCATTTCTAAATAAGTTTAGAATATTTTACAGTAGTAAAATATTCTGTAGAGTATGTAAAATAGCCTGTCTGTAGAAAGATTTGCTCTTTCCCTAGAATTTAAAGACTTATTCCAAATTAAGCATTGACCAGAATTTAAACTAACTTCTGGCATCCAGATGGCCTCCATGGTGCATGGCTTCTGATCTGGCTAAAGATCAAACTCACCTTCTGCTTCCTGTTCTGTCTCTGAGCTGGCCCTTGATTATAGCTAATAACTTTCCACTGTAATAATTCCCTTCATGCCCTATTTGCTCTGTTTCTGTCTAGATTCACAGGGGTTTACTTATTTTAGGAGAAAACTACTTGGAACAGTCACCATGACTCTGTTTGAAAAAAAAAATATTTATTTTAAGAGAAATTATATGACATCTTGACTCAATGACACTTGCCACTTCAATAAAGTTTGTGTAAGTCAAATTTTCATTAATTTCTGAAATTTCTATAAAATCTCAGAAAATCTGTGTTTTGCTATAAACAGATTTTGCCTCCTCTAAATATTTTAAAATTGGTTTTCAGTTAGGTATCAATATTGGGCATTTTAAAGTATGTATAATAGTTTCACATATAAATCAGTTATCAATATCACCTGCTGTGCTATAGATTCCTGCATCAAAAAAGACTACCTCTATTCTTACATTTGACATCATAGAACAGAATATATATAATTTACTTATAAAGGAAAGTACATAGACCAAGTTGCCTAGGTGATTCATTCAGGTACGGCCAACACACAAATAACCAGCTTCAGTGAGATTTTCATGTTGTCTTTTAACTTTTATTTTAAGTTTAAGGATAGATGTACACGTTTGTTACATAGGTAAACTTATGTCATGGGAGTTTATTGCACAGAATATTTAATCACCCAGATATTAAGCCTTGTACCCATTAGTTATTTTGCCTGATCAACTACCTCCTCCCACCTCCCATCCTCCAAGAGGCCCTGTGTGTATTGTCCATGCCTCCTCACCATCTAGTTCCCACTAAAACATGTGGTATTTGGTTTTCTGTTCCTGCATTAGTTTGCTAAGAATAATGGCCTCCAGCTCCATCCATGTCCCTGCAAAGGACATAATCTCATTTTTTATGACCACATAGGATTCCATGGCATATATGTACCACATTTTCTTTATCCAGTCTATCACTGATGGACATTTACGTTGATTTCATGTATTTGTTATTATGAAGCGCTGAAATGAACCTATGCATGCATTTATCTTTATAACAGAATGATTTATATTCCTGTGGGTGTATGCCCAGTAATGGAATTGCTGGTGGCAATATTGCTAGAAAAGCCAATGAAATACAATTTCTCCTGTCATTTGCTTTTATGATGCTTTTACGTTTTTATGTTTAGGATTGTTGAGTAATTTTCCATTACGAGTTTTGAGTAACTAGAGTGGAGTGGAGTTAACTAGTAGAGGACTATAGCTCACAAATAGTGATTTATTTTACTGAGGTATTTAAAGATATTTAAAATACAAATAGTCTGTGAAATACATTTAAATTTAAAGAAAGAACAAAAGATAAAAAAGTTTGCTCCAGGGGACAGAAATGTCATACATGTGCTTAAGAAGATAGTGCTTTTCTCAATTTCATAAATTTCAAGCCAACAATAACAAGTACTTTGAATTATTTCAGTTTGAGGAGGGAGGATACTGCCTGCAGTTTCCTCAATATTGCCATCAAAACGTTTCTTGCATCACTATTTTCATTTTTTATTTGTCAAATATTAAAACATAACCATGTACCATTTACAAACCATTGAAATGGGGATCATCACAAGCAATTAGAGGATGGATTTATGGAGAAAGCCTATTTTGTTTCATTTCATATACTTTTTTATTTCTCTACCTTTATTTCATTTATTTATAGATTATGTATATATTTTTAGACTGGGGAAAATAATTTTCTATAAAAGGATGTGTATTTTCCTAGATACTTTTATCATTGGATATAACGTTTAGGAGGAGAGGGCAAAAAAACAGAGGCTGGAAAAAAACAGAGAGTTGCAAATAAACACAGGAGGAATGTTGGTGAACATACTCTTGCAAATGTTAGCAGAGTCACGTAAAATAAAAATATCCATTTGAGTAAAATTAAACACAAATCTGTATTATTTTACAGTTCTTTAATCTCTTTGGGTTATACCTTTATACTTACTCTTCAAGTGGTAAGTCATCCCCAGACTACAGACACTAACATCTCCAAATCATTTATCACAGTCCATGCTGTCAAAAAAAATAAACAGCTTAAACGCAAACAACCACCATCTCAACCCAAAGAAGTATCTTCATGTCTTCTTGGGTCTCATTTTCAGAGGCAAGTGAAAGCCTCTGAAATACTATTATATTTATATTACATAATTATTATTATAATTATTCTCCAACTTACTGAAATCAAAAAATTAATGACAAATTTAGTTATGAACTTGTGAGGGGAAAAAAGAAATGAATCAAAATAATAATCAATCTGACAAAAACTAAAGAGTGGCTCTTACAAGGCATTTATGATTTTAGTAGAAGTATATTCAGTGAATAGGGTTCACAGGTAAAAGTCAATGATAAGTCGTGAATGGAAAGAGAAAGTAAACAACAGATACTGAGTAGAAGCTTTCATACACAATTTTCAAAATATTCTGACAAAGAGGGTATTTTAAAACTCATGTTACAGACAAGAAATCTGAGTTTTGGGAATATTAAGGAACTCCCTGATGTCCCACAATAATAAATTGTGTGTGTGTGTGTGTTTACATATACCATTTGATTTTGAAGACCACATAATTTTAATTGCTAAGACAGTACCTTTTCTTTCAATCATGCTTTTACCTACCAATAAGAATTTATTAGGTGCCTTCTATGTGCCACACTTGGCTAGATGCTAAGATTGTAATGGTAAACAAACGTATGGTCCCTACCTGTATTAGTCTGTTCTCACACTCCTATAAAGATACTGCCCAAGACTGGGTAATTTATATAGAAAAGTGGGCCAGGCGTGGTGGCTCATGCCTGTAATCCCAGCACTTTGGGAGGCCGAGGTGGGCGGATCACGAGATCAGGAGATCAAGACCATCCTGGCCAACATGGTGAAACCCCGTTTCTACCAAAAATACAAAAAGTAGCCAGGCGTGATGGCGGGCGCCTGCAATCCCAGCTACTTGGGAAGCTGAGGCAGGAGAATCGCTTGAAACCGGGAGGCAGAGGTTGCAGTGAACCGATTGTGCCACTGCTCTCCAACCTGGGCGACAGAGCAAGACTCTGCCTCAAAAAAAAAAGAAGAAGAAGAAGAAGAAGAAAAGAAGTCTAATTGGTAGTTCCTTATTTCCACATGGCTGCGAAGGTTTCTGGAAGTTTACCATCATGGCGGAAGAGGAAGAGACATATCTTATTTGGTGGCAGGTATTGCAGAGCAAGTGAGTGTGTGAAGAAGAAACTGTCAGACACTTATAAAACCATCAGGTCTCATGAAAACTCACTCACTATCACGACAACAGCATGGGGACACTGTTTCCAGGATCTAGTCACCTCCCACTAAGTCTCTCCCTTGACACCTGGCAATTATGGGGATTACAATTGAAGATGAGATTTGAGTGGGGACACAAAGCCTAACCATATCACTACCCGTTTACCAGGTGGGATAAAATTATTGCATAGATAAGTGCTGTGAGGGAAAAAAGTAAGTCGTTAACAGAAAGAATAAGAGAGGGATGGCCGGGCGCGGTGGCTCAAGCCTGTAATCCCAGCACTTGGGAGGCCGAGAC
>NW_016813386.1:2242456-2260253 GCF_001698545.2 Rhinopithecus bieti
AAAAAAAAAAAAAAAAAAAAAGAAAGAAAGAAAGAATAAGAGAGGGATTTAATTTATAAGATATTGAAATTCAGAAAGAATGTCCCTAGAAAATAACATCGGCGCAGGTACGTGAAGATGAATTAACCAGGACAGTGAGTCTGAGTATCATAGGCAGAAGGAATGAAACTGCACCCAGAGGCCCGGATGGTGGAAATATGTTCCAAATGCTGAGGGAAGGTAGATGCATAGGGAAGGTAGATGCATAGGGAAGGTAGATGCATAGAGCAGGCAGTGACTGAGAGGATGAGGCTCCACACAGATGCTTCAGTGGTGGCAGTTGCAGGTCAGAGACAAGGTAGACCATGCTTTAATTTTATTGCAGTCAGTAATCATTGAAGAGTTTCGTAGAGAGAGCCAAGATGATCAGAGGCTATAACACTTATAGTTTTAAGGTATAATTGTTCTAGCAATTATGGTTTCACATATAGTGAGTATACTAAAAGAACAACAAAGTCTTTCATATGCTGGGAATTAATTAAATCATTGGCAGAAGGAATCAATGGATACAAGACAAGACTGGCAGCTATCTCTGCTCTGGCTCAAAATGAGTAATGCTTGTATCCAAATGTCACCTTACCTACTGCTTAATTATTTCTTCAAGCTTGGGAAAGCCACAGAAGCATGAAGATGTCAACTTTAAGGGGTAACTGCAGGTGTACTTAGCAAAGACCCAGTCATTAAGTGCTCTAAATACCTTTCCAGTCAGCTAGGTACAGAGTGTAACTCAATCAGAAATTCCAGATTTAGACTTAAGTTCTCATCTCTTTATCTCAGAAGGCAGCAAAACTGACTTGACACTCATTATCAACTCTTATTTTATATCTGACCTTGACCACATAATCCCATTTTTTTTTCTGAACTTTAATTTCTTCATTTATAAAATGATCTAATAATCCTTTTCTGACAGGATGGTTATATGACTAAATAAAATGATACATGCAAAGTCTTCTAACCTTAAAAATTGCTTAATAAAGCTAACTATTTTCAGGTTCAGTCCTCTTTCCATTAAAAAGAGAAATGTTTTGAAAGTAAATATTATTATTATTAATTTTTTTATTTTTTATTTTTTTTATTTTTGAGACAAGTCTCGAGACCTCTGAGAGACCAGCGGCTGGAGCTGCTGTAAGTGGGCGGGGATCTCGGCTCACGGCCAACCTATCCGCGTAACCTCCCAACGATTCACAACTATTCTCCCTGCCTCAGACCTCCCAAAGATAGCTGGGCACGTTACTACAGGCAGCCCGCCACGCCAGAACCAAACCCGGCTCCCCCCCGGGCTAATTTATATATTTGTGTAGTTTGGTTTACGCTAGAGCATGGGGGTTCTCACTGATGTGTAAGACAACGGTCTGTTAGTTCGCCAGGAGGTCTCCGAGCGTCCTAGAACGGCCTTGGCTGATCTTGGCCCCCCTCGGCCTCCCAAAGTGCTGGGATTACAGGCGTGAGCCACCACGCCCGGCAAAAGTAAATATTATTTATGATCATGGTAAAAGGAATTGGTTTTTGTTTATTTCATTGCGTTGTGTATTTCTGAGAGAAGATTTTGGATAAGAAAGGAATAAACAACACTAGTAGTGACTCTCTAAATCTGGGATTAGTGTAGGAGAAGTACATAAAATGGAAACACCAATGTCAACATTTTGCCTCTGGTATGCTTTTAACCAAATGAATCCTTATTTGTATGCTACAGCAGTACTAGTCACTAGTCACTAGTAACAGTATTATCTGCAGCAGTAGTCATAGCTAACTTTGACCTGATAAATATTACATGCCAGACTTATCACTGTAGCTGTGGTTAGAAGAGGGTTATGCTTATGCTGTAATGTACACTGAAAAGTAAGTACATTAACTACTTCCATTTCATTTGTAAGAAGATTGGAACACAAAGAGGTTAAACAGTATTGTCGAGTGTCACACAGTTATTTGCTGAAAGAGCTGGGATTTGAACCCAGGAAGCTTACTCCACATTCCGAAGTCATAGCTACTAAGCTATAAAGAGAAAGCAATAAGATTTTATGTGTGCATGTGTGCATGTGTGTGACTATGCTGAGGTTTCTCCCATTGTTACTCTTGAACTAAGCTACTCTAGGATTTTTTCCCTCGGAAAACCACATAGGTAAGCAGAGCAGCAAACTGATGTGTGACACTTAGGATGCCTGTGATAATGACAACAGGAAGGTGACAGTAGAGGTTCCTGAGGCGAGAAACATGAAGAAGCAGCAAGATAGATCTCTGAGAGCTTGGTTAGTGGGAAAATGTATAAACTTGAAAGGTGATTTCTGTGCTTGTGAGATGGTGGCAAAAGTGATCTGTGTCTCTTAAGTGCAAATGGAAGACACAGAGTCAGACTGAGAAATCCAGTCTTAAACATCATATATAAGCAATGAATTGTTAAAACATTTTTACTAAATAATACTTTACAGAGAGGAAGATAGACTGAACTCAAAATAGCCTAAAAGAAAGGTCATACTAAAAGAGCATAAAATACTACTCTCTGGAGAAAAAATGTAATCCTCATTATAATGATTCAGAGTGTTGTTAATGCAAAGCATTTAAAATACTAACATAAAATAGCAGAATGTGATTTTAAGAGTAGTTATGGCATTTTCCAGGCTTCTGAAATGCTACTTTTTAGACATCATTAATTTGTTATTATGCATAACAGAAATTCATGTTATGTCATAAAGAATAACCAAAACATGCTGAATCAGAAACTAAAAAAGTGGTATCTGTTTCCTTATGGGTGTGCATTTTGATTTTTTTTCAGGTTATAACTGAGAGTATTTTGAGATGTCATTGTCAAAAACAATATCTTAAGGAAAATAATGATAATTTATCATATATATGGTGTGAGAAAAAGAATTCCACTTACTCAGAAATGCCTTTTGAATATTTACCATGTTGTAGACTTTGTAGAAGTAATAGTACATAACTACAGACTCCATATAATTTTTTGTTTCTTTTTTTTGGAGAGAGTGTCTTGCTCTGTCACCCAGGCTAGAGTGCAGTGACATGATCATAGCTCACTGCAGGCTCCAACTGTCCAACTCTTGGGCTCAAATAAGCCTCTCACCTTGGCCTATTGAGTAGATGGGACTATAGACACGGTTCCACCTCACCCAGCTCATTTTTAAATATTTTGTAGACGCCATGTCTCCAAAGATGCCTAGTCTGGTCTCAAATTTCTCACTTCAAGCTATCCTACTTTCTTGGCCTCCCACAGTGCTAGGATTACCGGTGTAAGACACTGTGCCTGGCCTCTATAGAACTGTAGATATAATTAGCACACAAAATAGCAAGTGTCTATGAAGGATATGTGAAAATCTGGTATTTCATCCATATATCTAATACTAAAATATACATTTAAATTATTTTATGAAAAAGAGGCTTAATCCCTGCAGAAAGGAGCATTAAAAATAATGGATTAAAACTGAATTGTGTTCAAATCCTAAACAAATTCTTACTCATTTTGTAAATTCAGCCATAATTATATATTTTTGGATATTCAGTTTCCTTAGCTCTAAAATGAGGATAATAGTTGTATTTTTAGTTTTGATAGGGTAAATTATAACACATGATGGTGTCTTGCACATATTAGGCATTCAGGTTCATACAAGTTGATATGAAATCTAATCCATTTTAGTAGAGAATAAAGCATTTTAGGGATCTAGTGTGAGCCACACAGTGTGTTTCATTTTTGGTCTTCAATAAAAACTTGTAAGCTTGGAATTATTAATTCAGTTTTTTATGTGAAGAAAATGAGTTTCAAATGGGCTGTATTATTTGTTCAGAGTCACAGGGATACATTCTTGGATTTTAATCCAGGTCATCTGACACAAGTCCAGTGTTCCTCCTATTGTATCTCATTGTTACATAGCAGTAGGCTTTTGTTTTGTTTTGTTTTAAACCTACTTCCATAATTCCTAGTACAAGGAGGCTTGGGATTTGAGAAGCTGCATAATTCTGTGTGTGTATATTTCATATCTCCACATGAGGTTTAAATTCCTGTTAGAACACTTGCAAAAAATTACTACATAGAGAACTGCTCTACTCTTAATTTATTTTGGAAGGCCAAAATGTAATAAAAAGGACCAGATTGACCTTCCCACTGAAACAAACAAAATACATGAAATGCCAGCTTTCAAAATACTTGTTATAAGGAAATAAAGGAGAGTGAGCCTTGAAAGATCAAAGACAAATGGGATGAGGTATAAAATTTTCCAGTTTACTATATTGAGAGAATTTTCAAGTTCCACTAGAGGAATAGGAAATCCAGGAGAGGCCAGGCTGACTCATGAGGTGGCTACAGTTCTTAGAACAGAGTGTCAGAGAGAAAAGATAATTGAATTTTTTAATAAAAATGATAATGATACAGTGTAAGGTTTATAACTATGTAAAGGTAAAAAGAATGGCAATAATATCACAAATATTAGGAGAGAAGGAGAAGTATGGAACTGTGGGTTCTTTTTCTTTATATTAAGTGGCATAATATCAATTAAAAGTACACTGTGATAAATTAAAGATGTAAACTATAAATCTTAAAGCAACTACTAAAATACTTTAAAAGAGATTCAATGATAAACCTGAGTGATTTAAAAAAGAATCATAAAATATCAAGTCCAAAAGAACGTAGAACAGAAGAAAATGGGAACAGAGAATAAATTAAGTTGATAGATCAAAGTAAGAAGATGATAAACTTAACCAAATAGATAATCATGTTAGATAGGAATGATTAAAAAGCAAAGATTGTCCTAATCAAAAGACAATGAGTAGCACATTGATACAAAACAGGACCTAACTATATGCTGCCTACAAGAAACATATTTCAACTATAAAGACACAAATAGGATAAAATAAGACACAGCACACTACCACTAATAGAAGAAAGCTGGAAATAGCCACAACCAAGAATAACCTGAGGACATATGACTACTAAATATAATGTTAGCATCTTGGTTGGCATTCTGGAACAGGAAAATGGCACTAGTTAAAACTAAAGATCTGAATAAAGCATGGGCTTTAGTTAAAAATAACCTAGAATGATTGGTTTATTGATTGTAAGAGATGTGACATATTAATGGTAGATGTAAATAATAGAAGAAATTGGATGTGGAATACATGAGGATTCTCCTTTCAATCTTTGAATTGTTGTCTGTAAATCTAAAACTATTTTAATAAGTAAAATTTTGTTTTATTTTTTATTTTTTTTTAATATACTTTAAGTTCTGGGATATATGTGCAGAACATGCAGGTTTGTTACCTAGGTATACAGGTGCCATTGTGGTTGGTCACACCCATCAGCCCGTCATCTACATTATGTATTTCTCCTAATGCTATCCCTCCTCTAGCTCCCCACCACCTGGCAGGCCCTGATGTGTGATGTTCCCCTCCCAAAGAAAGAAACATGAATTAACTATACCAATATCAGGCAAAATAGGTTTCAGAACAGTAAATACTATCATGAATGAAGAATATAATCTCTTAATAATACAGGTGTCAGTTCATCAGGAGGACATAAAAATACTAAACATTTACACATGTAATATTGAGCATGTGTATTGAGTGTAAGCTCAAATACATAAAGCAAAATCTAATGGAACTCTAAGGAGGAAAAGACAAATCCATAACCGGAGTCTGAAAATTTAAAACTCCTTTGCCAATAATTAACAGAACAAATTAAGATAATATCAGTAAATATATGGTAGACTTGAGCAACCTTATTGACTAACTTAATCAAAATTTTGGGAACATGCCATCCAACAGCAGTAGATTACATATTCTTCCCAAGTACCTGTAAGATATTTATGAAGATAGAACATGTGCTAAGCCATACAACAAATTTTACTGAATTTAAAAAGATTCAAGTCATATACAATATATTCTTTGAACAATGGCAGAAAGTTTTTGGTAATATCCAACTATTGAAAACGACATAGCAAACATATAAATAACTAAATGAAAATGAAAAACAATGGGTAAAATGCCAGTACTTAGGAATGGAGTTATAGCACTGGGTACCTACATTAAAACATAAGAAAGTTCTCAAATCAATGACATCATTCATATTAAGAAACTAGAAAAGAAGAAAAAATTACACACAAAATAGAATAATAAAGATCAGAATGGAAATTAATAAAATAG
The DNA here is from genome assembly GCF_001698545.2 of Rhinopithecus bieti. Lineage (NCBI taxonomy): Eukaryota > Metazoa > Chordata > Mammalia > Primates > Cercopithecidae > Rhinopithecus > Rhinopithecus bieti. The sequence continues at coordinate 2,248,640 of NW_016813386.1, forward strand.
AAAACAGGACAACAAAGATAATTAATGAAATAAAAACCTGCCTCTTTGGGAAGGCTCGTAAAATCCATCAAACTTTAGTCAATTTATTTTGGGGACGGTAAATCACAAAGGCAAGACATTCCTAGTTGGATTACAGGTAGAGCTCCTTGTGGATGATCTTCACAGTGTGTGATGATTTCCTTGTAACCTGGAAGCATATGTACATCCTGGCATTCACAAGGTCTATCCCTAAATACTTAACAATATTTTAAATTTGTCTCTGATTTAGCCAACCAATAAATGATCAGTTTAACTTTTTTGTTGGGCTACAGTGTACAAATGCATCCCTACTTATTTTCTGTTTATTTAAAATAGATCAACAAAATTCTCTTTTGTCCATGTATTCAATTTTTTCCTCTCTATGGACATAACTTTTTCATTATAGACCCCATATTATTCTATAATAATGTATTGTAGTAAAAAAGAAAGTAGTAAAATTGAAGATAATAAAATCAGTAAAATGAACTAAAAGAAGATAATAAAATCAGTTTCCTATATAATGAATGAGACTCACTACTATTGATAAGTTATTATTATTTTCTTTTTTTACTGAGGGTTGTTGTAATTGAAGCACCAGAAAAAGTTTCAGATATCAAGCAATTAGATACATATTTTGGAAAAGGAGTCCTTTTCCTTGCCAATGGAAATTTGCATGAGTCTTCCTGTACACACTCAAATATTTTCAGTTATCACTTTATTGATTGTTTAACATACACTTAAGCCCTTTATCTATATAATTATATTTTCCTGTTCAAATTGCCTTGAGTTATGTTTATTAACCAATTTTTACAAGTGAAGAAAGAGATACATAATTCATGTATCTTGCCCTAGACTATGCACAAATGTTGACTCTGGGAATCCAAACTAGACACTCCTAACTCAAACTTTTGTGATGCAGCCTTTCTTCCTTTATCTCTGATTAGATTTGAAACAGAAATGTGTTTTGTCATTTATTAACTCACCATATATTGAAGGCTTTCTATTGACAAGATAGTCTGCTTCAAGTGCAAGAAATAAATCAGGATGTGTGGAGATCTGCCCAAAGCCCCGTGTTACCCTCAGTAGCTCAATAAACTACCCTCAAGTAGCTTACAGCTTGTAGGCAATATATACATATGCATTAATGTAAATTCAACCTAGCAAATGTGTGGGGGTCTGATCAAAAGAAATATTTATTGCTCTTTCCTCAAGTTTTCTTTTTTTTTTTTTTTTAAATTAGGCTATAAATAATGTGGTCCTGTTTCTTGGTAGTAGCTGGGCTATAATATCACATGTTGTTTCTTTAATTTCTCATATTAAATCCCTAAGCGTGGTGTTACCTGTGACCTCTCTTTTTCTCCAAGAGATCCTGATGCTTGGGATCCAGAGGCTATCAGTCCTGTGTCTTTCTATCACTCTGTAAACCCAAATTCCTCAGATTTCTATTTCTTGACACTTTCTCCCTTCCTATTTCGGACTTGAGAGTCAGTAAATGAGTATATTCATTGCTTCCACAACAGGCAGACAATCCACAAGCTTCTTGATTTCTTGGTGGAAAAGAACAGAGAAATAGAATGGGATCCAACAACAGTTAATATATGTGGTCTATGAACCTGTTTCTCTGGAACTACACTGCCCAGACTTGTTTATACTAATAATAATGACAATGAATTGCTATATATAGTTTTAAAATATCAATATTTGCTACATCACAATTTGACTACAATATTAAGTCTCTGATGTTAATTTAATGGAATTACTTCCATGCTATAAATAAATGGCAGAAATTGTCATTTATCTTACATCAACTTTGTGGGATGAACTGCTTGCATTTCTACAAACATGATTTAATTAGCTGGCTTCAAATATAACATAAAAAGGAAGATGAATGACTATCAGAAAAGGAGAAAAGAATTTTTGAAATATTTTCTGATTATTTTCAAAGTATTGTTAATCATTAATGTATTATTAACGTATAATTGGGCAAGGTGGATGAGCAAACTAAAGGGAAAGGAAACAGAGAAGGGGATGGATAATATCCTGATGTATACCGCCTATCACCTAACAGAAAGTAAAACCTGAATGAATGAACAGAATAGTGAAGTGAGAAGAGATTTCTGGGATGAAATAGCTAAGACTTCTACAAAAATACAAAGGAAACCGAAATAAATACTGTCTTTGACATTAGAGGGTTATTTCTCCAAACCCATAAGCATTCCCTCAGAGACCTGTGAGGATCATTTGCTAGCTAGCATGCCCCAGAAGAGCAGCTGGCACCACCCTGGACTCTCATTTCCAGGGAGAGGGCAGACTCCCATCAGTAAGTGTGGTTCAGTGCAGCAATCATTTTCAGCTACTGAGTGTCAGCACCAAGAATACACAAAAAGAGCATCCTATGTTGTTTTCAACTCTTTCACTGATCTTCTGTGTGACCTTCCATAAATCTCTTACATTCTCTGCCACAATTCCCTCACCTGTCAAATGTGAATGAATTCAATAAACTCACTGAATTTGTAAATTAGTTACAGGGTTTTAAATTTTCTGCAGGAGATCAGTTATCTTAAACACCCATTGTGTCTTAAATAATAATTAAGGAGCTTTAAAATCCATTTTGTTTACTTTTGTTAATCTTTAATTACTTTCCATTTTCAAAATATTCATTTAAAGAAAATAATTGCTTTCAGGGAGAATCACATGCTTTCAATCATTAAAGCAAACAAATCCTAAACAATGCTGTTTCAGTAAACAAAGATGCAAACATAAAAGAGTGACCTAAATCATCTCACTTAAATGCAAATGACATCAATAAGCATATAACCATAAGTAGCTGATAGCACTGAGTGTGAAAACATAAATATAGTTAGCTAAGATCTATGAAGCTTTCATACATGGATATGTAATTATTATGGGGAAAAGCCTAATTCCTCAAAAGAGGCCATTTATTCAGTTATATAATGGATTTGCCTAAACTCAAGGGCAAATAATAAAAATATATTCCTGTGGCATATCCAAAGCTAAACTGAGAATGCAAACAATCACAGGAACCTGTTCTAAAACAGCTGCTCTATTCCTAGCGTTTCACTTTTGAGGAAAAGTGGATTTACATCGGCTTTTTCTAAACAATTGCGTTCATTTTTACTTTGCTGAAGAAGAAGTAAGAAAAGTAGATCACTGAATAATTTTATGAGTTAACGCAGGAAATCAGATGATGTATCATGTAATTTCATGGTGATAATCATTTTGTAGGTAAGTTATGTTGTACCACATTTTGTTTTATGGAATAGCATAAATTCTCACTGGAAACTGGCCATACTCAAGCTATCCTGATTATCACAGTTTAGTATATTAAGAATCCATTCCAAAACCTTTCCACCATAAAAGCAATACAATCCACCACTTAATCTGCAATGATTTGGAATTAAACCAGTTGCTACTTAAAAACATGCATGTCCAAAATTGTCCAAAATACCTAGTTCAAATTTGCCCAGGTTTACTTTCTTTTTTTTAAATTAACCTATTCCTTTAAATAAATTTCTTAAGACAACCAGACAAATTTGTATTACTTTATCCTCTCTGATATAAGCTACAGATAACTGATAAGTGTCTAATAGAAGATGAATGTATATAAACATCCAAATAGCTTCCTACAGCTATGACTCAAGTAGGAAACTGGCAAAATTTTTTCTTTCTAAAAATACAATTGCAAGAATGCATTGACGCAATGCAAATAAAGTTTCTGTATCACAGTACATGGCACAGAGTAACTGCTTAAAACATTATTTTTCTTCTTAGTAGTTATAAAAATTAAGAATTAGCATTGTGCATATGGACTAAAGTATTGATATATTTAGATATATATGCAGAAATCAAAATATTTCGATCAGTAAGTGAGAAAATGTTTTATTTACATTTGTGTTACTTGTATACAAATATAATAAATATTTTGTACACGACAATTTTCAATAATCAATATATAATAATCTGTATGCTACTTTTTTAAAAGGAGATTTTTTTTGAAAATCCTTGTGAATTACATATGTAAATAATTCACAGATGATATTGTTCACTTTGAGTTCCAAACGAAAGAGTCGAAGTTTACATCTGTAACAATGTCTTTTAATCAATCATAAACAATAATAAGCATATTACGCATATGAAATTAAAATGAATTAACATACTGATATTTTATAAAAGTCTCCAGGGACAATATTACTGTTGGTAGATTTTAGTGCATCTGATTGAGAAAATTAACATTAATTGTTAATACAAATGCACATTCTGTTTTGCACATATTTCACACTTTTTACTCAGTGAAGTGGAACCTTTTCTCATTATGCAATCTCCTTCCAAATTCAATGGGTATGAAGAAAAAAAAAACAAAACAAAAAGCCTACAGGATTGCTTTCTCTATCTTGTATCCACATATTTAAAATAGTGTCAGGAACTTTGCCAAAGTATTCACTATTTCTTCCAAATAGAAAATCAATGTAGCTATGGGTTTACTTTAACTCTATAAGTAACTCAGTGTCACTTTGGTGTTTATACTGCATTGCAGTCATTAGCTTACAGTCCAAGCTCTTCTTAAAACTTCACTTGCTAAAACATGTAAAAAGTTGATGTTATGTTTTTTAATATTATAATGAGTCAGGTAAAATGACAAAATGCTTCATTAAACTAGTAAAATATAAGTCATACAATATTGCATTTTACAATGAATGTGTTGGGTAAGTATTTTTCCAATATAAACAAAAGAAACTAAGCCACAGATCTAGTTAGTGGAAGCACCAGGTTATATAATAAAAATATTGATCTATGATTACTATAACGATATAATTAAGTAATTGGCTGAGAAGAAAATCTAGTATGATTTTAGAAAAGAAATAAGATAAAAAAAGTATGACTTCGAGGGAAATATATCGCTAAAGTACATATTTGTTTTGTATTCTTTACTTTGTAAAGGATTATCAAATATCTATTATTGCTGTAGTTGTCTAAGAAAGGCAAAAACAGGTTGCTTGTGCTGCTTCCTCCCTACCGCCATCATTTCCAGACAAACGAGAATGTGGACTTGAAATGAATTGGAGATGAAAGTAATGACAAAGGTCTGCCATGCCTAAACTAGATTATTTGTGTAATGCTGTATTATACATATATTTATAATTATTTACATTATAGTATATTCCATGATGAAAGGGAATTAATACAACAAATATGGCAAGTCCTGAAGTACTCTGAAAAATATAGTATAGCTTTCTTTTATCAGGAATATGGTAGGCAGAATTCTAAAATGGCCCTGGTAGTAGGCTGGAAAAATGTTCCATGAAGACGTCCAATCTTAATTCCTGAAACCTGTAAATGCTATTTTATAAGAAAAAAAAGTCTTTGCAGAGGTGACTAAACTGAAGATCTTGAGATGAAGAGATTATCCCAGATTATTTGGGTAGGCCTTAAACACCACTACAATATCCTCAATGAGAGTGTGGAAGCAGGAGGCTATGAAAAAAGGAGGGCCTGGTGTGGTGGCTCACGCCTGTAATCCCAGAACTTTGGGAGGCCGAGACGAGCTGATCATGAGGTCAGGAAATCGAGATCATCCTGGCTAAAACGGTGAAACCTCGTCTCTGATAAAAATAAAAAAAAATAAAAAAAATAAGCCGGGCATGGCGGCGGGCACCTGTAGTCCCAGCTACTCCGGAGGCTGAGGCAGGAGAATGGCGGGAACCCGGGAGGCGGAGCTTGCAGTGAGCCGAGATGGCGCCACTGCCCTCCAGAGACTCCCTCTCAAAAAAAAAAAAAAAAAAGCAAAAAGGAGGAGGCAATGTGACCATGGAGGTATAGACTGAAGTGATGCAGCCACAAGCCAGGGAATGCCAGCAGCCACCAGAAGCTGGAAGGGGCAAGGAACAGATTCTTCCCTTAAAACTCCAGAGGAAGCGTGGCCCCACCAACACTAATTTTTCCCAGGTGAAACTAATGTCAGACTTTCGGCTCCCAGAACTGTGAAAGAAAAAAAAACATTTTTGCTCATATAAACAATCAAATGTGGTCACCTGGANAAAAAGGAGGAGGCAATGTGACCATGGAGGTATAGACTGAAGTGATGCAGCCACAAGCCAGGGAATGCCAGCAGCCACCAGAAGCTGGAAGGGGCAAGGAACAGATTCTTCCCTTAAAACTCCAGAGGAAGCGTGGCCCCACCAACACTAATTTTCCCAGGTGAAACTAATGTCAGACTTTCGGCTCCCAGAACTGTGAAAGAAAAAAAAACATTTTTGCTCATATAAACAATCAAATGTGGTCACCTGGAAGTGGAGAGCTGATGTAACAAATACAAGTGTAGAAGTAACTTTGGGATTTGATTAAAAAAAAAAAAAAAAAAAAAAGCCTAGATTGTTTTAAAAGAAATTTTGGTAAGAATATGAATGTTAAAGATGCTTTTGTTGAAGTCTGAGAAAGAAATGAAGAACATGTTATTGGAAACCAAAGTTGATTCTTAGTTTCAGAAAAACAGCTGAGGCTGGAACTGGTGGCCCACGCTTGTAATCCGTGCACTTTGGCAGACCGAGGTGGGAGGATCCCTAGAAGCCAAGAGTTTCTGAGACCAGCCTGGCCAACATGGCAAAAACCTGTCTCTACTAAAAATGCAGAATTTAGCCAGGCATGGTGGTGCGCACCTGTAGTCTCCAGGCAGGAGAATTGCTTGAACCTGGGAGGCAGAGACAGCAGTCAGCTGATACTGTGCCACTGCACTCCAGCCTGGGCAACAGAGAGAGACTCTGTCACACACACACAAAAGAAAATATAGCTGAATTGTGTCCTATCATCGTGCATTTGTGTTTCTAAATAATTAAGAAGAAGTAATTAAAAGGCCTACCAAATAGGAACAAAAATGAACACTATATTTGCCACCTACTTACAGCCATTCCCTCCCCCTACAAAAATAAATAACTTAAATCAGTGCTTGAGCCAGAGGTTAAATAATAATGATATTTGTCTCCATAATTTGATTCTGCCCACTATTTGAAAACGGGGTGTAAGTACTAGTTAAGCTGCTTTCTAAATAATTAATCTTTTGTTATTCTGGTTGGCTTTAGATATTTTGAATTAAATTAATGGGGACAATGGAAAGAATCTTCAATACTGTCTGCATAACTGTGCAGCTTGAAGAACAAAATAAAATCTAACAAAATTGAATTTTACAGTTAAGGATAGTTGTGGTTGTCACCTTGTTAAAATCATGACAATGATATAATTCTAATGATACTGACAGCCCAAGATTCCTGAAATAATACAACTGAATCACTTAGATTTGAGTACAGAGGGTATGTTTTCAACTGAGATTAAATAAATAAGTCGATATATATTCTCATTTACAATGACATTTGGCTTAGAAATTGCCAAGGGTTATAAATCCTAGAACAAATTCAAAATAATTTCTTAGTATTTTAATAATCTGAGATCTAAAACAACAAAATAAATTCATTTTAAATAGATCCAGAACTTTGATTATTAAAGCTAAACCACAAGTAACGGTAGTATCAATAATTTTTTACAGTAAGCTTTTCTTGAAGTATTTTATGTATAAAAGGGAGTACAATTGAAATTTAATGTGATTTTAAAAAAAGCAACGATCTAACCATCACATGATAATAATTTTATTTTTCTTGAGCTGAGAGACTAAGTAATTATAGATCCATTATTGTGATTCTATAGAATTATAAGATTATTCTTTTAAGCTTAAAATAACCAGAGTGGTGTAGTTGTCTATATACTATATACTAATATATTTTTAGAAAATTGTGCATAAATAAAATGACAAAGTCTTCAAAGGAACAATACAAAACAGATATTCTGTGATATCAGTTGGAAAATTAAGGAAGTAAAAGGATTTGAGTAAAATGTAAACTGAAAATGGTATTAAACAAATAATTTATTAATGTACCTTTGCATTTATTCAGTTGCCAATGTCTAAGCATTGGAAGAGGTAGTCCAAAGGTACAATTTTGTAAGTATGATTTTAAAAGTAAATGATTTTTGTCCATTTTGAAGTTATTTGTGCCAGTTGAACTACCTTTCTTATATCTCTTTTTATAAATAAAAGACCTTGTGACATTGAAATTGTGGATTGTGACATTGAAAACATGTTTCATGTTGTCTCTTTGGATTGTGACATTGAAAACATGTTTCATGTTGTCTCTTTTGTATCTCAAAAAGTTGGCACAGATTCTGGGGAACAAAGTCTACACTAAATATATACTACTTATTTAAAAAACTATGATATGTAACTAATGGTTGTATTACTAAAATCTCTGGTAATTGAAAACAGTATGATATTGAACAATTATTTTTAGATATGATTTTCCATCTATTTTTTTCTACCTACCTGCCCGCCAACTTATTTATGTTTCCTTACTTTAAGAAGAAACTTGAGACAGATAATTTTTGATAAATAACTTGTGAAAGTCAATTAGGTTGTGTGGAATCTGGCATGGAACCAATACAGAGTTTTTATCAATAAAATAATTTAACAATGAATCTATCACTAACAACAACAGAAATATTCGTAACAGCCTAAAAATATGCCAAACACTATTCTGAGTAAAAGGAGCTCAGAAAAGAAAATGGAACACAGGATCTGCATTCAGAGAACTTTCAACTTCATGGGCCAAATTTGACCATGAATTGATTATTCACATCACAGCCTCAAACATTTGAGGACTGTGGCATGGAAACTGAAATGATGATGATGATGATGATGATGATGATGATGATGATGATGATGATTTTGAGACGGAGTCTCGCTCTGTCGCCCAGGCTGGAGTGAGTGGCGCGATCTCAGCTCACTGCAAGCTCCGCCTCCCGGGTTCACGCCATTCTCCTGCCTCAGCCTCCCGAGTAGCTGGGACCACAGGCGCCGCCACCTCGCCCGGCTAGTTTTTTTGTATTTTTTAGTCGAGACGGGGTTTCACCGTGTTAGACAGAATGGTCTCGATCTCCTGACCTCGTGATCTGCCCGTCTCGGTCTCCCAAAGTGCTGGGATTACAGGCTTGAGCCACCGCCCCCGGCCGATCATGAATATTATTAACATTTTCTTCTAAATGCACATTCACTGCCCATTTAAGACTTTAAAATGCTTAATCACTTGTTATTAGAGTTGCATTTGATTTCCTTTCCTTAATGAGGATGACAAGTTTGTGTAGTTTAAAAATGAAAGCTGCCACTATTGTCTGATTACACAAACACAAAGGCTAAATTGCCTTATTTAATTTCAGAATAAGAAAATATGTGTTGTTGTTGCCTCACAAATCAGTAGTAATAAGAACATATTTAAATACATTTAACTTTAAGGAGGGGATGGCATGTTCAGCCTGTTTCTAAGAAACACTTAGGGTCAGGTGCGGTGGTTCATGCCTGTAATCCCAGCACTTTGGGAGGCTGATGCGGGCAGATCACGAGGTCAGGAGTTTGAGACCAGCCTGGCCAACATGGTGAAACCCTGTCTCTGCTAAAGATACAAAAAAAAAAAAAAAAAAAAATTAACCGGGCATGGTGGCACGCTCCTGTAGTCCCAGATACTCAGGAGGCTGAGGCAGGAGAATCGCTTGAACCCGGGGCCAGAGGTTGTTGTGAGCCAAGATTACATCACTGCACTCCAGACTGGGCAACAGAGCGAGACTCCATCTTAAAAAAAAAAAAAGCAACAAACAAACAAAACAAAAGAAACCTTTAGGTAGAAAAGAAAATCTAATGATGATGTTATCTTTGTTAACATCAAAAAAACATGGTGTTATCTTTAATCTAATGGTGATGATATCTTTGTTAACTAATCTAAAAGGTGATGTTATATTTGTTAACTGATCTTATTCTATTTCTCAAATTATAGCCTAGATGGGGTTACCATTATTGTTTAGAGTATTATTCTGAGTAGACTAAGGTTACAACTTTGATTTCTAGGTCAACCACTTAACAGATGCCTATCTGTTGATTACAAAAGGATTGAGTTAACGAGAAATTAGGTGAGAGGGTATAAAACAGCCTAATTACCAAGAAAATATCTAAAGACTTTTCATACTATTATTATAGCACCATTAGTTTTGCGGCTATATCCTAAAAAACAGTATATATTTGAAAAGTCTCCATAGAAAAGAAAGACATGCTTCTCTTTCAGCGAATGTGATTAATAGAATAGGGTAATAAAGGCATACTTTATCATATTGAATTAATCCTGTCTATGCTAAAACTTTGGTGGAAAAGTAAAATCATTGCTTACCAAACTAGGAAAGGATAAAATGTTGAAGAAAGAAAAGTTAATTTCAAGCTTCAAAGAAGATATTATAGGTAATGGAGGTTAAAATAAAACTGAGATTATAAAAGCAATTAAGAATGTCCCTTTAAGGAGCAATGCATGAGAGATTGTGATAGCCTCAAATTGTTCATATTTGCATAGAAAAGGTCACAAGATATCATTGGATTGTTAACACTGAAAAAGAGACTTTCTCAGAAAAGGGGAAATCAGATCCATATCCCATCATAGGACATCAAGGTCTTCTTAGAATTACAGTGCATGAAATCTCTATTATGATATTATATATATATTATATCCTTCCTAGGGCAAACACATTTTTGCTTATATTTCAAAGATATTTTCTGCCCAGTAAAACCTTGATCAGAATTCTCTAATCCTCAGCATGATCACTCTTACATTTATCCTAAATCCCTGTGAGTCTTCATATAAACCATGAAACAATGTGATCAGTTGCAATTATGTCGATTTTTATTGTTTTGCAGCATATTACGAAATGTAAATAGAGAATCAAATAAACAGTAGTGTCTGTCTCTGGGTATTTTCGTTGTGTAATGCGGCAGGTTTAAAATACAATGACAAACATAGAAAAGGACATCATTCTGATAATTCATATTGTTGTGTTTTCACTAATCCAAGAACATTAAAAGAAAAAGTTTGCTAATTGAAAATAATGACTCTAGATGCCCTGACACATGAAATAATTCTGGCATTGTATGAAGTAAGTGATTCAAAGAGTTTGCCCATTGCCATTCTTATAGAAGTTAACGATGCTTGACCCAGTCTACAGACATTTGTTTGAGCAAAGACATATAAAACTGCTAATACTAATAGGTTTATTCCAATAACAATAGCATTCTTCTGGTAATGGTTTATATCATAAGAGTAAATCAAATTGTATGTTGAATATCAAGAAAGAACATCTGCTTGGAGTACATTAAACAACAACAGATGTTGCTAAATCAAATAACTATCAATCTTAGACTCATAATGTCATTGTTGTGTATTTACATTCAAAGTATAGCCTCAAATGGACAAGGAACATATATCATGCAGTCTAGAATGCTTAAATTAAGTAAAGCATCAATTAGCTGGAATCCAACTAACAGTTCATGCCAAAAAAGTTTTTTCTAGTCTTTATTTAAAGGAAAATGACAAAAGCCAATAAAATAAGCTGGTTTATAATATGACTAAGAATATTTTGCTGTTGAGGTTTTTATTTCCTTTGGTTTATATTTTATTCGTTTGGGTAAAAGCACATATACATATATTTTCATTTTCATGATGTTTTA
>NW_016813386.1:2262144-2265229 GCF_001698545.2 Rhinopithecus bieti
TTGAGATAATGAATCTTTCCCTTCTCTTTCAGCACTGCACGGCTCAGGAGCACAGAAATCTAAAGCCATGTAGGTTCCTTAACTACCAATTTGAGGACTGTGTTCCAAAAGGAACTAATTTTGGTTTTGCATCTCTAAAAATGCCTGCCTATACTGGATAAAATAAGCTTCTTGAATTCTCCTGGCCTCCAACTTAAGCATCAAATAAGCAGGCTAAATTTAAAAGAATTATAAGCAATCTTCTATTTTGGAAGGAGAACAAATATTTTTTAGAATATATTAATTTAAATATTACACATATTTCTAGAAAGCACTGGAACGTGTGTTTCCTCATAACTCTGATTAAACTTGGCCTCTTCTCTAAGCTGTGAATGCAAAACTATCATGTTAAAATGGAATTTGATTTAGTTTATAAAAAGCAATATTATGCATTTTACAGATAATCCATATTTTCCCTAGGGAAATGATTAATTCATTTTGCTCAGAGAAGTTTATTCCTTATACGTTTATAACTAATATTCAGAATGATCAATAATATTTATTAATATTCCTCAATTTTTTCTGTTGTATGTATGATATTCACAAACTGTTCATTCTTTAAAATCAATATGTATATGAAGTAACTTTTTGTAATATTTGAAAATCACTTATTTTTTATATTTATTTTTAAATGCAATACATGCTGCAAAAACATAAATTTGCACATTGCTAACAAAATAGTTTTGCATATAAAATTTATTCTAATTTGCATTTCTTACTTTAAGAATTAATAAATGCTTTAGTAACATTAGCAGTTAATACGTATTTTAAAAATTCCATATAATACAGAGATTGAGTTTACTGAATTGACGTCATAACAAAACAAACACAAAAATGAATATTGGTCATTGTGGCATTACTCACAATAACAAGACATGAAATCAACAGTCTGTTGGATAAGGAAAATGTGGTGCACATACACCATGGAATACTATTTATCCATAAAAAAGAACAAAATCATGTCCTTTGTGGCAACATTGTTGCAGCTGGAGGCCTTTATCCTAAGGGAATTAATGCAGGAACAGAAAACTAAATATAGCTTATTCTCACTTATAAGTGGGAGCTTGGGAGCTAAACATTGGATACAAATGGACATAAAGATGGAAACAATAGACAATGGGCAACTACTCCAGTGGGGAGAGAGGAAGAGGAGAAAGGGCTGAAAAACCACCTATTAGGCTGTCTGCTCACTACCAGGGTGATGGGGATCAATATACTCCAAACTTCAGCGTCATGCAGTGCATCCATCTAACAAACCTGTACATGTACCCTGTGAATGTAATGAAAGTTGAAAAAATTTTAACAAGAACTTTGGTTTTAAACATTTTTTTTCAAAACCACATATATATTTATATATCGAGCATTGTTATAAGATATAATTTCACCACTTTTTCTTGTTTTACCTTGATGCAGTCTGATTATACTGGAATGATTAATGTGCTTACCTAAAACAGAAAGAAATAAAACATGCTGTTAGTTTCAAAGGGATATTATTTCAAAGTTTTCAGTGGACAAAGTGAGGGATGGTGGATAACAGTCACAATTCTCATTCCAACCTCTATTTTCCTTTGCACCTCAGAGATCTTTATGATGTGACACAATCAAATGGAATGTTGTTTCCAAAAATGCATAGTCAAAAGAACCTTTATAGGTGCCTTGGTGGCAAACAGGTTTTATTGCGTTGAAGGCATCTATTTTGTCAGTTCTTTCCTGCCCCAGCATACAATGTATCACATTAAAAAAAAAAAAAAAAAAAAAAAAAAAAAAAACCAAAGGTTTGGTGGAATTACATTACTTTCTAAAAGAGCTTAGAGACATCCTTAGTACAAATATGTTATTCCTGGTGTTACTACAGTATCATTCATACTATCCACACTTACTTTCCTGAAAAATTTTTAAAACCAGGTCTGTTTAGAATCAGGTTCAGTAACAATGCAGTGGAAATAATAAAGTATCTAAAGAATTACACTGTTTGTAAATCACAAGCACAAGTATAGGTCTGTGGTAAGACTGGAAATGTCACATTTTACTTTTCCATCCTAGAAAACTGGGAGGTAAAGTTAAATAAATTGCTTTTATGATCCTTACAAGTGGATATTTTCCTGTGTTCCCACCCATCTCCAATTTGAGAAAGTAGCCAAAATCTGTAGGGCATATTAGTCCCTTCCTAGGGGTGAGGTGTGCTTTTAAACGGGGTAGTTCACATCAACTGAAGTGTGAGGGTAGGCATGCAAAAGGTCTAATGTGTGAAATATGAGTTGAGTACCTTATTGGGGTTATAAATGTTTTAAAATTACATTTAAAATTCCAATATAATTACATCTATGCACTTATTAACTGCTTACTGTTGTATAACCCTTGGAAATCTGTGTTTTGTGTTGGATATTGGAAACTAGAGCTTATGAACCCTCATTACATTATTTATTTTTAATGTCTACTATTTTTTGATTGCCTTGTGACCAGGAATTATATGTATCCTTCTAATACAATACTAAACGTAGTATTATATATGAAGTAGAAACTCAATTGTTTTTATACAATAAATAAATAAATAAATAAATAAAGGACTAATTGAACTAATCACATAGGAAAACAAAAAAAAAAAATAGTAGTTAAGTGAGTATCCAATCAAATCCAGGAGAGTTGAATATTGAATACATAGGGTATACTGGTTTATTTTATTGACTGGTTATTTAGCTTTAACTTGGTAAAGCTCAAACAAAACAAAATTTTATTAAATTAAAAAAATAAAACTGAAAAAAGCAGAAGTGTTTTGTGGTTCAATAAACTGCAATGCCATATCAACAGGACATTAGAGAGCAATTTTCGGAACGTAAAACAAGGATTCTAGGTTGCTATTTACCAATAAAATATGTAATTCATTTTACATAATGTCTGTTTTGAGAGGAAGAATTTCTAATTGGAATATGCTGATTTTCCAATTAACATGGTTAAGGCAGATTTGCACATTTTACGTCGGTTGCAGTTTTCTTGTGTTGTATTTCTCCTACACGTAAAATGATGGATGTACAGGTAGCTTCCTTTG
>NW_016813386.1:2265593-2280482 GCF_001698545.2 Rhinopithecus bieti
TTTTTTTTTTTTTTTTTTTGTATTTATCTCAAAGGGACTTCTGAAGAATTCTAAAGCAGAGAGAGAAAAAAAAAAGATTCTTAGATACATATAGCTCCTTATAAAGGAGATTCATGAGCACCCTATAATTATTTTCTACCACAATCGTGACCAATTACTATTCCATTTTTTCTTCCTTCACGGAGTGAGTTTTGCTTATAAGTACTTATTTTCTTTCTTTGTTCCATTATACATATTTGAGATAATCTGGGCAGTGAGCCCAGATTGCTTTATTTTTTGTTTATTACTTGTAGACTGTCCTAGATTCTTGTGAGAGGGCATATTCAAAATTATTATTACCATGATTATAGGAATATTGGCACTCTCTGAGATTTTCATATAAGAAGATTCTTCCATTATTTTATAATAAGCTAAATACTACATATGTTTTTTGGAGTGCTACATTAATGGATAAAGTATTTTAATTTTAATATTGCCTGATTGTCTAAACTGTGTTCAGGAAGCAGTATGATTTTAACTGTGCCAAGGCTGTTTCCTAAAACCAGACACCTATTTATATACTCGTTTTAATTCACTTTTGATATAACTATTTATTACTGTCACACATCTCACAATGCTTTTCTGTAAAATATGATGTTGCTAACAAACCATCACTTTTAATGTCACGCAGACCATCACTGCCCTCATGGACGGAAACCATAATTAAATTTATATTACAGACATGAGGTATAATATTTAAAAAGCTAAAAACAGTTAATGTAACTTGAATCTGTTACATATATCATTTAATTGTGTGTATACCTATTTTTTGAAATGCAGTCACTGGAGAAAAGCTAAATAGTATATCAGTTTCCTAACCAGACCACAGTAGCCTACCAGGATATAAATTGCAATATTGTTTGGACCATGATCGTGATAGTGATGCCATCAGGGATTATGTTTCCAAAATGATGTGCTGGCTGGTTCTTAGAGAAACCCTGTGTCAAAATAGTTCATAGCAATTTCTACTTTCCCCTACTACAGTTTATTTATAACTGCCACCACCCTCCTGCTACTGCCTCCAGCTTTTGGATGCTTGGATATAAGCATTTAAGATTGGAAGGAACTTAGGTATGCTTGATTTCAGCTCTCCTGTTTTAAATGTGAAATAGTAAAGTCTAGAGAGTTTGAGTGATTTGGTTAGCATGCCATAGCTCTGGATCTCTAGTTCAACGGTCTTTTAAGGTTACTTTGGAGAACATCATTCCTTTTTCTTTCTTTCAAAAGCAACACATTCTTCATAAAAACATCAACTAAAATATGATTTAATTTATTCATAGCATTCTTGTGACATATGCACATTTAGTGCTAAAATTTAAATAAAAATATTTTGGCTTCACTTTGGATGTTGATCTCTAGCCATTGTTTCTGGTAAACATGGGCGCGTACACCCTCGATACAAACACACACACACACACACACACACACACACACACACACTGATATCCTTTCAGGATCAGGCTCTTCGTTTTCACTCACAGAATTCACTCTGTTCTTTTCCCACTTTGCACTCAGGTTTTAAAATCTCTAAAGTCCTCAACTACCCGGCTTATTCATTATTAAACTTAAAACAAGACCAAAGAATTTTCCTTTATACATTTACCTGATTCCCACTGGACTTGTTTTCTCAGAGAAGGAGATACTAATCTTCTAGCCAAAAGCATTTCCCATATTTTATTTTACCCTTTGAGTTCTTTTATTCCAGAACCCATTCTTTTTCACTTTAATTGAGGCTTTCACTGTCACCCTAACGCCTCTCAGGTCCAGCATGCAAGTAGCTGGAAGCAGAAAAAGGATTTGCCTTTTTTAAGTGTAGTCTCTGTTTCTGCACAAGGATTAGAAACAAACTTGCTTATGCACAGCTAAACTGTCTGTGTCTTCATAGAATACATATTATTTAGATCATAGCATAAGACAGAGACTAGGAATCTGTTTCCACAAAGAGTCATAGTTTATTGACTACTGGGATAGGTTATTTTGGGAGGAAAATGTTTAATAACATGTCATTTATCAAATAATAATGTTGTGGTTATCAGGTGAAATAGTAAGTCATAAAAAGCCAAAGGATATAATACAGAAAACAATATGTGCTCATGGAGGCCTATTTCTAAAGTGAAACAGGAAAGTTCATGAAAGCAAGTCCAGGATTTCACCTCTTTGTACTTTCTTGCCTGATCTATATATTGAAGGCAGTTGGAATAGATAATCTGCAAAGATCTTTCCACTGGGACATGTTGAGAAATGTTAGAAATCATTACTATTGATAATGAGACTCACTACTGTGCCAAAGAAAAAGCAAAAAATGCATATCCAAGGCAAAATTCATCAGACATCTATAGTTCTTACAACTCAGGTAAACAGTAACTGCACTTTTAAAAAGTGCAAGAAAATTTTATTTGTAGTTGCATACCTGGATACTGTCATAAGTGTAAAACTGGTTAAATTATCCCATGGAAACAGATATGCTTATTAACTTTATTTGATACATTTTGAGAGCATAAGAAAATATTGATATGTAAAAATTATTAAATATAATATTGCTGAGGAACACAAAAGGCTAAATTCTTATTTCTTTCACTCGCTCATTTAAACACCATGGAGGGCCCTAGATTTATGAAGACAAATATGTTAACTAAGATTCCATTCCTTGAAGAAATCATTGCCTAATGGAGGACCTGAGCTTGTGAAGCGACAGATCATATGCATTTTAAGTAATGTTTGGATATAAATAATGTGTCATAACCAAGATATAATCTTTTTTTTGTTGTTGTTTTTTAAAAAGGCCAGGCCCAGTGGCTCACACCTGTAATCCCAGCACTTTGGGAGGCCGAGGAGGGCGATCACTTGAGATCAGGAGTTTAAGACCAGCCTGATCAACATGGTGAAACCCTATCTCTACTAAAAATACAAAAAATTAGCTAGGCGTGGTGGTGCACACCTGTAGTCCCAGCTACTTGGGAGACTGAGACAGGAGAATTGCTTGAACCTGGGAGGGAGATGGAGGTTGCAGTGAGCTGAGATCTCACCACTGCACTCTAGCCTGGGTGACAGAGCAAGAATCTGTCTCAAAAAAAAAAAAAAAAAGTACACTGGGAGACAGGGCAAAAATCTTTCTTAAAATAATAAATACATATGGTTGTTTTTTCACAGATATAAATTTACAAATATATATCTGCATGGCTTAATTTAAATACAAACTTGGAAATAAATTATCTTGCTACCTTCACACATTTATTTTACTAGCATAATTAATGTTTTCATACATAAAACCTTGTTTCAGATAAATTATTCTGTAGCATACTGCTTTCAAGTAAATAACTTGTTAGCATATTTATTCTTGGGACTGTAACATTTAAAATGTTGGGCAAAACACTATATTTTTGTTAGTTAATTCTATAATGACAATTTTACTTTTAATAAAAGAAAGGAATTGTAGTGCAAAAATTATTGAAATTACCATGCCAATATTTCATCTTTCATGAAGCATATATCAGTTAAAAATAATTAACACGAATCCAAAAACACAAAGGCCAAACAGACTGAGGAGTAAATCGCAGAAGCCACGGGATATGGTGTGTGCCTGTAGTCCCAGCGTTTTGGGAGGCTAAGGTAGCAGGATCACTTGAGCTCAGGAGTTGGAGTCCAGCCTGGGCAACATATCCTGACTCTTAAAAAAATAAAAAAAATTCAGAAGACTTTTGTGTCATTAAAATACAAACTTCGAAATTATTTCATTTTAAATTTATACCGTGTTCATTTTATATTTCAACATATGCTCCCGAATTTTAACCTGTTATTGAAAACTATTAGGAATAAGGCTGGAAAGTTAATGTTGCATGTCCTGGTCCAGTTCATACATTCTAAATAGATGTCAAACTTAACACACATCACTGGGGCTGGTCAAACTTGTTTATATCATTTAGACCTTCTCTGACTTTGACTTTCCACTGACTTTGAGAGTTACAAGCTAAAGAGCAGCTAAATTAAGCAGAACAAAACAAACAACACAAAGTGAAAAAACACTGAAATCCAAATCTACTTGTTTGCTTTGTATATGCTGCCCTTATCTCCACAATTTAAATACCTGATGCACAAAACAATAGGCACCCAATAATGATGATGTAATGAGGAAAATAATGCAAGGGGAAATAGTTTACTCCTCTGTACAACCTGGTGCTGATAGTAGAAATTACAGTAGTATTACAGTGCAAGTTTTAATTGTCTTTTGCCTTATAAAACAAAGGGATCAGATTTGACTATGCTAAAAAAGAAGAAGAGACTGTAAGAATTATGGACATGTCAGATAAAGGAAAACTTGACCTATAGGAAAAAAATTAAAGATGAAATTATGAATTTAATATACCAAAACATCCAAAAACAATAACTGAAAGCAAAAATACAAAACATGTTTCATTGCTGTTTAACTACAACTAAAATATGTTTAATTCAAAGAAGATGGAAAATCAATTACTGCATTCTTAATGTTTCCAATACTTACAACACTCTTGATAAATTAATTGTACAACTTGTCTTTATGGTACTGCTGTCATTGACTGGTATACAGACAAAAGTTCGTATAATCACAGAATGTAATACATCTCTAACATATGATGGCTACTTTATGACAGAGATTCTATGACTTAGTTGCATACCCTAACTGCCTGGAGAGCTCTAAATCAAAAACAAAGCACATTAATATTATCCCACACCAAGTGTTTGGGATTTAATTGGTATAATTAGAGACATTCTTCCGTATGTTTCAAAACCTCCACAGGTGATTCTGATGAACAGCAGAGAGGAGAACTTTTCCTAAGGTCTCAAATATGGGCTTAGTTTATTTGCTGTTACTGTGTTAATCAGTGGTTCCTCTCCTAGATTTTCAGTCTTTTGCAACACCCCAGAGGAAAGAAATGCACCGTGTAATGTGATCCTGTGAACACATTTGTATATATGAATATATGCATATATATTGAACTGAAACACAAGTTACATAAAACAATAACCTTTCTTATACTTGTGATATTTTCTATTCTTTATGTTTGATTCTTGTCATAAACCTCTGAACTGTTAACATAATTCACTAATGGATCACAATCTGTACTTTGAAAATTACTGGCCATTTTTTTTTTTTTTTTTTGAGATGGAGTCTCACTCTGTCGCCTAGGCTGGAGTGCAGTGGCACGATCTCGGCTCACTGCAAGCTCCGTCTCCCGGGTTCATGCCATTCTCCTGCCTCAGCCTCCCAAGTGGCTGGGACTACAGGCGCCCACCCCCATGCCCGACTATTTTTTTTTTTTTGTATTTTAGTAGAGATGGGATTTCACTGTGTTAGCCAGGATGGTCTCGATCACCTGACCTCATGATCTGCCTGCCTCGGCCTCCCAAAGTGCTGTGATTACAGGTGTGAGAACTGGACACTTCTTATTCACACGTAATACATTCTGACTTAACACAGTGTACTCTAAGAAAATTAATTAAATGCAGAAGAGACTATATGTTTGTAAAATTTCACTCAGCACAGTCATTCATTGTGTTGCTTAGGTACAGAATATTTCAAAAACTAAGCTTCATTAGGTATCTGTATTGACCACTTTGAAGTGATAGTTTTATAGCTAGATCTCCCTACATCATGTGCTATCTGAACACATCACACTAGTTTTGATCATTAGACCTCATTAACTCCAGTTACCCAAATTGGTATATAAAGAAATATACAATGTGGTGTTGACAATTCATAAGTATTTGACTATTAATGTGTTGTCTATAAAATACTCAACCTACTCAGGAAATACAATTCTTCAAAGAAATAATAAAAGAATGATCCAGCATGATCTAGATTGTGTGACATTCAAATAAAGAAAAAAGAAAACAAAACAATGCAACCTAACCTCCATTAAATTTCTAAGTAATGACCAGAATCCTTAGCTTTATAAATGCATTATTTAAAATTATGAAACCCAGGAGACTTATTTACAATTCATCCTTAAATAGTGGAATAAAAATCAATATAACTGTTTTGTCAATGCATTTGACTTCCTGAGCGTATTTTCCAATAGAAGTATGCTTATTCAAATCCAGAAATGAAATGATAAAAATTCAGAAAGTAAAATAATTATTTCTTTAAATAACTTGTTGAGAAATGTTTTACTCAGTAAACATTTCTAATATCCACTGAGTTTTCTTAATTCCGCTATTTTTTCTGAATTGTCATTTCTTAATATAAAAATATTTGAATAAGAAAACTTTATGTTAGGAGTATATGTAAGTATGTGTGGCTACCATTTCAACTAAAACTTCAGCTGGGAACCTATCTGAGGATCTTTTTTAAAGCTGGATAGCTTACAGAACTTGTAAAAGAAAAAAAAATGTGATCTATATCCCTTTTAAAAAGTCACTTAAATAAATCCTCAAAAAAAAAAAAAAGGTTATATCATGGGGAATAGGAGAAGTAATTTCTGTTGACATAAACAGTAATTGATAAGGTTCTCTTGAATACTTTTATAGAAATGCTGATGTATTACACTTAAGATTACTAGTTAGCTCTCATTTCCTTTCAACTTTTGCCTCTGGATAAGCTCAACTATTCCCAGGAAGAAACAGTGATCAAGTACATTTGTCATGCGAGCAACTATAATAAGGTAATTCATCATAGTCTGTCAGAGTTTTATTCTAGAAAGACTGCTGCATTTTTATTCTTACTTAAAAATCTGCTGTCACTCCTGTTGAAAATTTGGTAGACATTTTGGACATGTTTAAAAGCCCTTCCAAACTGATAGTGGCAGATATTTAAGTTATGGGCTATCAAAGCTTTTTTTTCTCTTTTTCTTCTTCTTTTCTTTTTTGTGCAATATGTATAACACTGTGAACACTTCTAGCTAGTTTAATCTGACCTGCTCACAGAGCATGATCCCTCATTCCCCTTCCTTTTTCCTCCTTAAGAGTAGCCAATGACCAAAGTAATTCACAATGATAAATGAAGCCTTTCTCAAGAGTCTAATTGAGCAATTTTGTTTTCCTTTGCAAGACGTGAAATCTACAACATTCTGAACTCCATTCACTGAAGTGGCAAGAAATAGTGGTCAGAAGGAAACTAGGTGGATTAAGGGGTTTCTGGAAAACAAGTAAATAAACTCTACCTAGGTGTGACATCTTATATCTCAATAATATTTCAATTCATCTACTCAATTACTTACTCTGTGTGTCCTTTACTTTAAACCATTCCAATAAAGTTTCATTGTGATGGGTACTTTATTGAATCCTAAAGTCTCAGTCACTACTCTCTCATTCTTTCATTATACTTCCTGCATTTTTCAGTGTTTAAATTTGTGCTTTCTTAAAAAGAAGAAGAAATGTATGAGTCTTTTCTCTAGCCAATTGTGTGATATGCTGGTGTATGGTATACCTTAGAGATAGACTGTTGGGCTTAAAGAGAAGAAATGAGATACCATAAATGTTTTAACTGGCTTTTCAAAACATATCCATTATTCTCACACAATGTACATTTTATATCATTAACTGATTATCAAACCCAAGAGCATGTTCTCATTGGTAGCAACCACTTGCAAAGTATTAAATGAAGATATACATATGTGTACATATTCAAAATATATGTGCATATATATACATGTATATAATGTTTTAATGACTCTGCTAAATACAAAAGACTATAAATGTAAATACATATTGAAGTATAAATAATGATATGAATATATTGTTATTCTCTTTTAGTAATTTGAATTTAAGTTGTCTGCTGTCATATATTTTCAAGCTAATTGTCAATAATATTTTAAAAAATTCATAGAATGTTAGGTCTCTTACAATTCTTTATTCTCTCATTCCAAAATATTGAGTACCTGCTTTTTTCACAATACTATTTCATCTCAAGGAAAGCTTGGTAAATTCCTGTTAAAATTATTATTTTCCTAACTTAACAAAGGATGGGAGTATAGGTGAAAATGGTTTACTCTGCATCAGGTAGGCATTTACACAAAATCTATGGCTTAACTGTCATTCTGCTCAATCTTTCCTCACATATTTTAAGAAGGAGAAGAAACTTAAAACTTTTAAAGTAATTGACATTTAAATGATCTTTCAAGTAGAATAGATGTTACATTATCCTAATCACCACATTTTAATTTTAATTTTATTTGCTTTGACAAAATCATTTAAGGTTTGATATAAATACTTGCAAATAAGTAAAACTGAATGGAAGTAATTATATGGGTACTTCAGATTTTTGCTTGGTAATCTAAAAGCAACTGGTAACATTAGTTAATATGTCTATTTTAATAAATTTAAACTTAAAGGTTTTAATAATGTCTGTGGATATTTAATAATATCTTGGCTGTGTTTTCACATATATCCACAGTAACTGAACGAGGGGAATGCCTCTTTTTGGCTTTGATAGTCTAAGAGCTTAATTGCAAAACTGCCTTTGAATATTAAGACCTTGGGACATTTTAATGACTGCATGGCAAACATAATCTCAACAACAGCAAGTGTTCACATCAAGTAAAAAATAGCATTATTCCCCTATGAAAAAATATGTCAGAAATGAAGTTTATTTCATCAAAACCAATAAGCCATCAATTATAAGACACACCTTTTTTTTTTTGTATTACTAAGAGATGAAACTTTACCAGTTAAAGTATAATATATCATTTATAATCAAACATCCCGATTTCGGAGATGGAAACCTTTGCAAACCTATGAATCTTTAAACTGATTAACGAGAGCATTTTGACCATTTTTTTTTTTATGGAAAAGCAACTATGATTCCTGAAAAAAAAAATTATGCTTTTTTACTGTCTAAAAAAACCAAAAAGTTTAAAGAAGCACTGGATAAATAACGTAATTTTGTTCCCTAAACCTTTCATAGAATGTTAGGAAAACCTGAACTGAAAAACATATAGAGGTAAAATAGTTTCTTTTGGCAATACACAAATACTGTTCCTAATATTATTATATAGGGACTCTATTCACAACAACAATTACTGAGTAATAAATTAAAAGTTGGATCAATAGGCCGAGTCTTTCTATCATAACATTTGTAAAATGTATCAGTGAAGCTTAATTGTAGAACTAAGCAGCAATCTACTCATTCTTTCAATATTTTGAAAATTGGAACTCTATCTGGTTTTCTGAAAAATCTTACCAGTTTTCCACATGAAGTTTAATTTATGTGACATTTATTTTGGAAACCCAGGGAAGGAATTCTTAGACATCAGGGAAAGTAGCCTAATTTTGTTCCTTGCTAGGAAAATCTGTAAAATAATTAAATCTTAAGACAGTCTAAGGATGCTCCATCAATAATGTCCCTGCTACCATAACGTTAGGAAAGAAAATAGAAACACCTTACTTTCTTTTCCCAAAGGTGTCTTAAAAAGGTACCGGAACCCAAATCAAAGGAACACATTCATCTGTGTAAGAAGTATTAAAATGAAATACTTAACATATATAAAATTTTATAATTAAGTTACTAATTGATAGATAATTTAATAATACATTAATATTAATCCACATAATGTAAAATCAATTATAATCATAAATATATTTAAGCTAAAATTAATGTCATTTGTCACATACACACACAAGAGCTGCCGATAACTGCCAATGAGAACGTCGGAGTTTATAACTGAGATCATCTGAGTGTCAAAACAGTAGATTTACCAAGGGAACTTTAGAGCAGCTTAACCAGTAGGAGATCGTTAAATACTTGACCTCTTTACTACAATCCAAAAGTCATGGTGGCTGAAAAACAAAACATTGTCAGAATGTAAAATTCACTAAAGAAAACTTCAGATTTCCCGTGAGAGTTTTCCCTCATTAATTGTAATTATTTTTGACTCTCTGTCAATCACACTGTGTCCTTGAAGAACATTAGTACGCTTTGTTTTTGTCATTGTAATTGTTGTTAGGAGTCCTGATTATAGTCAAAATAAACTATTGCGGGCACTTTGAAATTATTAATAGAATTTCTGCTCAATATACATATATCAAAGCTGTTGTTATTGAAACAGCATTTTGAAATCAATAAAATCCTGGCTCCCTGAATATAGTAAACATGAAAACACTTTAGATTTTTAACATGGGAAACATTATGCAAATATCAATTATTAACATTTTTTATTCACATATTGGGCTCTCAATGAAATTGACTCTCTGAGTAAAGGTATGTATTGTACACAGTTAATTCCCTTTATTCAGAATACTTTTATATTATAAAGTCACCATAAACACTGAATTAGTAAATACAAAGCCATTGCTCATTGGGAAAATACAGGGTTAAATTCCCGTGAACCTCGGGTCACAGTATTTCTCTCAGCTTATCAATACATAACCTTGTTTTATGTATGTTTCTGTTTAAAGCCACTTTATTTAATACATATTTCTTACACTAATTATACGCAGTATAAATTTATAATAAATCACTAGATGTAAAGGGTCTTACATTTTCCTGACTTTGAGTAACGTGATCAGACATCGGTTTTCAGCCTCACAGCAATGTTATCCACTATGTTTTAAAAAATCAGATGCAATCTCGAATTCACAAATTTAGCAGTTTTTCCACCTTTACCATAGTTTCATCATTCACTATCGATGTTACTTTGGTACTTTCCAGAGTGGCCCCACATACATATCATGAATTTTCCATTACCCACATTATTGATTCATTAACATTGAACTTAGGACTAACAGCGCTATAGCTTATGCCTGAAGGAAGCTTATCTAACAGTTGTTGTTGTTGTTTTCTGTGAAAGGGACATCACAACCTTCTTTCAAGTAGGAACACTAGACAGCACTTCAGCACAACGCTTGGGGCACATTTTTAACAGTGAAATAACCTACAAAAAATTCCCACCAAATACAAAAACAAACAAACAAACAAACTTGGCAATAAACAGATCATGAAAAGGAAATGTTTTTGCAGTGTGAGAGCTGAAACAAATGGCAGAATGTCACCTTGTTCGACCTTGGCTGGGAACATGTGCTGTCGGGCACTAAATTTTTTGCCACTATGTGTATGTCCACGAATAACTATGAAAATGCCCCAGGTGTTAATTTTGAAGTTACAAATAAATTTTAGTGAGTAGACAATTTCACAAATACAGAATCTATAGATAATGAGGATGGACTGATATATACAGTCACACACACACAAATACATATAGCTACATAATAGATAGATAGATAGATAGATAGATAGATAGATAGATAGATAGATAGCTTTAGAAAAGATGACATTTGAAGACCAATTATCTTGGCTACTCTGTAACTGTCCCACAACCCCATAACCCTCCTCCTGGTTACTCTTTAAGAAAAATAATGTATTAACTTCAAAATATAATAGATTTTTAGGAGATACTGCTTGTTCTTTGATAAAACATACCACTAGGGTTTTTTAAAGATGATTTTCTTATTTAATAAATCATTAGAACCACGAGAATTACAAAACATTAACATTTCACAAGTTTTTTAAACAAACTATTTTGTTTTTGTAATGTCTTCCAAAATTAAATAAATTATTTAAAATACGATTTTATATTATCTTTTTCGTCAAATAAAAGTTCATTTTTTCAATATATAGATATAACATTTTATAATTTTTTAGAACTCGCCCTTCTTTCTGCTACTGCAAGAGGCCCATTTCACATGTAATGACACCTACAGGCTTAAAGTAAAGAAATGGAGAAAGATGTATCACTCAAATGGAAAACAAAAAAAGAGTAAGGATCAGTGTTCTTGTATCAGATAAAACAGACTTCAAACTGACAATAATAAAATCAGACAAGTAGTGCATTACATAATGTTAAAGGGTTCCGTTCAAAAAATAAGACTTATCTGCTCTAAATATGTATGCACCCAACATTGAAGCACCCAAATACATAAAACAATTACATCTAGGGAGGACGAGGTAGGAGAATTGTGTGAACCCGAGACGCAGAGCTTGCAGTGAGCCGAGATCGCACCACTGCACTCCAGCCTGGGCAACAGAGCAAGACTCCGTCTAAAAAAACAAACAAACATACAAAACCAATTACTCTAGATCTAAGAAAAG
Organism: Rhinopithecus bieti; assembly: GCF_001698545.2. Taxonomy (NCBI): domain Eukaryota; kingdom Metazoa; phylum Chordata; class Mammalia; order Primates; family Cercopithecidae; genus Rhinopithecus; species Rhinopithecus bieti. Next base: position 2,277,691 of record NW_016813386.1, read on the forward strand.
ACTTTGACAGCCACACAGTAACAGTGAGAGACTTCAACATCCCACTGAGTACAATAAACAAATCACTGAGGCGGAAAACTTACAAAGAAATTCTGCACTTCAATTTTACACTTGACAACTGGACCTAATAGACATCATCAGAATAATCCACCCAACAACCACAGAATGTATATTATTCTCATCAGCAAATGGAACATATTCAAAGATTTACCACATACTCTGTGATAAAACAAGCTTCAATAAGTTCAAAAAATTGAAATTATATCAAACATCTTTTCAGATAAAATGGAATAAAAATAGAAATCAATACCAAGAAGAACCCTCAACTAGACACAAATACATGGAAACTGAAAAATTTCTCCTGAATGACTTTTGGGTAAGTAACAAAACTAGGGCAGAAACAAAATTTTTTTGAAATAAATAAAAATAGAGGTACGACATATGCAAACTTCGAGGATATGGAAAAAGCAGTGTTAAGAGGAAAGTTTATAGTAGTGCTAATCTACATAAAAATAAGATAGAAAGATTTTATATTAACAACCTAACCTCACAACTAAACATCCAAGAAAAACAAAAACAAACTAAACCCAAAGCTAGCAGAAGAAAACAGATGATTAAAATCAGTGCAAAACAAAATTAAATTGAGAACAATTTTACCAAATCATACAAAGGATCGATGAATATAAACTAACTAATTAATAACTAATGAAACGAGAAGTTGGTTCTTTATAAGAATAAGCAATATTAATAGACAACTAGGCACAATAACAAAGAAAGAAGAAATATCCCAAATAAGCACCATCAAAAATAACAACAATGACATCACAGCTGATCCCACAGAAATACAAAAGATCCTGAGACTATTGTGGACATCTCTATGCACACAAGTTAGAAAATCTAGAAGAAATGGATAAATTTCAGGAAACCCACAGCATCCTATGACTGAATCAGGAAGAAACAAAATCCTGAACAGACCAATAATGAGAACAAAATTGAATCAGTAATAAAAAAATCACTCACTGAAATAAGCCCTAGACCAGATGGATTTACAGCTGAATTTTACCAAGCATATAAAGATGGGATGGTACCAATCCTACCAAAGTTATTAGTAAAGACTGAGGAGGAGGGACTCCTCTCTAACTCATCCTATGAGGCCAAAATTATTCTAATAACAAAGCCTGGTAGACACACACACACACACACACACGAAAACTACAAGTCAACATCCCTGATGAACATAGATACAAAAATCCTCAACAAAAACTAGCAAACTGAATCCAACAGCTTATCAAAAAGTTAATTCACCAAAATCAAATGGACTTTATTCCTGGGATACAAGGATGGTTCAACATATCAAATCAGTAAACGTGATTCACCATGTAAACAGAATAAAAAACAAAACCCACATGACCATCTCAATAAACAAACAAACAAAAAAAGCATTCAGTAAAACCCAGCATTCTTTCATGATAAAAAACCTTCATAAACTCAGAATTAAAGGAACATGCCTCAAAATAATGAAAGCCCTCTATGACAAATCTAGAGCCAGTGTCACACTCAACAGGCAAAAGCTGGAGGCATTCCCCTTGAGAAATGGAATAAGACAAAGACATCCACTCTCACCACTTCTAGTCAACACAGTACTGGAAGTCCTAGCCAGAACAATCAGGCAAAATAAATGAAAGGCATACAAATGGGAAAAGAAGTCAAATTATACCTCGTCACTGACAATATGATCCTATGACTAAAAAACCCTAAATATCTTGCCAAAAGACTCCTAGACCTGATAAATGACTTCAGCAAAGTCTCAGTAGACAAAATCAATGCACAAAAATCATTGATTTTATATACCAATATCATTAAAGGTGAGAACAACATCAGGAACACAATCCCATTTACATTAGTTATGGATAAAAGTAAAATACATAGGAATATATCTAACCAAGGAGGTGAAAGATCACTACAAGGAGAACTACAAAACACTGCTGAAAGTAATAATAAATGACACAAACAAATGAAAAATAACTCTATTCTCAGTGTTTGTAAGAATCAAAATCACTAAAATGACTAAACTGCCCAAAGCAATCCATAAATTGAATACTATTTCTGTCAAATTACCAACATTATTTTTCAAAGAATTAGAAAAAAAATCTATTCTACATTTCATATGGAACCAAACAAAAAAACAAAAAACAAAACAAAACAAAAAAAAGTCTGAGGAACCAAGAGATTCTTAAGCTAAAAAGAACTAATTTGGAGGTATCCAATTCCCCAACTACAAATGATGTGTAAGGCTACAGTAACCAAAAGAGCATGATACTGATACAAAAATAGACACACAGATCAGTGGACCAGAACGGAGATCCCTGAAATAAAGCCACACACCTACAACCAACTCATCTTTGACAAAGTTGTACAAAAATACAAAATAGAAAAAGGACTCACTATTCAATAAATGGTGCTGGGGCAACTGACTAATCATATGTGGAAGAATGAAACTGTACCCCACTCCTCTCAAAATATACAAAAAATTAACTCAAGATGGGTTAAAGACTTGATGTAAGACCTCAATCTATAAACATGCTAGAGAACAACAACAACAGAAAAAACTAAGTAATACTCTTCTAGATGTTGGCTTAGGCAAATAATTTATGATGAAGATCCCAAAAGCAAATGCAACAAAATCACAACAGACAAATGGGATTTAATTAAACTAAAGAGTTTCTGCACAGCAAAAAAAAAAAAAAAAAAAAAAAAAAAGAAAAAGAAAAAAAAAAAAAAAAAACCAAACA